>NC_134587.1:35365000-35710000 GCF_037038515.1 Microtus pennsylvanicus | reverse complement strand
TTTCATTTTCTGACAGCAAAACATGCCTTGATTGATAGAATTCAATCACTATGTTGAAATAATACAGCTTGTTTTTTTTTAATCTTACATTAGTGTCTTTTATTTGCTTTATCTTTTATATGTGAAAATGTGAGAAAATTGTAATGTCCTTCAGGATCACACCTGGGTCCAAAATTCATTCTGGGTTGTAAAACACAGGCTGTAGAAAAATGGTCTAAAGATTTTTGGTAGGAGTTGAAATAGATATGGGGAATTTATGCTAAATTTGTTGTAAATATGCTGCTCACTAATTTTAAATCAGCACAAGTATGCAGAAATCTATGTGCATGAGGATACAGTAAAGTGGCTTAATAATAACATGAGGATCTTCATATTATAAACACAAACATAATTAGAGCATTGTTAAACAAACTGAGTACCACATAAGTAATAGCAGAGTAGTGTTTAAAATCTATTTGATAACTAGCAGATTGTCTATTTGATAACTGACACATTGTCTGAAACTTATAGCATGTGCTGACCCTCTGCGAATTGCACGGAAGCAGTCATCTGACCTTTTCCCATCTTGGTTTCTTATCTGTAATGTGATCACAAGAATATTAACCTTATACATGTTTTAGGGTGAAAATTCTAGACAGCATCTGATCTCAGGAGATAGCAGCCACTTTTATGTAGGGTATACACAGTTATATCTAAGGGTTCATTTTTTTAGCTGTACATTACAGTGCCTCTACAAATTCCTCATATGTGAAATTATTTAAGGATATATATTCATCAAGAAAACAGTCTAGAACCCAGAAAGTGAGGTTACATTATCCAGAATTAGAATATGCTGCTATGTAGTGCAATAGTTGAGGACACAGATATTTTGGAGTCTATATATTATTAGTTGGATGGCATGAGAATATAACCGAAACCATGCCAGACCTTACTTTGCCCCAACAGCCACAGAGTGATGAGTTGTGCCTACTTTATAGATTCTTGGAAGAAAGACAAGATGTGTATAAACAATATAACTCTAATGACACATAAGAATTAGTTAATAATATGAAGAGTGTATATCCTGAAACCTTCCAGGGTAGATGGCATCTATATTTTTAGGTAAATTCGAAGAATAGATAGTGATTCTAATAAGTACAGGAGAAAGCAAAGAGGTAAACAGATGATGAAGTTTATACACTTGAAGAAAAACATTGAGTTTGGTGGTGACTGTTCTTGATTGTCACCTTGACTACATCTGGAATTAAATAAAACCCCTAAATAGAGAACACACCTATGAGGGATTATTTTTTTAAATTTTCAGTGGGAAGATCTGTTTCTATTCCAGATGTTTGAGGTAAGAAGAAACACTTTAATCTGGATCTTCTAAGTTGGAAAAACCCACCTCTAATTTGGCCTGTGCCTTCTCCTGGAAGCCTTTAGGACATGAAAAAATTTGTTTATTGCCCTCTTCCTGTCACCTTTCTAGAAAGTCCCTTCCTTCAAAGATAGTAGAGCATACTTTTGCAGGGATTCTGGCATAAACTTAAAGCCAACTGAGACATCCAGTCTCATAAACGTAGCGTCACAATCTACTGGATTCTTGGACTTTCCACTCATGGTCAGTCATTCTCGACTTAGCTGGACCCCAGCCTATAAGTCTTTCTAATAAATTCCCCTTTTGTAGATATAGAGAAACTTCATTATGCATTTCTTTTTCTCTAGAGAACCCAGACCAATACTGATTTATGTGATTTGTGTGTGCTATGTGCATATTGTATGTGTTTGTTTGTGTGTGTGTATATGGCAACCCGTATATGTGTGTGTGCTTGTGTGTGTGTTCATGTGTGTGTGTGTGTAAGATATGGGGAGAAATATGGGGAGTCAATTTTCTACTACACTGTGGCTGCGAGATTGTCAGGCTTGGTGCCTGCCCCTTCATCAATTGAACAATACTTTCAGGCTCTCATGGTATTTTTAAAAATTAAATTATCCTTTCTATAAGAAAAGAACTTTTCATCATCATATGTGTGAGTAATTAGGGCTCATGTATTTACATAATTTGCATCTTCTTTGATCTTTAATTTTTTGTGTTCAAAGAAGATACAATCATATGCATTTATTTGTGTAAACTATAGTAATCCCAACTTTAAATACAAACTGTGACATAGAGGATCATGCAGAGTTTCTATTGAACTTGATATTTTAAGGTAGGCAGAAAATTTACATTATTTTTAATTATTAAGACAATGAACAGTCTATAAACTGATTCAGAGGCATGAGTCAAACATAAAAAATAAGCCTAAGATATGTTTATATAATTAAATATAATTAGTTATTATAATTAGTACAAAAGTATGCAGGCATAGACACTTGAAGAATGTTATTAGGATATGGAAAGTAATGGAATTGTATTTTAATTTGGTTAAAATCAAAAAGAATGTCTTTAGAAAGCAGTTTTACCTATCACTACTTGGCAAATGTTACAGAGGTGGGAAGGAAAGAAAAAAAACTAAGAGGAATAAGAACACTAAAGATTTTTTTAAGTCTTATAGGAACCTACCACAGTAGAAGCTCCCTTGGATATATTTAAACACATACATGAAATGAATGAAAATAGGGTTGTACTATAATATGTCAGCAAGTCCTAATTATATACCAGAAGCTAATAAAAGACCATTCTGCTGTGAGATAATACTTTTGTACACTGTAAAGATTTGTCATTGATGTCAGTGTAGTAAAACACTGAGTGACCAGTAGCCAGGCAACAAGTATAGATGAACCAATCAGACTAGGAGAAATCTGGGAAGCGGAAAAGCAGAGAGTCAGTCACCAACCAGATCAGAGTAAGCAAAATAAGAATGCCTTACTGATAAAAGGACCAAGCCACATGGCTAAACATAGACAATATTTAAGTGTTAATTTAAGATGTAGGAACTATTTAATAATAAGCCTGAGCTAATAGGTGGAACGGTTTATAATTAATATGATTCTTTGTGTGTTTCTTTGAGGATAAAGAGCTGTTGGACCAGGTGGGACAGAAACCTGCATCTATACCATTCCTACCATTGAGTTTCTTCTTTTGAAGTTACTGACAGATAGACCTACAGGCCTTTGAAGACCCAGTTACAGTGGCAATTAGGTAGTAGCAGGAAGGAGGGCTGGAGCGGGGTTTTCCAGAGGTGGTCTGTGCTTTAAATCACCATTCCATATATGGTATAATTTCCCCTATAGTCAGAATCCATTGGCCCAGGAATCAAGGGGTCATAAAGAAAATAGTTTCACTCACTATCATACCCAGTGGTCCATTATAAAAATAATTATTTCCTGTTCATATGACTTTAAGTTCTGGTGGCCTATAAGTTTTTGGTCCCCCTGGCCAATTTGAACTTTTAATGCCCCTAAACAAACAGGCTCAGAAAAGAATTACAATGTTATGTAGGGTGATTGATCCCGATTCCCAGGGGGGAAATTGGATTGCTTCTTACAAAATGGAGGTAAGAAACATTATGTCTAGTAAGGTGAGTATATTTTATTTTATTTTTTTGTTGATGTTTCATCTTTTTTTTTATTAAAGATTTCTACCTCCTCCCCGCCACCGCCTTCCATTTCCCTCACCCTCCCCCAATCAAGTCCCCCTCCCTCATCAGCCCAAAGATCAATCAGGGTTCCCTGCCCTGTGGGAAGTCCAAGGACCACCCACCTCCATCCTGGTCTAGTAAGGTGAGCATCCAAACTGCCTAGGCTCCCACAAAGCCAGTACGTGCAGTAGGATCAAAATCCCATTGCCATTGTTCTTGAGTTCTCAGTAGTCCTCATTGTCCACTATGTTCAGTGAGTCCGATTTTATCCCATGCTTTTTCAGACCCAGGCCAGCTGGCCTTGGTGAGTTCCCGATAGAACATCCCCATTGTCTCAGTGTGTGAGTGCACCCCTCGCAGTCCTGAGTTCCTTGCTCGTGCTCTCTCTCCTTCTGCTCCTGATTTGGACCTTGAGATTTCAGTCCGGTGCTCCAATGTGGGTCTCTGTCTCTGTCTCCTTTCATTGCCTGATGAAGGTGAATATTCAGGATTCCTATGTTTTTCTTTGGGTTCACCTTGTTATTTAGCTTCTCTAGGATCACGAATTATAGGCTCAATGTCCTTGGTTTATGGCTAGAAACCAAATATGAGTGAGTACATCCCATGTTCCTCTTTTTGGGTCTGGCTTACCTCACTCAGGATAGTGTTTTCTATTTCTGTCCATTTGTATGCAAAATTCAAGAAGTCATTGTTTTTTAGTACTGAGTAGTACTCTAATATGTATATATCCCATACTTTCTTCATCCATTCTTCCATTGAAGGGCATCTAGGTTGTTTCCAGGTTCTGGCTATTACAAACGATGCTGCTATGAATATAGTTGAGCATATACTTTTGTTGTATGATAGGGCATCTTTTGGGTATATTCCCAAGAGTGGTATTGCTGGGTCCAGGGGTAGGTTGATCCCGAATTTCCTGAGAAACCGCCACACTGCTTTCCAAAGTGGTTGCACAAGTTTGCATTCCCACCAGCAATGGACGAGTGTACCCCTTTCTCCACAACCTCTCCAGCAAAGGCTATCATTGGTGATTTTTATTTTAGCCATTCTGACCGGTGTAAGATGGTATGAGGTGGGTGGTCCTTGGACTTCCCACAGGGCAGGGAACCCTGATTGCTCTTCGGGCTGACGAAGGAGGGGAACTTGATCTGGGGAGGGGTCGGGAAATGGGAGGCAGTGGCAGGGAGGAGGCAGAAATCTTTAATAAATAAATTAATAAAAAATAAAATAAATAATTTTGCTTTTATAGTGAAATACAGAATAATAAACAAAATCAAACCGAATATAAAATATGATACTTCGAAACAAGTTATTTATTGAATCTTTTTAAATTGATTTTTATTGAGCTCTACAGTTTTCTCTGATACCCTCCCTCCCTCTCCCCTCCTGTTCAACCCTCTCCCATGGTCTACATGCTCCCAATTTACTCAAGAGATCTTGTCTTTTTCTACTTCCCATGCAGATTAGATCTGTGTATGTCTCTCTTAGGGTCTTCATGATTGTCTAGGTTCTCTGGGATTGTGATTTGCATCTTTAAAGCTGTTAAAATCTCTATCAATATAGCAACGATCTGTAAAGTGCTAAATATAGAAAGCAGATAATCCAGCATATTTGCAGTTTATATTTAGAAATTCTCAATCAATACATGTTTCATCTTGTGCAAAAATGGTGCCAGTCATTTATTTTATAACTTTTGTAATGTTTGAATGCTTCTAAACTGCTTTTTCTGTTCATTCTTGACCATTTATTAGTTTCTCGTCCACCTGTCAGTCATTTAAAAAAAAAGAAAGCTCTCATTAAATTCAGTGAAGATCGCACCACTGCTTATTTGTAGCCTGATAGTAGAGTTCAAAGTTACACAAAAAGCTCAATCTCATTGCTTGATGCATTTTGGTCTTTTGTGATTCCGTCCTTGTTGTACTGCTAACAAATGAAGTAACACATTCTTTTTGTTATCTTATAGTTGCCTTGCTTACAGTCTTGTCCAACAGAAAATTAAATTTGCACTGTACTAGGCCTTCAGTGTGTGTGTGTGTGGTGTTTACCAGAAATGTATTTGTCTGCTTCCCTAAATAGCTCGATCATTTTCATTTAAAATAGAACTCTATTTGATTAATTATTGTTATTTCTTCATTCAAGCCTGACACTATTATCCCAATCTCAGGAATCTGTTCTACTCTTCTGTATATCTACTGTCTTCACGGATTCCTTTATTTTTATATTGTGATATATTTGGTCTATATATCTTCCCATAATTTAAATTTCATGAGGTCATATCTGCTTTACTCCATATCATAAATGATAAAAAAAATTAAGCATATGGGTGAGAAGGGGGTCGAGAGCATCTGGTAGGAGACGAGGGAGAGGAAATCAGAATATATTGCATAATTTTTTTTCAATAAAAAGACTCTTTTATGTTCAAAAAAAAGAAACATTATGTCTGTAACTCAGGAGATCCTCTAGGTTTTCTCTTAGTGTTACCATGTCCTGTGAATAAAGTCAATGGGAAACGACAGCACCCTAATATAGGTACGATGACAAGGAGCAAAGACCCTTTAAAAATAAAGGTATTGCTCACTCCTCCAGGAAAAGAGCCAAGATTTGCTGAAGGTGGAGGAAATTTAGAATGGATAGTAAAGGAAGTTGAAAACCAGCTAAGAACACTTGAGCAATTTCAGAAAATAGAATTATAACTCACACCAGTATTTCCTTCATATTGTGTTAATATTTCTCCAGATAATAATAAAAAGTGTTTTCTTTCCTCAAGTTCTTTATCCCGTGATATAGCATCAATTGACAGAATATATTCTAAATATATAATGTGTTTGTTGTGTGAAAGATACATATATGATGTGAGGCATAATTAATACCTGGTTAAATATATAATGTATTTGTGATTTTTTTTTTATTTTTCAAGACAGGGTTTCTCCGTAGCTTTTGGTTCCTGTCCTGGAACTAGCTCTTGTAGACCAGGCTGGCCTCGAACTCACAGAGATCCGCCTGCCTCTGCCTCCTGAGTGCTGGGATTAAAGGCGTGTGCCACCACCGCCTGGCTGTATTTGTGATTGTTCATGGGATTGTTATAACATGTTTAAGTATTACTGTGGCCCAGGTATTGCTTTAATTTGGAGAATTATCAGCATATAAGAAGATATGATTGTGTGTCAACTTGGTAAGTGTTGTACTTGTGATGGCTATTTTTTTGATTGCCAACTTAACTACACTTGGAATTAACTGCAACTCAAAATTGGAGGATACTACTGTGAGGGATTTTTGATTTCTTTGAAGTGGGAAGATCCACTTACCCATATATTTGAGGTAGAAAGACACACAACTAATTCAGATAATTTGAGATGGGAAAATTCACCTCCAATTAGGGCTACACTTTCTTCAAGAAATACTTTTCTCCTATAGGTTTTTATATAAACATATAATATGAAAACATTTATTTTGTGTGTTTGCTCTTACATCATTAACAAGTTTATTCCTTCACTTCTTTTAGAGTCTCCTTTTTTCTTTTTTTTGGAATTCCAATATGTACTGAAGACCAGCTGAGACATCCAGTCATATACATACATATATACATACATACATACATACATATATATGCATGTATATATACACATATACACATTAAAGTGTATATAAACATATATATGAAAGATGTTCATTCTGTAAGTTCATCTACTCTGGAGAATAATGAATAATGCACCCCCAAATATCACAGTTTTTTTTTCCAATGTTCTTGGTTACCCTTAAGAACTTGATAATCAGAGCCTGTTGCTGAGTCACAAAATATGGAAAAAAAATCAATTTTGTCCTGAAATAGAGATTCATTGCTACATGCAAACTTTTCTAGTGCTGCAAGGTGCTATGCACACCATTCAAGGAGGATAATATCATCAGTTACAACAAGTTTTGTATCTTGTGAACTACAAAATTAAACTTTGCTGGCCAGACATGCCCACTGAGACAGTAAGCACAAATGTGATGAGCATACCCAACCACTTTCTGACTGGATTTAAGATTTTTGTACAAGATGAACGGATAGTTGCTAGCATGTTTGACCAAGAGTCTATGGATAGACTCTAGAGGAGAATCCACTACTATCTTTATTTTAAATAGACACAGTATTAAACCCTCCCACAATGACCTATCATGTTTTCAATTGATTACAGCACTACCAACAATAATAAGACAAATTTCTACTTGAAGTAGATCATGATTAAGAGAAAGCAGGAACAATGTGCAGAGAATAAGAGACCGCGAAATATCGGCCTATAAACACACATGTACACTTCACCCTCCTCCAGAGGTCATTGCATAAGTGACAGCAAAAAGAACAAGAGCCAGAGGTGGTAGAGGACTAGAAGGAAACAGCATCTTCATGCTACAAGAACGCAGCTGCACATAATTTACAATGACTCTGACACCATGCACCAAAGCTTTGCAAGCTAAAGTAGATCCAATCCCATCACAGGAAATGGAGCTGGCCACGAATTCCCGCCCTATCTAAGAAAGGTCAATTTTCTATGAAATGGAGGTTCCCTATAAGCTGATCACATCAAGACTGAAAGACTATAGAAATCGTCCTTGATGGAAACAAACAAACGAACAAAACACACACACACACACACACAATTGAAGGGGAAGGGTTCTGGACTGTGTTGGGAGAGGAAAGATAAATATGTTCAAAGCACGTTCTCTGAAATTATTCAGGAACTAATAAAAAAAAAGGAAAAAGAAAAGATGCATTATGTTTGGAAAATCCAAATGAAACCAGTATTGTATTCAATATACAACAGTCAGATTCAATTTCTTAATTAAGTTTCTTAATTTCCAGCGAAAATGTTATTATTATGTCTTATAATATAATAATCTTATGTCTATACATGTTAAAGTGTGTGTGTATGCTTCAAATTATAGTATAGATTTCCTGTATTGGTTATATAAAACTCACCTGTCAATCAGGGAAAATATCCACAGTGTCCCTGCCACTGAAGAGGAGGGTTTTTTTTTTTTTTTGTACACCGAAACCTATAAAGGACTGCCCCCCAAAAAATCAGTGCCACTCCCACTCTGAGCAGTGAAATCTATAGTTTTATGCTTTTAACACATCTACACTTTCATTACTATTTAAAAATGTGTTTGTAGCACAATTTGTTGAAGATGCTCTCTTTTTTTCCATTGTATACTTTTAGCTCCTTTGTCGAAAATCAGGTGTTCATAGGCTTGTGGTTAAAGTCAGGGTCTTCTATTCGATTCCATTGGTCGACTTCTCTGTTTTTATGCCAATACCAAGCCGTTTTCAATAACCCTCATTGCTCTTCGGGCTGACGAGGGAAGGGGACTTGATCGGGGGAGGGGGAGGGAAATGGGAGACGGTGGCAGGGAAGAGACAGAAATTTTAAATAAATAAAAATAAATAAATAAATAAATAAATAAATAGAAAAATGTGTTTGTAAACAAAGTTGAAGGGGAAGTGGAGTCAGGTATCACAGCATACTACTGTTGGTTCTTGGACTGGATAAATTTCTGTATCACAAAGCCTGAGCTGAAACATTGTGTTCTCATCTGGTGACAGGCAAAGCACAGCTTCCCTGCATAAAATGTGTTGCAGTAGAGCAGGAACTATTCATGCTCCACATCATGATACGGACTGGAGCATCTGTGTAGCTTACTAGAGCTCTGTGTAGCCACTAGAGCTGCTGAGAAACTCAGTGATGCTGTCAGGTGGACCCAACTTCTTATAGGCCCAGCGGTGGCTTCCTGTTTCTGTCCTGGAAGAACGGAAGTCAATAAATTTTCTGATAGTAAACTACATTTTTCCCAAGTGTTTTGCCACATCAAACTAATTAGGGAAAAATGAAAAAGTCAAAGGTGAAAAAGTAGTTTCTATTGAGTGTGTATTTTTTTCACCAGCATAAAAAAAAGTATTGTTAAGGTAAACTACTGTAAGATAGGGGCTGCCTAGATTTATACATTAAAATATCTGTTGGTGTAAATCAACAGCCTCCTCTAGTAGACTTTGAGAGCAGTCCATCTTTCATGTCATTCATATGCCTAGTTTAAAGTCTGCCTTCTTTAATCATCTGCCCTTTTATTATTCTAGCTTACCCATTAATACCTATACTAATAGCATTTGTAGATTCTGAAAATAAAAATGAGTATATGTTATTATTAGAATTCCAAAGTGCATGAATTACCATTAGGAAATCATGGCATTCAATAAGAAAGAAAATGGTGTGTAATTTATAGAATTTTCTGGAGTTTCAGAACCAAGAAATTCCTCATATGAGCAAACTTACTAGGCCAGTGAGGTCAAGAGCCACTGAAAGGAACAACAGCACATGAGAAAGAATCAGAGCTGAGGATGAGCATGGTGAAATGGGAAGAGTTAGAAAATTTTAACTGGAAATACATAGACTGTAAGATGCAAAAAAAGTTTAGTGACTCCTCTAAGCTCTGTGCAAACATTTAGAAATTATCATAATAGTAATAAAAAGCTTTAAAGAATGAAAACTGTTTCATTTTAAAAGTACAGAAAAATGAGAATATAGAATATAAAGTCTTTGCAGATGTTGGAGCATAGTTAAATACCTTTAAAGATGACATAAAATCTTACAGAAGTAAAGGGTTATGCATGTACTGTTAATATTTACCCTTCCTTTTCTCAGTAAATCTAAATTTGAAATATTTCGCTGAGCTTATATGAATTCTTGGAAAGAGTAGGGGAAGTCATATGCCAAGCATGAAGGAGTAGGTGGTACAAGTAGAGGGGACCACAAAAAATGAAAATGTAGAAAAACATGAGAGTCATGTAACACTGGATGACTGAGAAAGTATGTTCAAAAAATACACATTGTTTTTCAGTCTCCACAATTGTACCATAGACATTTTTTCTTTTAATACTTGTTAATAGAAAATCCAATCTTACTTCTTTAATTGATGAGTTATTTTTTTAAATAATTTTTTAATATTTATTTATTTATTATGTATACAACATTCTGTCTGTGTGTATGCTGCAGGCCTGAAGAGGGCATCAGACCCCATTACAGATGGTTGTGAGCCACCATGTGGTTGCTGGGAATTGAACTCAGGACCTTTGGAAGAGCAGGCAATGCTCTTAACCTCTGAGCCATCTCTCCAGCCCAATTGATGAGTTATTAAGAAACTCAACATTTAATGAATGAATAAACCAACCAATCATAATTAATTGGAAAGATAATTTCTGTTAAACATTGCATGTTAGTGAAAAATAGTGACACAGAGCCAAAGAACCCAAACTTTATATGACCTGAAGACAAGTTTTCAAAGTACAGAAAACAACAAATTTCCAAAGATGGGAAGCAATCAAAAGTCCTATCCAGTTATAATTTTGTGAACCAAAAAGTGACCAGCATTGCATAGAACCTCTAGGGGGCCCTAGTTGCAGACATACCTGGTCAGCACACAACCGCTTTCTATTTTGACTTAAGACCCCTCAATAAAAGGAAATCATTTCTGATACTTGAAGCCTACATTTCATACATAAGGAGGACTAGCTTTCTATTTTCTCTCAACAGATGATATTTATTTTTTTACAATAATAAATACAATATTGAATGGAAAAGTTAGGAATAAGAGTTTCTTACTCCTTATGTTAACAGTCACATATACTTGTTTTAAAGCAAGAGCGTGGTTATTCTTGGAATGGAGCATTCTATTCTTGCTGTGCTAAAGTGCGGACTTCAATTTATTTATTTTTTTGGATTTAATATTGTTCATTACACATTTTATCAGACGTTTCTGTAATATTGGTTTGTTAAAAATCCTCATTAAAGAATGACTTAGGTTATTTTTGTTTGTAAAACTTACCTTCCTTTTTTAAGATAAATTCTTAAGCACATTTTAGTACACATGTTATTGAAGGCTTTATTAAAGTCATGTTAAAAATTTTCTTGGAGCTGTATTAATTTTATTTTATAAGGACTACTGTCTTGTTGGGCAGAGAGGGCACACACCTTTATTCCCAACACTTGGGAGGTAGAGGCAGGCAGATCTCTGTAAGCTCATGGCCTGTCTGGTCTACAATGTAAGCTCCAGAACAGCCAGAGTTTCATACGGAGAAATCCCGTCTTGAAAAACAAAAAGCAAAAAGCAAAAAGCAAAAAAAGAAAGAAAGAAACAGAAAGACTATTGTCTCTGCTTATTAATTTTTTTCAGTGTCTGTGGCAGGTTTTGACAGTAGTGTCTTTCCATAATCAAAATCTGAATTTGAATTTGTTGTCTTTAATATTTGTTCATTTCTGCTTAGTCTATTTGTTCATAAACATGATTTACAATAATCTCTTATTTCCTTATTCAGAGATGAACTTTTCTCACATAATATACTGTCATAAGGCAAATATTTTACATCTGCTCAGCCATGTGTGGCTGCTGAGGGCTTAAAATATGTCTAGTTTGGACTTGGGGGACTGAGTGCTTATTCAGTGTTAATTAAGTTAAATTGAATAGCCACAGGTAACTGGAGACACCTTTGTGGAAAAGCAGGCAGTTACTCCTGAGTTGGTGATTTGTCTTTCCTTCCCAATGATGAAAATTTGGGTTTCCTTTTTGTCAGCATTGGTTCAATTAGCTATTCATTTTACTAATATTTTCAAAGAACCAGATGTTAGATTAGTAAACAATTGTTACTGCTTGCTTGTTTTTGTGGATTTGGATTGTGTCCATTATTTCACCTTGTATTGTAGGAGAACACGGATCTGCTTTTCATCATGGGCGCCTGGCTCCCAGCTTTCCGAATAGCTTAGCCTCAAAATAATCACACAGAAATTGTATTAATTCAATTACTACTTGGCCTTTAGCTCTAGCCTCTTATTGGCTAACTCTAACATCTTGATTAACTCATATCTATTAAATCTGTGTATCATCATGTGACTGTGGCTTACCAGCAAGATTCTAACCTATTTCCGTCTCAGACTGGAGATTCATGGTGTCTGCTACCCTGACCTTCTTCCCAGAATTCTGTTCTGTCTTCCCTGCCTACCTGAGTTCTGCCCTTTCAAGTAGGCCAAGGCAGTTTCTTTAATAACCAATAAAAGCAACACAAATACAGAAGGACCTCCAACACCAACCTTGTAGTTATTTGTTTAGAAACTTGTGGAAGCATGTTGTCACCCTCGTTTTTTTTTCCTTTTTTAATATAAGAATTCAAAGCTCTGATTTTATATTTAAGTAGCATTTTACCACCAACATCAAAACACACCTTTTTGTCCTTTCAAGTATTTTCAGCTCCTCTTTTAATTTTTCTTTTGATTCAAAGATTGCATCAGGTTGGTGACAGCTAGATGCCAGCATAGATGTTAATCATACACTTTTTATCTGATTGCTTATAATTACTTCCCACTGTGAACAGGGAAAACATGCTACATGGTATGAGCTATTTAAGATGAATTAGGGCTTTTCATGATGAAGTATATGTGTTGACTTAAGAATGGGAACAATTCAACTCTCCGTTTATTCTTGTATAAGATTCATAGAAACTGGTAGTAAACAGAAACTAAGTTTTCAATAATGGCTGTGTATTTCTGACTTTAATTCGATCAACTTCATTCATGTGTTTAAAGTTTTACTACTAGGCCTACTCACGGCAATATTTTCATAGCTATCTGACTTCATAATGAAATGTTTCATTTTATGAACTAAGAATTATTTTTGAACTGAAGTTTATTTAACTGATACTTACTTACTTTTCACAGACTTTTGATGATTTTTATTTTGTGCTATTCAATTTTATTTCAGCCTCTTTTCTTATTTATACTTAAAATGTCATATGTAGGTAGTATGTGTGCTTTCTCTGCATTCTAGAAAATTAAACTACAGCTCATCCTTACTATGAAGATAGAAGCTTTATGTACATCTTTCAGTGATTTTGTTTTCAGACTACCTTCTAAACACATTGCTGGAACTCCAGTTGTCAGAGACTGTAGGAAAGGTAAAAATTTTCATTGCTAATATAATTCGAAATCTACTACTTTGATTGATTGCATGGAGGAGAAATAGAAATAGGGAGACAGCTGTCTAATTCTTACAGGTCTTCTTGTCCTGACAGTGCAAAAATATATGGGTCACTATATGTCCAAATTCATTTCTGCCTGTACACCTGCTCAGCATTTCCTATTACAGCTGCCGCGTATACTCCAGCTATGTAACCATAAACTTTAAGGGCAGCTCAATTATTCTATGTTTTAGAGAAATTAAGAGGAAAACCCTGTACTTTTGCTTACATATCAAGACTAAGAATCAAATAAAATAAACATAATTTAAAAAAAACACACAAATCAAACAGTTTTCTCCAGAAGATATACTTGAAATATACGTTTTCATACAGCTAAATTTCTAGTGAATGAATCGAGAAAAGAAAACCCAAAGGAACATAATGAAGTCACTGTGTTTGTGGTGCTCACTGGTTTTAGGTCAACTACTCAAGCTGGATACATTTGAGAAAAGAGAATCTCAGTGAAGAAAATGCCTCCACCATACTGTCATATAGACAAGCTTGAAGTTCTTCCCTCTTGGACCAAGAAAGAATTTTTAACATTTATTTAAATTTTCATTTTACAGAACACAGTTGAAAGACTTTGAATTTTAAAGAGATTTCATATATTTGGAGAGACTCGTGTTTCAGAGAGATTTTTAGATACTATAAAGAGATTAAGGCATTTTGGACATGCTTGAAATTTGGAAGTCTTTGGATATTTTAAAGAGACTGGACTTCTAAAATGTTTGAACATTTAAAAAGTGGAGAATTTTTAAATTGGCAAGTTTTGGACCACAAATATGAACAGTCACTATAAAAATCAGTGTGGTGGTTTTTCCAGAAGCTGGGAATAGATCCATCTCAAGATCTAGTCATACCATTCTCGGAAATATAGCAAATAGACTCTCGGTCCTACTATAGAGACACTTGCACATCCATGTTCATTGTTTGCTTTATTCATAATACTGAGAAATTGAAAACAGCCTAGATATCATTTACTAGAGGAAAGGCTCTAGAAAATGTGGCACATTTACACAAAGGAACACTACTCAGCACTAAACATTATCATGGAAGAAAGGCTCTAGAAAATGTGCTACATTTACACAAAGGAATACTACTCAGCACTAAACATTATCATGTAATTTTCAGGTAAAATAACGGAGGAAAAGGAAAAATCACCTTGATTGAGATAACATATCTCAAAACAAATGCTGTATGTATCTGCTTATATACGGATGTCAACGGTTAAGACTTTCATAAGCAGACTACAATCCATATAACCACAAAGATTCTAGAGTAAAGGATTTTGAAGTTAGAGGAGGATCTTCTGAGAATGTGAAAAAAGAGTGTATAACAATAGATGAACAAGGGGGTGGGAAAGACTTGAATGAGAGTATTATATAGAAGAAAAAAAGAAAGATAAGGAAGAAAATACAAGAATGGGGCAGCTAAATGTAAGGGCCATTTGATGGGTCATATGGAAACCAACCTTAATAGAAGTTTCTTAAATACACACCTATAAAAGAAGTCTAAATGGAATCATTAAATAATGGGGGAGACGACAAAGCTCCAACTAGACATCTCTTGCCGCCATGAAATGTCTATGCCAGAAATGGGTTACATCTTGTCAAGTGATCCCATCGAAAACCCCAAACAACCCAGATAACTGCCTGTGCTGAGTTACTTTTCACAGACTGATAATATGAGCCTATTGCTGAATACAACACCTAAGTTCTTTACTGAACACAGAGAAATCAAACTGTTTCTTAGTTAGAACCTCTATTTACTAACTACTGTTCATGGCTCTCGGAGGCAGTCTTCTTGTTACCAGAAAAAAAAATGAACACCAGCCCAACTACAGACTCTTCTGTGGTAGCTTGAATGTAATTGCCCCGTAAGCTCCTAGGTGTCTTTGTTGGTGTAGGTATGGGCTTGTTGGAGGAAGTGTGTTCACTCTATAGGCAGACTTCGAGGTCTCATAAATACTCAAGCCATTATCAGTGTATCAGTTAATATCCCGTTGCCTTTAGATCAAAATTTAGAATTCTCAGCTCATTCTCCAGCACCATGTCTGTCTATAAGCCACCATATCCCACCATGATTATAACATACTAAACCTCTGAACTGTAAACCGTCCCAATTAAATGTTTTCCTTTATAAGAGTTGCCATGGTCATAGTGTCTCTTCACAGCAAAGATAGCCTAACTACGACACCTTTGATCTAAAATGATGACCTGACTGCAAGATAAACTGGTGAAATAATGTCACAAAAGTTGTGAAAATAGCTCTAACTATCTGACTGGATTCGAGTCAGTCAGTACTATAGGAATGTAACAAAAATGATTCTTAACAAGACTCTGCTGCACCCACAGGTAAGTGCTAGTCTCAGCTATCATCCAAGAAACTTCGTCCTGCAGTAGATGGAAACAAATACAGAGATCCACAAGTGGACAACGGGACAAGAGTGAAAACCTTTGAACACTTAATTTTAAATAGAATGCTTCTGTCAAATCCCTTACTTTAGGGTTTAGGGAAATGTGAAGAAGAGGAAAAAGAAAAATTTCAAGTGCCAGTGGGGATAAAATACACTGTGGTAGTTTAAATGAAAATAGCCTTACAGGAACTGGTACTTTTGAGAGATATGGCTTTGTTGGAATAAGTATGACTTGCATGAATAAATGCATTGTTAGAAAGTGAGTTTGAGGTCTCAGATGATCAAGCCACACCCAGTGTGGCAGTCTTTTCCTCCTGCTTGATGATCAAGATAGAGAACTCTCAACTCTTCTCTAGCACCATGTCTGCCTGCCTGCCACCATACTTCCCACCTAAATTAAATATTTTCCTTGTGGCACGATTGAGCATCCTTTGGATACATACTCAAAAGTGGTATTACTGGGTCTTGAGGAAGGTTGTTTCCTAATTTTCTGAGAAATTGCCACACTGACATAAAAAGTGGCCGGAATAGATTGCATTTACCATCAGCAATGCAGGAGAGTTCCCTTTACCCCACAACCTCTCCAGCTTAAGTTTTCATCGGTGTTTTTGATCTTGGTCATTCTTACAGAATGCTCAATCATGCCACAAGGACATGTACTTAACTATGTTAATAGCAGCATTGTTTGTCATAGCCTGAAACTGGAAACAGCCTAAATGCCCCTTGACAAAAGAATGGAAAAAGGAAAATGCGATAAATTTGCACACTGGAATACTACACAGCAAAAAAATAAAGAAATAAAAATAAAAATTAACAATATCTTGATTTCCTGGCAAATAGATAGAACTAGAAAACATCATTTTGAGTGAGGTAACCCAGATACAGAAAGACAATTATCACATGTACTCACTCATAAGTGGTTTTTAAACATAAAACAAAGAAAACCAGCCCACAAATCACAATACCAAAGAACTTAGACAACAACAAGGACCCTAAGAGAGATATACATATATTAATCTACATGGGAAGAGAAGAAAGACAAGGTACCCTGAGTAAATTGGAAGCATGGGGACCTTGGGAGACGATTGAAGAGGAGGGGAGAGGCAGAAAGGGAAGCAGAGAAAAATGTAGAGCTCAATAAAAAAATCAATAAAAAATATTAAATGTTTTTCTGTAAAACAGTTGCCATGAACACAATAAAACTCTAAGACAGACAGACATCAGGAAACAAGGTCTTATAGACACAACAGGACTTAGGCAGAAATGAATCCACAGAGCCCACACAGGTCTACATGAGGTTCCAGTTCTGAGAGGGAAAGTGAAAATAAGTCCCCATCCCTAACCTAGATGCTAGCTCCAAATGTTAACTGCCCACAAAGGAAAAATTAGTTCTCTTCTTCCTATAGAGAACAAAAGTTACAAAGAGTACATAGAGTATAGGGTTACAACGCACACATGTGTGAATGCCCGTTCCCAGCAATAATTCTTTTTAAGTATTATAAATCTTTTGATTATGTAGTGTGGTTTGTGATTTTATTATTTTATGATGTTTTTATGGCAGCAAATATATGTATTTCTATGCCTGTGTTCCTTGTGCTTTTTCTTTGGCTCTTTGTTTTTGTGTTTGTCCTAATATTGGTTTTGATTTTTTAGATTCTGCTTTTTTTCTAATGAGAGAGAGAAAGAAAGGGTATGGATTTTTGTGTGTGGCGATGTTGGGAATATATGGGAAAAATTGGGGAAGAGAAGACCATAGTTAGAATAATAAGTAAATATATTTTCAATAAAAATTAACATAAATTTAAAAATATGTAAATTTTATATCATGATACTATTAGTATGAGCTTTGGGGTGAACACTAAAGAAAACACGATTATACAGGGATGTGTTTGTATGTCAGTTTGGCCATGGGTCAATTGTACTGTGCAGTTATATGTCACCTTGTCATATGAGAGAATCATTTGGAAAGAGGGAATTTCATTTTGATGAAGGATGGCCCAGAACACTTTGAGAGGTGGCTTCCCTGGTTCTTCTGTGTTCTATCACAGTGCAGATTGAGCAAGCTAGGAGGAGCAAGCCAGCAAGGTTTATGCATCATCTGCTGCCTCTAGTACCTACCTAGAGTTCCTGCTCTAACTTCCCCAGCTGCTGGATTGAACGCAATAAACCGTTTTCTCCACAGGTAGGTTTTGGTCCTAGAGTTTACCACAGTAGCTGAAACCCTAGACGAGACAGGGTTCTTTGAATTTTTCATATAGGCTATGAAAGTCAGATAAGAAATGCCTCTAAATTAGAGGTCTATGGATTGCCTATTACCTAGCTTTTTGAGACTCAATATTTAAGGTTCTGAGCTGTTACCTCAAACACTTTAAAAATATCAAATTTACATAATTACTCAGAACCTTTGATAGAAATTCTGAAATTTGTGATGGTATATCTGTAGGCTTTTTGTACTGACACTTCTTTGATCCATAAGAACAGAGGCCTTGCCATTTCCCCATCACAGTGATGTAGTGTCTGTCAGTGTGTTGCAACTTGAACTTCATTCATGCCCACTGAGAAGTGATCAACACCTGGACTTGAGTCTTGTATGTTTATACACGTGTTTATTAGTTTTCTTAATATACTTAGAAAAGACTTTTGAAAATCACAGTCTCAATAAGTTCAAAAGTATATATATATATATATATATATATATATATATATATATATATGAAGTTTTTAAAGGTAAAACACAACACATCAATTAAAAATGCTCAAATACAACACTTATTATTTTCATTGTTTTAATTTTTATTTAATATTGTGGCATCTCTATATCATACATGTACAGATACATATTTATACCAGAACATGGAGAGATCTTTAATTTGGAAAAATATATATGACCTGAAAATTCTTGTGTCTACAATATATATTTCTATTTCTTCGTGTATTAGAGATTATAGAATGAAAATATTTGAAGTGAGCAGTGAAGGGATAGTAAACAAAAGCACAATAACAACTTGTTTATGGTCATGAGGATGGAGAGGATCTAGGGACCCCATGGGATGTTCAGAAAACATTCCACTTCTCACTTCACAGATTTGCTACTTACTAGTGATAAAAATGTGCTAAACCCTTCTCTTTCCATGCTCGTATGCATTTAATCATCATAGCAAATCTGGGAGGTAATTTAACAAATGTTTTACAGTTTCATGGATGAAGAAATCGAGATTCAGTGAGGTCAAATAATTTCTATTAGTTTTCAATGTCCCTAACTGAGAGACTGAAAACTCCTTTAGTGGCTTAGAAGATTACATAGCATTTGCTTATGTATTTCTCCTTCCTGCTGCATGAGCGAAACAGGAAATCAATTCTCTGAAGAATTTTAAGTGTAAATTGTTCTTGTGTTTGTGAGACATTTGCTATCTCATGGAAATAATGTCAACAGCAAAGATGTCGGGACCACGAGGAGTGCACCCACCCACTGAGACAGTGGAGATGATCTACTGGGAGCTCACCAAGGCCAGCTGGACTGTTACCAGAAAAAGCATGGGATAAAACTGGACTCTCGGAACATGGCGAACAATGAGGGCTGATGAGACGCCAAGGACAATGGCACGCGGTTTTGATCCTATGCAATGTGCTGGCTTGGTGGGAGCCTAGCCAGTCTGGATGCTCACCTTCCTAGATATGGATGGAGGGGGGAGGACCTAGGACGTACCACAGGGCAGGGAACCCTGACAGCTCTTTGGACTGGAAAGGGAGGGGGAGAGGAGTGGGGGGAAGGGGAGAGGGGTGGGAGGAGGGGGAGAAGAGTGGGAGGAGGGAGAGAAGAGTGGGAGGAGGGGGAGGGAAATGGGAGGCTGGTGGGAGGAGGTGGAAATTTGTTGTTTTTTTTTCTTTTCTTTATCCTCCTTTTATCAATAAAAAAATTTAAAAAAAAAAAAAGAAAAAAAGAAAAAAAAATTTACCACATTAGATGACTGGAAAAGAGAGTTATTCAAATGAAAATATAATTCATGACAAAAACATCGCATTGGTTATTTTTATCTAACTTAAATGCATATTATTGGTTTATAGAAAATAATTATTATTTTTTGTTTGTTTGTTTTTTGAGACAGGGTTTCTCGGTAGCTTTGGAGCCCATACTGAACCTAGCTCTTGTAGACCAGGCTTGCCTCAAGCTCACAAAGATCTACCTGCCTCCTGAGTGTTAGGATTAAAGGCACATGCTACCAATGCCCCACTTAAAAAAAACAATTATTCTTCTAATAGTAATATAGTAATTTTACATATGGTACTTAACAGAATCAATGGTTATTTTTTTCAACTTCACTCAATACCAAGTTGATTGCAGCATATAAGATTAATGAATAATTTAGAATTCCACACTTTCAGTAAGCAGTGTTCAGAATGGGAAAATGTTCTTACCAACTCCACATTTGAAAGAGGACTAATATCTAAAAATATATAAATAAAAACTCAAGAAACCAGACACCAATAAACTAAATAATCCATTTGAAATAGGGGTATTGATTTAAACAGACAGTTTTCAACAGAGGACTCTCAAATTGTTAAGAAACACTTAAAGAAAGTTTCAACATCTTTACCCATCAAGGAAATGCAAATCAAAATTATTATGAGATTTCCTCCTTACATCAGTCAAAATATCCAAAGTAAAAAACACAGTGAGAGCTCATGCTGGCAAGGATGTGGAATAAGAGGAAGACTCATCCATTGCTGTTGAGAGTGCAAACTAGCACAGCCACAGTGGAAATCAATATGTTATTTCCTAAGAAAATTGGGAATTTATCTACATCAAGACCCATCTATACCACTCTTGGGCATATATCAAAAGGATATTCCATCCTTTCTCAACCATGTTCTTACAGCTTTGTTAATAGCCAGAAACTAGAACCAATCTAGATATCATTCAACTAAACAATAGATAAAGAAGTGTGGTGCATTTACATGATGGAATATGATTCCGCTGTTAAAAAATAATGACCGGTCATTTTCTATAACCAGACAAGTCTCCTAGCAGTGTGACTGGGATATCAATTTAACCATAAAACCTTCAACCTGTAATCTACCTTCTTGCAAGATGTGCTGGAGTAATGGTGATACAGAACTTATAGGAGTGACCAACCAATGACTAGTCTAACTTGAGGCCCACACCATGAGAGTAAGCCCATTCCTGACACTACCTGGATGGCCAGGAACCAGTGGCAGGACAGCTCAGTGGCCTGGGATAGAATCCTGCACAATTTTGGGGTTGGGAGAAGGCCAGTGAAATGATTCTTAATGATATACTACCATAGTGTATAGTATTGGTGACTAATCCAATTGACACTAGAGGGGAATCATCCAGCAACTGATGGGAGCAGATGTAGATACCCACCACCAAATACTACCTATGGAGGGTGGGTTGTAGGATTGGAGCTAGATGGGTTGAAGACACAATATCAACTAAACAGGGCTCATAGGGGCTCACAGAAACTGAAGCAACACACATGGACCCTGTATTGGTTTGAGTTAGGTTCTCTTCATAAACAATATTATTATGTAGCTTTGTGTTCTTGTGGTTCTTCTAACATTGGGAAGACGGAGTGTTTCTGACTTTTTAGTTTGTGCTTGGAACCCTTTTTCTCCTACTGAGCTGCTTTGTTCATCCTTGATACGAGGGTTTATACCTAGTCTTATTGTAACTACTAATGTCATGTTCGGTGGATATCCCTGGGAAGCCTGCTCTTTTCTTCTTTTGTTTTTTTTTTTCCTTTTCTTTTTTCTTTTCTTTCCTCTTCCCTTTTCTTTTTTTTTTCTTGAAGGGAAATGAGGAGGACAAGTGTATATGAATGGATCTGGAGCAGAAGGGAGGTATGGGGGAAGGATTAGGAAGAGTAGATGGAGGGTAAACTGCACGAAGGACATAATGTATGAGAGATGAATTTAAAAAAAATGACTTTTGTACTCATTTTGAATAAAAAAAAGTAACAACTTCAGGTTAGGGTACATGTGTCAAGCAGATAATTTTCACCATATAGCAGGTAGATATGACTTTCACCACCAAGCAAGCACCTGACTTTTCCCATGTAGCAGGGAGATAATTTCAAAGTCCACCAAACCAAATGCAAACATACTAGAGAAGTGTTCTTCCAAACAAATGCAAACCACCATATTTCAAATGAAGTGCAACAGAAGAATCTCTGAAAAAAATCTGCATATGTGAGTGTAAGTTTTCTTATTTTTCTCTTAAGACAGCTTTTATTAAATGCAACATTATCACTATTACTTTTGAGAGAGTGGAAGAGCAATTCCCTTCTAATTTTGATCAGAACGTCAGCATGTAAAGAAAAAATGCTTCTGGTGGACATGCAAATAGCTTCATGAGGAGCTAATGTTTATCTAAATAGCAATATCAGAAAAAGGTTTACTCCCTATCATTGCAGGAATGTTTTAAAGCATTTTTATGCATGTCACAAAACTACCTTCTTTTTATACAGAAACCTTCATGTACAAAACAGTCTCGTTCTGTAGTCCTGGCTGACTGAGAATTAGCTCTGTAAAGCAGGCTGACATGAAACTGACAGGCATCCATCAGCCTCTACCTCCTGAGCGCTGCGATGACAGGTATGCGCCACAACACTTCGCTCTTATTAGCATGGTCTATCCACCCACTTCCATGGATGAGAGTGGTGTTTTCATGTTATGACACAGTGATGATAGCAATTTTTCAGAATTCTACAATCACTCTAAAGAGAACACAGTTAATGTTTATTGTCCTTACACAAATGGATTTTTATCCAACGTTATCCCAAGTTGAAGTCGTAATTCCCCTATCTTCTCCTTTCAAGCCACTGTAAGATGTTAATAAAATCTTATGTATCCCTGTTTGTGGTTTTCACAAAGGATTATTTGCTTTTGTGGTGTGTTCTGTTTACTTCTCATTGTGTCATGTTTTTTAACCACAAATTATTAGCTGACAGTAATCATAATCAAACTTAGTTTTAAGTAATCTCACAACTTAGTGTTAATATTATTAAATCAGGTATCAAAATGTTTGCTAAATCACAACTTTAGATTTTTAGCCAACATAACAAAAACAAATGAAAGTAGTTTTTATTTAGTAGTTGGTTTATCTCAAAGTTATGAATAAAGGAGACAGCAATATTTGGGTATTAGTATTGTACTTATGATCATAAAAAAGTGATGGATATTTTAAAGTTTTAAGATTATATTTAGGCTTGAGAATATAATGTTTCATTGGTTAATACCCTGTCTATTCTTCCAGGTGATTTGTATTCTAGTCCCCTTACCCACATGGTGGCTCACAGCCATCTGTAACTCAATGGATATAACATCAACTTCTGGACTTTGTGGTTGCCAGGAATATATGTGGTGCACAAACACACACACAGGCAAAACACAAATCAATAAAATAACAAAAATATTTTACATAGCCTGAGTAGTGGCATTATTTGTGAAAAAATTAAGAGAATAGACATCATATGTATTTCAAAAATGGTAAATATAAAGGCGTAGATAAATATTTGACTAATTTTGGTCACTAGTTTTTTTTGTTGTTTTGTTTTGGTTTTTTTTGGTTTTTCGAGACAGGGTTTCTCTGTGGCTTTGGAGCCTGTCCTGGAACTAGCTCTGTAGACCAGGCTGGTCTCGAACTCACAGAGATCCGTCTGCCTCTGCCTCCCGAGTGCTGGGATTAAAGGCGTGCGCCACCACCCCCTGGCTTGGCCACTAGTTTTAGAGGGATAAATGGTAAATACTTTGATTACTCACATTTTGAACATGAAGAACTTTAGGCATACAGAGAATAAATAATCATTTAGATACTCTGCAGTACTTTTAGTATTGAGAAGCCAGTTAAAATCAATATCTCTATTTCTAAACTACATTCCATAAACTCAGAAAATAAACTCAGGTGTTTAAATGACAGAAAGGCAGCTTCATGATGGAAGATTTATTCTGTTTTGTTCACTAATTATCATCTATTTGATGACTAAAAGAGATTATGATAGTAGACACTTAATAAAAGATTTCTTATTGCAATGAAATATATATATGATAGCATTAAGTATATGTTATTGATGTATTAATAATATCCATTGGTCTATTGTGGAGTGATGGTGCAGCTGTTAAAGGCACTTGCTACTCTTAATGAGTACCCAAGTTTGGTTCTTAGCACCCACATCAGACAGTTGTAATCTCCTATAACTCCTGTTTCAAGGGATCTAAGACTAAGACTCTCTTCTGACAACCATACTCATCATTCATGCAGGTGGTATGCATACATGAATGCAAGCATTTACATAGATACACACCACACACACACATACACACACACACACACCATATAAGTAAATAAATTGTTTAATTATTGTTGTCTTGAATTAAGTACTAGGAACAATTGCTTTATTTTGAAGGAAAATCATATAAATTAACTATTGTGTAGAATCTGAAAATAGATGGTGACTGATACCACTCAAATAGTTTCACTTTTGTCAATTTCAGGGCATTAAATATAAACTTGCAAGTGCTTCTCTCCACAGCGTTTCCTTGAACCCTCTATCTAGATTAAATCCTTGTCATATTCAGTTATAAATCGTTAGATTCTCTTTCTCTTCGGCCATTTGTAGTTCAAATTATAAGATAATTCATTGTATTACCTTACAATTGATGTTGATGAAAGAACAATGAAGTCAATCAATCACGATATTGTAACAACAACAAAACAGAACACACATATAAAAAATGCTTTATTGAAGGAAGTGCTGATGAGTTTCTCTTGTTCTACTTTAAGAACAAGAGGAGGTAAAATCCTAGGATGAGAAAAGCTTTGTATTAGGAATTTTCCCAGTACCACTCTTCTTTGGTTTATTTTAATTGGCTGTTTGCAACCTTTAATAAGATGTAATTGTGAATATAAAAGTGCCCAATGACATATGTGAGATTCTATAGTATATTACTGAAATGAGGGGTGATTTTGAGAATCCATCGAACTTGTAGTTAGTGTTGAAATGAGGATAGTGTGTGGAATAAAATCTCCTTAGCCCAAAAGTATGGTTGATTCTTTAAAGGAGACCCACACGAGTATTGCAGAGCAGTGATAGAAGCAGATAATGCCACACACTTATGGTGAATTATGACCTGACAAAAGAATATTTTAACTCTATGAAAGCGGTTTAATTTATTGAATTAAATCTATCATTTAGAAGAAAACTGAGAATGTTAAAAGGTTGTTTCAAAGTGTATGCATTGACCTGGTTGTAGACCACCCTCATATCATTTAACAGGTAATATAATGGAAAAAAGTTGTTTGGCCCTTTCTAAGAACTATAGATTGATGTTTAATGAATTTTAAATTACTTTGAAATTTAGAATACTTTTTTTTTCTGGTCACAATAAGATTTTCATTTCATCATGAATTTAACCAGTTGTAAAATGTGGAATAATCATAGGCCACTTAGATGTCACCTGACTTCCTCCCTTTTAGCAGTGATTATATATAGACCATCTCGTAGCAGGATGGATTTTAATTGGGATGCTTCTTAAAGAAACACATTTTGAAAACTTATCCCCCAAACATTCTAAAGTTAACCAAACAACCCTGTCTTAAACAGTTAACAAAATGAAAATTTAAAAGCAAATAGAATTTATAGCAAATTGTTTAATTAGAATGTATAGCCCAGAAGGCCCTAGAGTTCTATATGTTTTAAGGACTTCCTGGTAGTTTTTAATTGGTAATTGATGTTCTTATGCAAACAGTGACTGTAAATACCAAAATTCCTATCTTACAGTCATCACTTCCTGTGTAGTAAGATTAAGGAAGAGGGCCTTTGGGAGCTAATTTAGGTCATGAGGCTGGACTCCTCATATGTAGAATTAGTGCCTTTACAAGAGACTTCAGATAGCTGTGCAGCACTCTTTCTGATACATACAATACAAAAGAAGTTTGTCAGTTTGTAACTCATAAGAGAATCCGTATCAGGACCCAAATCCTTTGACTCTGATCTTGGAAACACAGCTACTAGTGCTGTAAAGAATGTTTGTTGTCAAGGGGCTTCAGCCTAAATTATTTTGCTAGAGAAACAGAACTCATAGTTTAAATATTTTACAGATACTTAAATGTAAAGTAAATTCTGGGTCATTCAAGTATCTTCATACTAATTTTAAGTTTTGTTTCCTCTATATGGTTTCATCAGTTGAGTTACCTTCTAGTGTGATTAGAGTTCAAAGTACAGGAAAGCATGCTTTTGAGCTCATCCAGGAATCTTTAGAGTTTAAAATTTGGTCTGGAAGCAGATTATTAATAAAAGGCAAAACAATTCTTATATAATATGGACAAAAGACTATTCTCCTGGAAGGAATCTTTAAGACTAGAAATTTGAGACTGTGGGGAATTCAATGTTTGTTATGCTCTAAATAAGATCAATATGAATGAAGATTCAGCATATACTAGAAACACTTTGTGATGTGAGATGAGTTGTACATGACCAGAAAGTATTATCCCATGTATTTATCCTACTAATATACTATAACATAACTTTATCCTTCTCTGACTCTCCAGGAGCTCAGGCATTGGTTAAGGCAGGTCAGAGATGCATGAATGAACATTCTGTACATTGGAAATACATTTCATGTTAATCACAAAACAGCTTCCCAGCATTTGCGCTGGTCTCCTAAGAAATCAAAGTATACCTTAACATAATTATAATGCTGTTGTTATACACATGAAGGCAATATTCAGACATCAGATGCTCTTAAGTCACCCAGTGAAGGCAAGTGTAGTAAACCAGGCATCCTTTTAAAAACACCTTTGAATCACATTCAGTGGTATTCCTAGCTGATTCTAACCATCAATACGGTAAATAGACTGTCTCCATGTGTTTAGTATCTAAGTGTGAATAACATTTCTACGAGACACATTTTATTGTTCTTATTTTAATAATAGAAAAGTTAAGCCCAAAGACATTAAGTGTTTTGTCACCGACAGAAAATGATCAGTTTGTGTCTGTAATCACTATTTGAGCATGCCACTGCCTCAAGACGATTCCTTGGTACCATTCACATACCATAATGACATGACAATTGCTTACTTCAACAATTTCATAGTTTGCAGAAATGTAGGAACTGAGGAACTGGCATAAATGCCTCATGTTCAGTGAACTAATCGTTATACCTCCATGAAATAGTAAATCCGTGGCCCTAAAGTACAGATCATTTATGAAAAACATATGATTAAAGTTGTTTCTTTCAAGGCTGGAGAGAAGGCTAAAGTGGCCCTAGCATGGGACAGCTTCCCTATCTTATGTTACCAATTAGTATTAAGGAAGTAAGTCTTAGAAGATTTGCCTCACCTTGAGCACTGATTCAAATACCTAACACATTGTTCTGATCCTCTCCAGGACACAATTTGCTCACGCGTAAGATGATGTCATTTTTACCATATCTCATAAGTCTATAGTGATAGACAGCAGACATCACTTTATGAAATTAGAATAGTACTTAGTATAAGATAAGCTCCTTCCATTATTTAGCATTTCATTCAAAAGTACAGAAAACAAACTTTGGCAGCTGGAGTACGAAGACTGTAACATAAATACTAAAAATTGAACTGAAGAAACTGGTGATCAAATCTTTCCCTCCTTACAAAAAAGTACACTTTCAACTTTATAAGGTGTGTGTGTGTGTGTGTGTGTGTGTGTGTGTGTGTGTGTGTGTAGCTTCAGTTGAACATCGTGATATAAATTTATTATATCTAGCATGAACAAAGTATCCCTCCAAAGACAATAGGCTCAAAAATGACAGTTCAAGCAGTAGAGATAAATCTTGGCCACAGTGTCAGTGGCCCCACAGACTGTCTCTGCCATAAAACTTTCACTCACATCAGAGGCTCTACTTTGATACTACACTGCTTCCCCTGCTGCCAGTTCAGAGTCAGTGAGCTCCTGTTAGTTCAGGTAAACTGTTTCAATGGGTATCCCCGTCATGATTGACCCTTTTGCTCATATTATCACACCCCCTTCTCTTTGAATGGATTTTGGGAGTCCAGCCCAGTGCACCACTGTGGATCTATGCATCTACTTCCAACAATTTCTGGATAAAGTTCTATGATGACAGTTAAGATCCCCATGGGAAGCCTTGTCCTTTCTGAAGAGGGGATGGGGAGAAAGGTGGAGATAGCAGAAAAAGGGGAGGATTGAGATTGGTATGTAAAATATCAATTAAATATGAAAAGTAAGGATTTGGAAAAAAAGATTTGTGAAATTAATTGAGAGTTGTGATTAGGAGCGACACTGCTAAATTTGAAGTCAGACAGTCAGGGAAAACTTAAAAATTCCAAATGCAAACTCTGGCTCCTACAGAATTGTGCAACCTTATTTCTACATCAGAAGGTCAAGCTGTCTCCAGGAAGTCCCCATTCAGGGACTCTCTGGATCAGAACAGTACTTTCCTGTCTATCTTCTTTGCCTGCCCCCACTATTAATAGTTTGTTTTCAAACATATTTTCTACATTCTATTTATTTTTCTTTAATCTTCTTCAAACATTCTTGTCTCACAACTTTTTCTTTTTTATGTGTCCATGTATACATTTCTGATTAATTTACTCATAACATGTTTAGGCAATTTTGTTTTTTGAGTTCTTTCCTGTTTGGAAAATTGGCATTATATTCAAAATCAATTATTATTCTCTTTTTTAACATTTTTTTACCTCTACTTTAGAAGAAAACAAAGGTTGCTCAACAATTTATCATTTTAATCTCTTCCAGGTAACCATTTCCACATTATGCATTATAGATTCTAAATAAACGCACATTCCAAAGGTACTACAATAATTCAGGGTTTAAAACTTTCAAAAGATTGCCTTGCATACTTGCCTTCTGATGACTTTGCTAAGATCTTTGAACAATGAAGTGAGCTCTATAAAACTTTCTAAAAAGAAATACCCCCCACTTCTAAATGCTAACATACTGCTTTGTGATCATGAATATGCTCATGGAATTGCAAAATAGTCACACATTGCCCAAGAAATGTAATTTCTAAGATTCCTTCAGCAAATATATAGTTTAAAATAAAAACAGGAATGTTGTTACATGATTTGTTTTACCTATAAAATGATTAATTTGTGATTTAGTAAAGCTTTAAAACATTTTCTACAAGAACTCCTTAGCAAATCTAAATTAACCAGGAGTCTTGGATTCACAGGTTACATATTCTAGAATAAAAAAAGTGTGGGAAAGCCACAGTGTACTACCTCCTTATGTTATCTAAATAAAATTACAGTCTTTCATAAAGTGCATTCAATCTAAAATCAAATGAACCAGTGTTAGCCTTATATATGACATACTGAGTAAAGTATATAATGTCTTAAACAAATCTTACAAATGTGGTAAATGACTACAATGACATCTAGAATTCAGAATTATTGGAAGAAATGAGTAGCTAATGTGGAATGTCCTTCTGTATATGTGTTGCTTTTATTGTTTGATGAATAAAGCTGTTTTGACCAATGGCTTAGCAGAGTACAGCCAGGCATGAAATCCAAACAGACATAGAGAGAGAGAGAGTAGGTGGAGTCAAGAAGATGCCATGTAGCTACCAAAGGGGAAAGATGCCAGAACATTAATGGTAAGCCATAGTCTTGTGGCAATACATAAAAGAATAGAAATGGAGTAATTTGGATGTAAAGAGCTAGCTAAGAATATGTCTGATACATTGGCCAAACAGTATTGCAATTAATATAACTTCTGTTGGATTATTTGATCCAGGCAGCCAGGAAACAAAAGTGTAGTGTCTGTCTACAAGTAAGTGTAGTACAGTATATAAGTGCACTTCAATCTAGGAAACATTCTTATTTTCAGCTGGTTGCTGAGTTCAGTGACAGCCATTTCTATATATCTTTCATCCAGAAGGAAATTACTGGATGTGCTTTGTCAGGCTTTTTGATTCGATGGTCATTCTCAACTAATTAGATATCAGGCTTATTGCTCTGATAATTATCTTACGTCTGACTGTTCATATTTGTTATTTATTTAAGTTCCCTCTGGAATTACATGCTATTGCTAAATGTGGAAATGCATCTGCCAAAAAAAATATAGCTCTACAATTTCCCTCTGTCTTTCTTTCATATCAATATATTAGTAGCTATAGGCTTTCTTTTTTATTTCTTTTGTAAATTTGTAATTTAAATCTCAAATAGTGTTATTTTAGGTCATATGGTTAAAACTGTCTCTAAGAATTTGGATAGCTTACCATATCCATGACAAGAGAATTAATCACTAGTAATTTTACAAATGTTCTCCTTTCTGAGCTTACAGTGGAACTACTCCATGTGACAGAAATCATCTCCTGCCCTGAATGGCCCACTGAAGGTTCTTTGTCTTCTAAAGTCAAGTTCTTTTGATTCCTGATATTATATTTTAAACAATACTAGTTATTCGATTGTCTTTTAAAAGTATAAATGCCCTTTAATTTTTGATCGCCATGTCGTTTAACAGCCTTACTACCCTGGGGACTGTTCTTATCTGCTACCTAGTTTTCTGTCAGGCTGAACTAAGGAAGCAGTAACTTTCAGGTCAGAGGTTCTTGATTTCTTTTTTATTTTTATGGTTCCGTTTTACAGGGTATACTTTGGAGGAACATTTTATATAAATAAAACACGAATGATGTGATACTCCAGATGGGCAAAATGCTTAGACCTCACAACAGTGCAGTCAGGTGGGCAGACACCTGTGAGTGTTAGGAGAGCGCTGTCTGAACAGGAGTAAAGTGATTCTGTAGAATCCAGACATGTGAGGCAACAGCATAGGAAAAGAATGTTATTCCAGAAACTACTTCTGTGTCTCCAGTGACAGTGAATACAAAGCCACTTTATATAAACTAATTGACTTTATGCACACCAATAAGAATTTACTGAAGTTGAAATCACAAAACATCCCAAATTACAATGAGTGAGCAGATTGTATGTATGCACATGTATACACACTCACACACACACACAAATACTGTGGGCATAAATTTAAATATAGAAGTAAAATAACTTTAGAGAAAATGAAAACACTCTGAAGAAATAAATTAAAAACACAAAAATGTAAAAACCCACCAATATTCATAGAGTAAAAGAACTGAAACAGTTAATTCAAGTGAATACAATATTTAAAAATGACCTATAGATTGAACAGAATCTTCATCAAAATTCTAGTGACATTCTTTAAAAAACTAGAAAAAAAATCCTGAAATTCAAATTCAAATGTACAATGTCCCTTGGCAACTAAGACAGTCCTGAGAAAAATCAGCAAAGCTGAAGATATTTCACTTCCAGATTTCAAATAACAATATAGAACCTGAGTAACAGAAACATCATGGTAATGTCACACACACACACTCACACACACACACACACACACACACACACACACACACACACACACTAATGCACGTTGATCAATATGAACAGAACAGAGAATACAAAAGTAATTCTGTATGGCTACAGCTTCTTTTTCTGTTAAGATGCCAAAGTCATAAATACCGTGAAAAGTCTCTAACAAATGGAGCTGGGAAGACTGGCTATCCACAGTTAGGAGTAACAGAATATTTGTTTAACTATGCAAGGATGTGTTGCATTTTTACTTTACCTTCCTAAGGTATTTGATTGACCTAATAAAAATATGAATGGCCAAACGTGAGGGAGGAGGTATAGGTGTCACTTCAGGCAGGGAGAGGAAATAGAAGGAATTTAGCCTCTAGGAAGAAAGTAAAGGAGACTACAAATGATTACTGCAGAAATCAGGCTGACCTATAACCACATCCCTGTCCTGCATCCTATTGACTTCAGTGAATGACAGCAGGGTGATGCCAGAGGCCACTCAATCATATATCGAAGAAGGAGAGCAGGACATACAGAATGAAAAAAGAGAAAGGTGAAAAGTCCCGAGGCAAATGTAGAGGAAAAGAAACAGGTTAAATTAAGTTCAAAGAGCTAGTGGGATAAGACTAAACTAAGGCAGAGCATTTATAATAGAAAATAAGTTTCCATGTCTTTATTTGGAAACAAGTTGGTGGTCCAAAGGAAATTCCATTTACAGTTAGGACATTGAAGTTTGACTCCTTTTTCTCTCACACTGTACAGTACAAACAAAATCAACAAGAAAACCCCTAAACAAACAACACTACACAACTGAAATCAGATCCAAGAACTTAACATAAAACCTAAACTAATAGCACTAGTGGGAATTATTAAAAAACTTTTGAAGAATTCAAAACAGGCAACAAGCATGCCTCCCAATGTTCAGGAAACAAGCAGTAAAATAAACCACAGACTTGCAACAGACCCAGTATAGTCATAGAAGTATTCCATAAAGGGATAAACCAACCCATATCATATCAAAGACTCTTTGATGGTTGTTCTTATGATAGAAAGTTAATATGCAGAATACAGACAAGACCAAACCTCAATAAAATTAACAACTATAAGCAATCTAACCCTTGAAAATGGGCAAAGCAGTTCAATGGACAATTCTCAAAGCAAAAAATTTACAAATGTCAGTATATATATGATAAATGCTCAATATAATTAGCAGAAAAAAGAAATCAAATTACAAGGTGATACTATCTCACCCGGCCAGAATAGTTGCTAAAAAAGAAAGAAAAGCAGACAAATCCAGAAAAGGACAGAATAACAAATGTTGGCAAGTATGTAAAGAGAAAGGAGCTCTTATACACTTTGGGAAAGAAAGTAAATTAATTTGGTTAGTATGGAAAGCAGTATAGAGAGTCCTCAAGGAACTAAAAATAAATATTCCATATGATCTAGTTATACACTCCTAAGTAAATAGACACAGGAAACAGAGTCAGCAAATGAAATAGAGTCCTGCATACCATGCACATAGAAGGTAGACACCTGTTTATAGTGTTTAGGATGTAGGGACCTTCATACCACATTTTCTGCATCATTATACACTATTAGCAGCATCAACTAGTATATAAAATCAGTCTATGTGCCCTTCTAGAAATAGATAAAGGACACACTGATGTGGGATTTCCTACTGTATGCTGTGAATATGTTTTATTAACATTGGTTAATAAAGAAGCTCCTTTGGGCTATGGCAGAGCAGAATATAGGAAGGCAGGAAAACTAAACTGAATGCAGGGAAAAAGAAGGCAGAATCAGGCAAACTCCATGTAGCCGTTAAAGGAGAAAGACACTGGAATATTACCAGCAGGCCACAGCCTCATGGTGATATATTGATTAATAAAAATGGGTTAATTTAAGATGTAAGAGCTAGCTAAAAGTATGTCTGAGTCATCGGCCAAACAGTTTATAATTAATGCAGTTTTATGTGATTATTCAGGTCTGGAGGGCCGAGAATGAAAGCACAGTTGTTGTTTACAGCACACGGTGTATGCACAATGCTACATGGTGAGACTTAAAGAAAAGAGATTTCTGTCACTAGCAGCAAAGTGGATGAAACTAGAGAACATCACAGTAAGCTAACAAAATAAGTTTTGTATTGTTACAAGTGTAGAAACAAAGGAAATGACTTTCAAGATCAAGATTACCACTGGGAAGGGTGCTCAGGAGAGGGCACTGACTGAAAGAACTGTTGTTGGGTCTGATCAACATATGGCATGCATGGCATGGGAGTATCACAGAGCATCTCATTAAATTTTACAAAAATAATACATGCCAATAGTTAAATAAATAACAACAAAAAGAACATATGCTATTCGAGGCCAGCCTGGTCTACAAAGGGAGTTCCAGGACAGGCTCAAAAGCTACAGAGAAACCCTGTCTCGAAAAACCAAAAAAAATGTTCTACCACAAAATAAGATCCAAAGTAAAAACTACACCTCAAAAGTAATGAATTGAGGCAGGGTATGGTGGCTGAAATAATAATGATACCCATAGACATATGTTTGACACAAGAAGTGTCAAATATATGTCTAGTCACCATGGAGTAGAAATGTTTGGAAGGATTACGAGGTGTGCCTTTGTTGGAGGAACTGCATCACTGTTGGGTAGGTTTTCACAATTCAAAAGTCCATGCCAGATTCAGACTCTCTTTCTATACTTACTGATTCTGGATGTAGCTCTCAACTATTTTTCTACCATCATGCCTGCCTACATGCCAACATATTCCCTGCCATGATGACAAATAGAAAACCTCTGAAACTTTAAGCAAGCCCTCAGTTAATTTTTTTTATAAAAAAAAATGTGAGTTGCCTTGGGTTGTGATGGTTTGAATGGGTATGATCCCTATAGAATCATGTGTTTGAATGCTCAGCTTACAGGGAGTGGCATTATTAGGAAGTGTGAACTTGTTCAAAGAACTGTGTCACTGTGAGGGGAAGCTTTAAATTCTCATATGCTCAACTATACCCAGTATGGGACACAGTTTACTTCCTGCTGCCTGTGGCTCAAGGTATAGAACTCTTAGCTCTTTCTCTAGACTCATGTCTGTGTGCATGCTACTATGTCCCAGTATGATGATAACTGAGTAAACCTCTGAAAATATAAGTCATCCCTAATTAAATGTTTTATTTAATAAGAGTTTCCACGGTCATGGTATCTCTTCATAACAATAAAACCGTAACTAAGAAAGTCCTTCCCTCCTCAGCAATAGAACAGGGACTGAGACACAAGAGCATGAATAGGATCAAAATCTATCATATGGAATTCTCAAAGAATAAATAAAAATATGTAACAATAAACTATCAGCATATATTTTTTGCTATATAAATATTTTACTAGCACTCAGCTTTGAGAAATGGACCACAAGTTCTACATAATACGTTATTGGAATAATTTGTGAAAAAGAGGAAAATGTCCATCTAAGGAGATAGTATACAACCTAACTAAATATACTCTGGATGTGTGTGTTATGTGCACTTACATGTTTGAAGAGGTAAACAGATGATGAACTCTGGTATTAGACATAGCTTGTAACCATATTTGACAGAACATTTACTCTACACTGAAGGACAGTTGCCTGTAGGACTCTGTGGATTCTCCTGCATCTCATTCATCTTTTCCCAAAGAGTTTTGAGTGGGTAGAAATGCAAACCACGTAAAGTTTTAGCTCCAGAATGCACATTTAAAATTTATCATATCCTAATAGAGCAGTGTTAAGTAGAGATGGTATTTCTGTTTAATGAATTAAGGTTATGTCATATCAAGCTTTGTGGATTTGTGGTTCTATGGAAAAAATTTTTTCGTGATCATAAAGAGATAGGAAGATATAAAGAAGCAGTTCTTTTGTATGGTAGAATGACATGGCTGTTGTAATAAAATGCTCACAAAATACATCTTAATTTAAAATTATTGAAGTGTCTTGTGTTGGTCTTATTCTTGCTTAAAAATGGGCCCCTGAGGCTCATATATATGAATGCTTAGTCATCAGGGGATGGTGCTATTTGAAAACATTAGGAATACTCTCTTGTTAGAGGAAATATAGCACTGGGGTTGGGCATGGAGTTTTCAAAAGTCCATACCATGCCCAATGTCTCTTCTTTCTGCTGCCTGTGATACCAGTATAGAACTCTCAACCACTTCACCAACACCTTGGATGCCTGTATGGCACCCTGCTTCCGTTCCATTCATACTTCTGCCATGATGATAATGGGCCAAATTTCTGAAACTGTAAGCATGTCCCAATTAAATTATTTTTATAAGAGTTTTACGGTCATGATGTTTCTTCACAGCAGTTAGAATATTAACTCAAACAAGCATACTACAAACAAAGAGCATTTCTAGCTTCTGCAAACTTTTCCTTGTACATTTTCTCCAAGTACTATCGCACGCACTTACTGGAACTGCTATAACAAACCATTACTAACTCGGTGACTAGTCTAGTATTTGTTAGCTAACACTTCTTGAGGCTGAATGTTGAAGCTCTATATCTGTACTATGTCGGTTCTCATGAAAGCCTCATTTTCTACATGGATAAATTGTCAGTATATCTTCCACATAACATGCTTGGGTGAGTCAAATTGGAATAGACCCCATTCTATTCTCTCCACTAACCTTAAATACCACTATAAAGACCCTGTCTCCAATACAGTAGGCAGTAGAACTTTCACTTAAAGTTTGAGGATTGGAGAACACACAATTTAGACCACAACAGTCTCCAAGGTGATTATATTATAATGTTTCATATTAAGGTTTGAAAAGATGAATTCTAGATACAAATATTCACAAAGCAGTAATGAAAGGAATTAAAGATTAAAAATGTACTCATTAAAATGGAAGAAAGAAAAGTTACTATTAGCTACATAAAGCTGCCATGGTTTCCTTAAAGGGTAAATCACGTCCTCTGACCTACAGGTGCACACACACTCACAAATGAGAATAGTACTACATAAGTGCTGGGCAATGCCATTTTTGCATGTATGACTAAACTTTTAAGTTAACTGAAAAGGATGAATGGACGGATTGAGGGAGGCAGGAAAGGAAGCAGAGAGGGTGGTAAGAAAGGACAAGAAAGGGATGGAGGGGATAAAGGAGCGAAAAAAAGGAGAGAGGAGATGAAGAGGGGAGAGAAAAGAAAAACAAAAGCAAAGGACACAAATGAAGCTTAAAATGGTTACAAAGTTACATCAAAGGCAGCCAAATATCTCCAAAACATTGCCGTTTTTCTAGATGGAAAATATTCACTATTGCAAAGAACTAAAAATTTCCCCTAAGTAGATAGGTAGATGGATAGATAGATAGATAGATAGATAGATAGATAGATAGATAGATAGATAGATAGATGATAGATAGATAGGAATTGAAAAGATTTCTGAAGTATGAGGTTTTAAAACAATAACAGAAAGCAAACAAACAACAACAAAAATACAATCAAGAAACTATCGAGAGTTCATAAAGGAAATGAAGGATTCTTTGGCACTTTTCCAGATTTAAATTGTATAACACAGAAGGCTTTGCTTTGCCCTCCTGGGTCTTTCAAAAGCTGCATACAATCTTCTATTCACTGGCTCTTGGGAAATGGAAATCATTATGAAGACTTAGAAGAAATAACTCAGAACTTTGTCAAAAGAGACTTGGAGATAGAAATTTTTACTCTACTTTCAAGATTAGTTTAAGTAGTCAAGGGCTTCTTTGAGGGATGAAGCAGGAACTTACCAAAATATCATGAATAGCCTAAAGTCTCATCCATCATTATCCACTTTGATTAGCTTACTTATTTTACTGCTCCTTATATAAAATTCTGGTGTGCTTTTAAACCTAAAAACTGTAAGTGGTAAAGATGTCCATTTTGTTTTTATCTGAAGACTCAATCACTGAGATAAGCATATTCATTTTAAACCCTAGGGGATAACAGTTTTTCAATATTCATAAAGCTTTCCTCATATTGCAAAACAGTTCAGCAAAATTAAATTACAGTTTTCCTCCTGTGTACTGTGACAATGCTTGTTACATTAAGAGAGATCAGAAACTGTTTTATGCCATCCCTTAGATCAAAAAAACAGTCACATACATTCAACATGGCATCTTTAATTCTAATAGCTAATGTCTGGTTGTGTTCTTGAGCAGAAAAATTTGTATTTTTAAATACAACCAATAAGCATAGCTAGTCCTAAGACTAAAAGCATATTTTTTATTATTTTTCATGAGCTCGTTATAAAATGTCTTTATGCTTTGATCATCAACATTGTCAAAACAAGGACATCATGTACACTCTTAATGATACTTTTATTTTCTACTTAGAACACTTTGATGTAACAAGTAAAAATAAACTCAGGTCTTTGGAGAGAAATCTAAATGTTTATTTTTCAAGATTTAGTTTGTGAAGTCTCTTTAGGCAGCATAGCAGATCTACTGAAACTGACATGAGCTCTCAAGGTTTAGGGGGGATTTCTCACAACATTCTTTTGTGGGAGTGCAGCTCTTTATGGAAGCTAAGTAAACAGGATTCTTAAAGATTAATTAGATCTTGAAAGAAAAAGCATATTTTTGTCAATCAACTTTAGCCATCATTGGCTTTGAACATTATCCAAATTTTATAATGCATATTCAGGTAGATAAAACAGTTGTCAAAGCAGTCTACTTGATCTAGGGTCTTTCATTGACTCTCAAACTGCAATTTGTTGTGGTTTACTTGGTCAGAGTTTTGCATAGCAGCATAGATTATAGGCAGAGTCAAATATGTCTAGCTGAATTACAAGGAATAGATAAGAATTAGAACAAAAATATTGATTCATATAATCTAAGTGGAAAGCAACTAATTTTATAGCCTTGATATGAAGAAGTGGGTATAAATTTCATGATGAGCTTTAGATCAAAGACATTACTTCTAAGACTTAATAAACTAAAATTCCATTATTTATTCTGAACAACCAGCTCTGCTGTGGTAGATCTAGGACAGGGTTTTAAATTCTATATTGTGATACATTTCCATATGATGTTAGTCTATGGGGTCCAACCTAATGAGCAAGGCTATAGAGAATAATGTGCGCAATATACAATTAGCTCTATAATGTTCTGATTTTACATACATATATGTAAGATATATGTATTTTACACATATGTATATATACATATGTAAAATACACATATAAATATATAATTTATATATTATATAAATATATAATTTATATATAAATATATGTGAAATATATTTATATAAAATATAGCCATAGTTAGGTATACTGATTCAATTTTATATGGATTCTCTAAATCCTTTCCCCTTATTTCTATTATATTCAGTGTTACAATGAACTTTTAAGTCACATGTGTTTTATTGCCTGTGAGGCTGTGTAGTGTGGTAGGTATTCTTAATGACATCCATTGCTTCTTCATTGGCACCTACTCTTCCTAGAAACTAGAATTTGCAACTGTCAGGGTGACTTCCTTATGGAAGACAGGAGTGTGGATGTGATCATAGATCTACATAATAGCTGAATTGAATTTTTTCCCCTTTTTCTTCCTTCCTACCTTATCTATTTATTTGTTTATTTGTTTTTGAGACAAGGTTTCTTTGTGGAATTTGCCTTGTAGGCCAGCTAACCTTGAACTCAGATATCCATCTGCTCTGTCTCCTGAGTGCTGGGATTAAAGGGACTCGCCACCGTACCTGGTGTTTAGTTATTTCTGGAAGCGACATCAGCTACTGTTTTCACCAAAGAGAAGGTGGTGATTTAGTTTATCATTTTTTCCCATCACATTTAGAGGACTTTCAGTTTCAAGGAACATAAAAGAAACCATATACTCAATTACAACCCTTCATTCAGTATTTCTTATTACATCCCTCAAGGCAATGACAAATGTGAGGTGTTAGACACGGGTGATGGGGAACAAATGCTGTGTGTGTTGTGTCATTGTGGGGCTGAAAACAAGCAGGCGCTCCAAAAATCCTTTCTGCTGCTTTCAAACACAAGAAAATGCTGTTGTTATTATTCCTCTTGTCAAAAATTTAAAAAACTATTAACTCATTAGACAAACATTTATTAAGCAATTAAATATGTCATAAAATACGAGACTGACTAGTACTAGGAGTCCAGGATGAGGACCTACAACACAGTGCAAGTTTCCACGACCCTGCTACTAAAAAGGTCACAGCCCTACAATGGATCCCACAGATGTCAATCATCTAAAGACCACAGCCCAGCAGTGGATCCCACAGATGTCAATCCTCTAAAGATACACAACCCAGCAGTGGATCCCATAGATGTCAATCCTCTAAAGACACACAGACCAGTACTGGATCCCACAGATGTCATTCCTCTAAAGATACATGGCACAGAGCTAGGTCCCACAGACCCATTATTTTGAAGGCATAGGACAGAGCATTTATTCTCATATACCATATTACTTTTAATTAAAATATTTATGGATTCAGGCTACCCAATTCACTCCATCTATTCTTAAATTTGGAGCAAGGATGGTCCATTTAGTGAGATAAAGCTTTCCAGAGGAGCGCACTTGTCTGAGATTTCTGCTTTGTCACTTAAGCTTAGCGCAGATACTTGAAACGTCATCTTAGTCACTCTTTTATTCTACTCCAGTAAATATCTTGCATGTAATCTTGTTCAAATGTGTTTCTGGAGCAGTAGTTTCTAGAGTGATGAAAATAAATCATGGACATATAGTTTATGTAACAAGATACAGTACTTATGGTTATGGAAAAGTCTTGGAAAGACTTAGGATCAATAAAACACTAAAGAAGCCTTCTTTATCAAAACACGTAAGATTTCTGGGTTGAAATATTGCCTGTGTCAGTATGGCAGAAGTTTTGCCCTACTGCATGAAGTTGAGGTTGCTTTTCTACTTCTTAACTAGTCTGTGCAAGAATAAAAGATTCCTGGGTTTTTAAAAGTATTTTTAAATATCTGAGACCATGCAGATTACTAGAAGTTCAGTTGCCTGCCCACCAAACTCACACAGCACTTTCTCCCTCTCTGGATGGTCACCTATTCTATCCCAGTCCCATACACCCTAATTGTCAGGGCCAAGCATACAATCAGGGCATAAATGTCCTGCCCAAAGAGAGACCATGCTTGTTACCAGGAGTTGAGCCCCCAACTCTGACCAAGACCCCCTGCTCAATCTAAGGTTACAAGAAGCCCATCCAGCAACTTGAGTGGAGATACCTTGCTTAACTACAGGCCACACTAACCAGAAAACAAAATAGGAAACTAAAATCAAGGGACAAAATACCCATTAAACAAAAGGAAAGTTAGAAATCGGCACCTAGACCTATACTTCCTAGAAAACCAATGCCTAGAGGACAGTTTAAGAACTCAGTCAACAACAACCAAGACACTATGTTACCACCAGAATTCAGCTATCCTATTACAGAAAATCTTGAGTATTCCAACATAATAAAAGAACAAGAAAATGACATTAAATCCAACTTTATGAAGATGATTCTATTCTTTAAATCATATACGAATAACTTCTTTGAATAAATTAAGGAAAAGACAAAAAAAAGAAATCATCTTCAACAAATTTTATTGGTCTAGCTGGATATCAGTATGTAGAAGAATATAAATAGATCCATTTTTTTCATCTGATGCAAAACTCAAATCCAAATTGATCAAATACTTCAACTTAAAGCCAAATACAATGAATTTAACAGAAAAGTAAGCGAGAATATGGGTGGCAAGGGGGGAAGATGGAAGGGGAGAGGGGAGGAAGAAAGGGAAGTAGAGAAGATGTTTACCTCAGTTAAATGCAATCATGTATAAAAAGAAAGAAAGAAAAGAAAGTGGGAAACTTCCAGAACTAAATGCCAAAAGCAGAGACACTAGGAACAATAATCAACAAGTGTGACATCATGAAAACTGAAAAGCTCTGCAAGGCAAAGGACACTGTCCATAGTACAAAATGACAGCCTACAGAATGGGAGATTTTCACCAACTCTACATCAAATAGAAAACTAATACTCAAAATAAAAACAAAGAAACAAACAAAACCCCCAAAGCTCAAGAAACTCAATCTCAGGAAAACAAATAATCCAATTAAAAACGGGGTACAGATCTGAGCCAAAAAACATTGTCCACCATTCTTAGCCATCAGGAAAATGCAAATCAAAATGACTCTGAAATTATGCCTTACACCTGTCAGAATGGCTAAAATCATAAACACAAGTAAATAATGTTGGAAAGGATGTGGAGCAAGGGGAAAACTCCTCCATCGTTGGTGGGAATGCAAACTTATACAACCACTATGGAAACCAATATAGTTCCTCAGAAAACTAGGAATTAAGATACTTTAACACCCAGCTGTACCACTGTTAGACATATCCCTAAAGGATATTCCATTCTACCACAAAACACTTGCTTGACTATGTTCATAGTGCCTTTGTTCTTAATATCCAGAAACTGAAGACAACTTAGTTGTCCATCTATAGAAGAATGGATAAAGATTTACAGGCAAGTGGATGGAACTATAAAAAACTCATCCAGAGTGATGTAACCCAAACACAGAAAAATGAAAATGGTACGTACTCACTCATAAGTTAGTTAATATTAGCTGCTAAGACAATGATAATCATGCTACAATCTATAGACCAAGAAAGGCTATCTATCAAGGAGGGGTCAATGAGGGACCTTAGAATCTTCCTGGGAAAAGGATGTAGAATAAATTTAGAGTGTGGACTCAGCGTGGGTTAGATGGGAACAAGAGGAATAATGTGTAGGGAGATGGGGGAGAAGTACTTGGAGAGATACTGGAATTAGAGAGCATTTAAGGGAAGTGATACAGAAACTTAGTCCAGTAGAAACTCTCAGGATTGTGTGTGGCTGGCTCTAGTGAGGATACCTAGTAAAAGAGGATTCAGAGTCTGAACCAGTCATCCTCTGTGACCAAGCAATGCTTCCAGAGGTGGGACTGCGAGACCAATCCAGGTACACTACCTTTGACCTATAATCTATCCCTACTGCAAGATATGCTGGGGCAATGAAGGCACAGAACATCTGGAAGTGGCCAACCAATGACAGTTCTGATTTGAGGCCCACACAACATGAGATAGCCCATCCATGACATTGGCTGGATGACCAGGAGCCAAAGTCTACATAGCCCAGAGACCTATGTAGAAAAATAATCAATAAAATGATTCCTAATAATGTCCGTATATACCCATATGTAGCTGTGTAGCCCAATGGTTATCAAAGAGGTTACCACCAGCAGCAGATACAGAGACCTACAATCAGACATCAAACAGAGAGAGCCCAAACTGGAGGTCTGTAATGGGTCTCTATCCTTGGAGTTTAGATAATCCCATGGAAGAAGGGAAGGAAGAAATGTAGGATCTCCAGAGAGGTTGAGAACACCAGGAGTACAAGGTCCATAGGCTAAATTGAGTAGGGCTCACAGAGACTGAAGTGGAAATCCTTGAGCATCCATGGGTCTACACTAATTTTCTGCATATATGTTATAGCTGTTAGCTTGGTGTGTTTGTGGTACTCCTAATTGTGAGAATAGGGGTGTCTCTGACTCTTTCATCTTCTCTTGGGACTCTTTCCTTCTGGGTTGCCTCACCCAGGATTGATATGAAGAAAATGGAAGAGGAGTAGATTTGGGGGAAAGGGAAGGTCGGGAAAAGAACTGGGAGGAGGGAGGGAAGGGAAAAGAAACTGTAGTTCAGATTTATTGAAAACATAACAAAATTATTTTCCAGATCATTTTATAACTATAGAGTATGCATATCTCATTGAACTTTTATATTTCGAAGAATATGAAAGTTAAATATAGTTACATATTTTACATGTTAATTTATATAACTTTACCTTCATTTTATACCCACAATGTAGATACAACAACAGCTTCCATATATTTTATAAAAATAAGAAAAGTTGACTTAAGTGATGTTCTCACCAGAATTAAACAAATTTTACAGGGTATTACTCCATTTCTAACCTATAAAGTGAATTGACTTGATTTTTCTTAGTGGTCATGGAGCATGTGATCAAACCGGACTCCCGGAACGTGGCTGACAAGGAGGGCTGACTGAGAAGCCAAGGACAATGGCACTGGGTTTTGATCCTACTGCATGTAATGACTTTATGTGAGCCTAGTCTATTTGGATGCTCATCTTCCTAGTCCTGGATGGAGGCGGGAGGTCCTTGGATTTCCCACAGGGCAGGGAACCCCGAATGTTCTTTGGACGGGAGAGGAAGGGGAAGGGGGATGGGGGGAGCGGGAGGGAAATGGGAGGAGGGGAGGAGGTGGAAATTTTTAATTAAATAATAAAAATAAATAAAAAAGAAATACTATTTAAATTTGAGCAAACAAATAAGCAAATTTACAACAAAAGAAAAACATAAAGCAAGTAAGCAAACATGACAGAGATGTCAAAAGTCACTGGAACAGGAATCCCTTGGATAATTCATTCTCTATGTATTTTGAACTATTCTGAAGATTGAACATTGTGTCATCCTAAGATCCCTATAATAAAATCCTTAACTCCAAGGTAAAAAAATAAAATAAAGCAACAGTTTTCTTCATGGATCTTCTTGTCAATGGTGGCATTGACTAGCTGCTGTGATACATTTGAAATTAATGTTTAAAACTATCAAATCAATCCCAAATGCATCCTAAAATCTCTTTCTTAACATCAGCCCTTTCCTAAAGATAAGAGCTGGAATTTTATCATTCAGGACAAATGAAGACACTTATGTTCTTCTCTAAGCAAGAGAAGGCATTAGGAATTGGCAAGAAAGACTGCTCCAACAAAACACAGTACCAAAAAAAAAAGGAGCAAAAAGGCATTGATCTACAACAGAATGAATATCCACATAGGAGAAGAAAAGATAGCTCCTACCTATCTTTTACAGTGTATCTTGGGATAGAAGAAAAATATTTATTGCTTAAACCTCTAATTTCTCTGAGCGCTGGCTGGATATGTAAACTATGGGAAGGCAGACCAAAGTCAGGAAGGATTTTATTTTTCCATTCTTCTTAACTCAGGAAGAGTAACTAGCTTAGGAGAATATTCTTAATCAATATGGTTCACTACTGGTACAGTTGGGGGTGTGTTGTATGGACTGCTTAGAAATGCCCTATTTCCCAATAACCTGGTTTCATCTTTTAAAAGATCATCTAGAATGGGAGCAAAACCTAAGAAATTTCACCTGAAAGGTGAGTTCCCTAGTATGGGTTACTGTTGCTGTGATGAAACACCATGACCAAAAGCAAGTTGGGGAGGAAAGGATATATTTAGCTTAAACTTCCACTTCCTAGTTCATTACTGAAGCAAGTCAGGACAGACACTCAAATAGGGCAGGAACCTGGAGGCAAGAGAGGACCCAAAGGACACACAGAGATGCTTGCCTACAGTATGATCTTATGAAGGCATTTTCTTAATTGAGGTTCCCTCTTCTCAGATAACTTTATCTTGTAATGAGTTGACATAAAACTATCTAGCATACAGCAGATTTACAAGAGTCCTACTAAGTAACAAATGCAGAATTGAAGGCATCACTAATTTAATTGCAAAAATTCAAAATCTGTGGCATTCTATTTCAGGTTTCCAATTTAAAATAGCATACCAAATAAAAGGGTAGACTGTGAAGTCTGAATGTCTATCATTACTTGGAATTCATAGTTATTTGACCTTATTTTTTCTATATGTATACACACTAGTTATAAAATAAAAGCATTAATAGCATCTTTCTCACTGGGATTAAGAGATTAAGCACTGGGAAATGCCTCAGAGGGTGAAACACCTGGTGTCCAAGGGTAGACCTTTGTTTACTTAGAACATAAATTACAAGTATAGTTATGTACATCTGTAATCCTAGCACTTTTGCAGCAAAAGCAAGATACAATGAAAGTTGCTAGTCCAGCGAATCTCGCATAAGCAATGCTGAAAACAAGAGACCCTGTCTCAAGCAAAGGAGATGCTAAGGGTCGACAGTCAAGATTGTCCACTTCTGACCTCTAAACGTGTTTTATGTGGCTGCCGTTCAGCTGGGCTGACACGTCCAAAGGGTAAAGTAATGCCTGGAAAATGCGAGCACTTGGTATTCTGGAAATCACTGCTGCTGCATTACCTTCAGTGTTTTCTTCTGAATAGGAAACATAGTTTGGGCAAGCACAAACCCTCAACACAGACCAAAGAAGTATCCTCTTGTCTATTTTTTTTCCACCTTAAAATTGATACTTTTTCATGTTGTTGCATAATGCCTTCAAGCTTTCAGTTCAAAACAAAAAAAAATGATAAATGAGGTTAAGAGAAAATCCAATATAGACCTCTCAAACCAAAATTTCAAAGATACCCCAAGTCAAGTGGAAGATAAATCTCTATTTTTAAAAGCCAAGTGCTATACGTCCAAGTGGATAAAATAAGATACTTGACAGAACAACATGAAGCTGTATGGAATATGTGATAACTCATTTCCAATTTCTCTAAAAAACTGAATTGAAATTTTGATGGTAATTGTATTTAATAAGTATGTTGCAGTTTGTACTGGTGCGACGTTCATTTTCACAGAATCAATCCTACCAATTAATGAGCAGAGGAGGTTTGTCCAAATCTAGCTTCTTATTTAATTTCTTTTTTTTTCTGTTTTCATTGCATGTGTTTTTCACTTCCATCACTAGCTTTATTAAAAGGTATTTTATTTCTGAGGTTATTGTGAATGGAACTGTTTCCAAGACTCCTTTGTTAGTATGCTTATTATTTCTATATGAGAAGGTTGCTGAATTTTGTGTATTAATTTTGTAACCTGCTACATTGATGGCTGTATTTGTTGGCTATAAGGGTTTTCTAGTGCAGTCTTTAGGGTTTATTATGTATGGAATTATATAATTAGAAAATAAGAATGCACTAACTTACTCCTTTCCTATTTTTATTTCTTTATCTCCTTTGTATATGTTATTGTTCTGGCTAAAACTTCAAGTACTATATTGAATAGAACATTAGGAAATGGGCATCCTTATTTTATTGCTGATTTTGATAGAAATGTTTTTAAATTTTCTCAGTTTAGTCAGATGTTTATTGCAGGCTTGTTGAATGTTACCTTTATTATGTTAATCTATGTTCCTTATATTCAAGATTCTATGAGACTTTTATGTTTTAAAAGGCTGTTCAATTTTGTCAAACCCATATTCTATATCTAATGAGATTGTCATGTGGTTGTTGTCTTTAAATATCTTTATATAGTGAATTACATTTATTTTTTTTATTTATACATATTGCATCATCCCTATATCTGCAAAATGAAGTCATGTTGATCATGGTGGATGATACTCTTTATATGTTCTTGAATTTGGTTTTTAAAAAATTTATTGAGAATTTTGTGTTCATATTCATTAGAGATCTTTGCACATAATTTTCTTTGGTTTTGATTCTCTGGTTTTGATATATTGCTCCATTAAAATTATCTGAAAATGCTCCTTCATTTACAATTTTGTGAAATAATTTTAGTTTATTTTTGTTAGCTCATTACTGACAGTGTGGTAAAATTCTGCACTGAATCCATCTGGCCCTGGGATGTTTGTTTGTTTTATTTTTGTAATTTTTATTACTGTTTTATCTCATTAAATAATATGGGAAAATACATTATTTTTTCATCTTGATTTAGCTTTGGTGGGCTATAATACACACATTCATATATGTGCTTAAATACCCATGTATATATGTATATATCATATATATCACAAAACTTTGTTACATCATTTTTTAATTTTGTTTAGAGTTTTACAGGTTGTGGAAGTTACATTTATTTTATTTTGAGACAGGCATCTCTATGTATACAAGGCTTTCCTTCTGCTGAAATTAAGAGAATATGCTACCTCAGATGACTGGAATACACATTTTTAACATACTCAAAATTATATGATTTTTTTCAGCATCTGCTTTAATTTCTCCCTTTGTTTCTCAGTTCTATTAATTTTTATCTTCTCGTGATTTTTATCACTTTGCCTAAATTTATTATAGAAGCTTTCTAAAATTACACAAACATTCACATATACATACATAAACTTAAGTAAAAATGAAGTTACCCTATAAGTGTTTGACAATTAAAAATCTTCTGCTAATGAAAAAAATGCCCCATACCAGGAATAAGGTTTATTTCCTCTTAGGCGATTGTGAGAGCACATAGAGATAAAACCATCATAGGCAAATGCCAATGTTCGTAGTTATCCTCCAGAACCTGACAGCAATACCTCACATAGTACATGATGATATCAAGCTGGTACTGACTTGGAAGCTTCCTCCTTATTTTCTTCCTTTCATATTGCTGAAAGGTGCTATTCATGATGCCAGAGAGGGAAGATTATCAAACATACCCATCTGTGAAATCTGTGAGCCACAATAACAATAGGCCACTGGTTTAATTACAGCATGAACATCTTGGGAATAGCGAAATATTTTCTGTTTGGTTTAAATACCTCTTCACAAGATGAAACCCATATCTGCCACCATCATCAGGACAAGAATCTGGACATACAGGTCACAGGCCTCAGGTGAGAATAGACTACTATTATTTACTTAATGGAATATCATATTAAACTGACCATCGATAGTGCCCTTGACCCCTCTCATGAGAGAAAATTCTATTTGCAGTAGATAGAGATTAGCACATCAACCCACATCTGCTCAAGGTGCAAAGAATAGAAACTGTGGAGTAGTCCAGAGTAAATTGTGACTGTGGGGGTCACAGGAGAGGGGAGAAGGAAAGAGGGAGGAAGGGGGGCGAGTGAAGAAAAATGTATAGCTCAATAAAATCAATAACAAAAACAAATTCCAGCATGGAGAAGAAAGGTAAGCACAATGCCCAAGTCATAACAGAGGAGCTATTGTAAATTGGTGGGTGTTGAGAGATATCATTCTTTTTAAGACAGCAGCCACTACTCAATCAAACATGCTTGAATAGAAGACAACACTTTGACGAACACATGGGCAACACAAATTGGCTTTGCTTGGTGTAGTAGTAATAGCAGTAGCAGTAGTAGTAGTAGAAGGAGAAGAAATGAAAAAGTAGTCAACATTTCATGGGCAGGGAAGGAGTTGGCTCTGGGAGGAGTGGAAGAGAGGTGAATATGATCAAAATGCAGTGTGTGAATTTCTAATTGAAGCAATTGAATATCCTTTAAAAATTAAAAAGCTTAAAAATAAAAGAAATCTTAGGAACATTGTCAAAGCCTTTACCACAAGAGTCAAGGAGCATTTATAAAGATTTGGGAAAGAGTTGCAAGTTCCACAATCATTCTGAGTTCTGGAAGTCAGTTCTAGAGTGGGAGGAACTTTGGACCTCTTGGAGTTTCACTTATCACTAATTTTCCGGTTCAGTGTAACATTATATAAAAGTGTCTCAACCTTTCCACATACTTACAGTAAAGCTCTAAAGGGAAAAATAGATGCCATGGTATTATAGAGGAAAACAAAATTATAATTAATTTTTTATTAATAAAATGTATACCAATTAGCAGCATAAACAGCAAGAAAGGTAAAGGAAAACTCATTCTCAAAAGTGATAAAATAGATATTTGGTCCTTATAAAATGAATTATTTTAAATTATTTTTATTTATATCTAATTCTGTTATGTTATTTACATCTAATTCAGATATAGAATTTATATCTAATGCTATGAAAACACTGCAATGAAGGAAATAATGTCTAGAAATTCTCCATTCAGTTAAAATGCAATAATTTCGTCTTCTTCCTTTCTGTCCCACTTCCCCGAACTCTGATCCATATGGACCCTTCATTCCCAGTAATTCTCTATTCCACTTTTATCTCTCGTGTGTTGACCTGCCCTCCACACCCCTTTCCATAAACACTTCTCTTTATTTCTCTTGCCACACTTTCTAGTATTTTATAGCTTCTTACACTTATTTCAACTTAATATATTGAACTGTTAGAAGGTAACATCTCTGTATGGGAAAGACCACCCCGTTTTTATGGCTTTAAGTCTAGATCTCCTTATTATTTTCCTACTCTCTTCTATTTTTCCATTACTTAATTTATCTTTATAGCTGAATAAAATTCTTTTATATACACAATAAATTATAAAGAGAACGAGACATTGCAAGAACCCCCTTTCAAGGATGCTCAACAACCTGACAGAAACACAGCGTTATTTCATGGGTTCCTTCTGCTTATGTAGTAACTTTTGTTTCTGACACATTATTTCACATTCTTCCCCTAATAGTGTTGTAGGGAGGACTCTTGTTTGTTTTGCCAGCTGCCCAGACTCTCTAAATAATCCAACAGAAACTATATTATTTAAATCACTGCTTGACCAATCACTTAAGTGTATTACTAGCTAGCTCTTACATCTAGTATTAACCCAGTATTATATCCAATATTTTATATTTTACCATGAGGTCCATGGCCTACTGGCAAGATTCCGGCACCTCTCTCTGGCAGGGATACATGGCTTCTCTCTCACTCTGCCTGCTTTCTCCCAGCATTCATTTTAGTTTTCCCCACCTTGCTAAATTCTGCCCCACTATAGGCCAAGCCAATTTCTTTAATAACCAGTGGTATTCACAGCATAAGTGGGGAATCCCAGCATCATGGATCTGACTTTTCTCTTTTCTTTGACATCTGTTTTAAAATCAGTCTTATTAAGTATCTTAAAATAATAATATATGTCTATTAAAAAGATGGTTAAGAAAATGATGTGTTTTTGCCAGGATGTTATTTTTATTTCCCTTTTACTCTTCAAAAAATTATATAGAGTTGAGATTTCACAATCTTTCTAAATAATGCTGCTAAGTTACTGATTTAAGACAAAATCATGATCTTGATTCTGAAGGCATTTATTTAAAAATTCAAAGTGGGCTTCTGATTCTCTCTTGTAATCTCAACATGGGTGTCTGAGGCAGGAGGGTTGCTATGAATCTGAGTCCATTATGAGTTACAGAGAAAGAACTAATGTCAAAATAAAAATGAGAAAGAAGATTTTAATAACCAAGGATAAAAAGCAGCTTATTTGTGAAGAAAGAAACTTATGGCTGCTTCTTGATATACCAAAGGCATAGAAAACCCAAACACAGCCCAAAGTTGCTGCTCATTTAAAGTCAAGTCATTATTTACTATGACAAGGAGAACAAAATCTGAAACAGGGTTTTCTAGAATTTTCTTAAGGCCCCCTTTTGCTGAAGTAAGTCACTCTGTGGTGCTGGACACTACAAGAAAGATTATTTCATGACTAAAATGTTGTTCACAAATCATGCCTAAAAGAAGTGTCCAGACTGCTCAAGATGGATCACATCTCATTTTTGTTTGAATACTGAAGCTATGCTCCTAATTAAATAATATATTAGGATGGATGTCTGGTTAAGGCCACACTTTTACTGCACATGAACTTTTCTGTCTACTTTTCATAGTCACTTTCATTAGGAGAGCAATTAATGTTCAAGCAAGGCTCAGACTACACAGCAATGAGCACAGGCTTCATATTCAACATGAAAAAACATCATATCTGTAATGTGTATAATGAGAAGAACCTATCTGACTACTACTCTTTACTTTGATGTTTATATAATCTCAAAATTAATAAAATAGAAATATATATTTTTGTTACTGATAAAAATTTTTGGATTTCTCTATTTTCATCATTAGTAAATAGAATCAGATAAATTCATTTATTCCTTCCTTTTGGGCACATTTTAATTTGAAACTGTAGACTAAATCAGAAAATGACAATCTGTGGCATATTTCAATGATAAATGCAAGAGTTAGGAATGCATTTTTACAAAATCTCTTGTGATCAAATAATCACAAATAAAATTTTATAGTCTAGTATCAAAAAAATAAGAGGATCATTGGCTTAAACTACTGTCTGTTCAGGGTGAGGTTAATTTCCCTCCTTCAGTGAGAAATTTTTTGTAAAGATATAGAATACTGCATTATGTACTGAAGCTGATTTTAAAAATTTATCTTGCACATAGACTATTTGCAACGATGTAAATCTTTAAGTATTGGCTTAGAAAGAACTTTCCCATGAAATTCATAGATGGGATATGTGAAGCACACAGAGTTCCTTGTGCACACAGAGCACTGGGGTACCAGGAATGTAAAACACACAGGAGATAAAGCACCCATTTTCCCTCTTAGAAGGCTGAGATATTGTTAACAACCTGGGGATTTTTTTTTTTTTTTTTTTTTGCTATCTGTGGAGGAAGGCTTTATCCAACCTTTTGCTATAAAGGCAGACCTCACCCAAATCCCCCAGAATGATTATCCCAGACTTTTCCCTCTCTAGACCATTACCCATTTATAGGGGACTTGTCACATGGTATTTGCCAGACTAGATTCTAGTCCTTTTAGCTATAGAACCCTATGGTCAAATAGACTTTGTAAAAGAGTTTCTATGTAAGGCTCCTGGAATTGGAATGACTGAACTGATTGTTGCCTGGAAATCTTTCCCAAATTATACTGTGTTTTAAATATACTGACCATGAACCAACTGGTATTAGACTTCCGGAAGTCTACTGTTCCAGCCAATATGCCCTGGGTTTTCACTATTAAGATGCTCAGAAATGGAGAAGGTAAAAGAAGTTTTGTTTTCTGTTTTTTAAAGAAATTAGAGGTTAGGGAAGCTCTGTGCTCTCAGTGAAAAGGGTTCAAAACCTGAAAGTGGGAGAGTTACGCTAAATATGGTCTCTTCTCAGTCTTCTGAGGCATGAATCAGCACCACCTGATTTTAGTACAATTATTAAAATATTTATTAGGATTCAAAGGAGCAAAATATTCAGAGATACATCTCTGCAACTTTATATGCATTGGAACTAAAGAGAGACAATAAAAAGGGAGACAATAAAGCCAACCTTGTCAATGATTAAAGAAAAAAATATGGAGAGAGGGGGGGAGGGAGGGAGAGAGAGAGGCGGGAGGCAGAGCAGGGAGGGAGGGGAAGAGAAAGGGAGGGAGGGGAGAGAAAGACACACACACACAGAGAGAGAGAGAGAGAGAGAGAGAGAGAGAGAGAGAGTTCTTTTTGCTGGACATATCTTGGCAGGGCAGGTAGAATGAACTCTAGAGCTGGGCTTCCAAATCAGTCCGGCTGTTCCAGACTTGCCCTGCAGCACAATCTGACCGGAGCTCAGAGCTCTTTGGCAGCAGCTGCCTGCTGTCTCTGAGGATTAAGTGCACTACATTTTCAATATTTTCAATACCAGTTGAGGGAGTTCCTAGAGGTGTCATATAGTAAAGCAAACCACGCAAACAGATAAAAATGGAAACTGTGCAGATTTGTCAACCTAGATCAGACTTCCAGAAGTCTAAGGTCAGGTAGTTTGTTTTTCAGAATATTTCAAACACAGTTTGGGAGCCTGAACCAGGGAAAAGTAAAATAAAAAGAACCACAAAATATAGTCAGAAACTGCATGGACAATTTTAGCAGAACCTCCAAACAAAAATCATGATGGTAGCCATGTATGTGGGAAAGCTCAATCACACAGAAAGGTTGGGCCATATTTGATGATGTATAAAGTTGGCTTGTAAGTGACAGCTGGGATCACTGATGAGTAAACAGAAAGCTGATGAAGAAGTAATTGAAGGAGGGGACTACATTCCAAGTCCAGCAAGAAGCAGAACTTTTGTATTCTATAGAGTATAAAGTAAGGTACAGATTGAGAAAGACTTTTGTCATAGGTAACCGAAATAAGGGAGTTACGATCAGAGCCAGTGTTTTTATCAACTGTTTATTTGATTTTCTCTGTGCATGCATGTGTATGTATGTGAATGTGCACACACACATATATGTATGTAGACATCTATAAATATACATGGAATATATATATATGACTGTATACATATTTATATATATATGTTTAGTTACCTAGTTTTCTCTATCTTTGCATATAATAGAGAAATAATGAGAGAAATATAATTGCAAATAGATTATCAAGCACATGAATAAGGTATATACTCAGAAAGTCATTCATCTAGATATATAGAAATGATAAAAGACAGATGTGTTTATATATATTAGTTATTTACCCCTTTAGTTACAAATAGTCACGTCCGGGCACCCTCCTTCAATTGTTATGGAATCTCCCTCTGCAACCAAGAAAAGCTCCTGAGGCCAGACATATGTCTGGGATGTTCCTCCATGAAGGAACAAAAAGGACCGTTGTGTGAAACTGTGAAAATGAAGGCTGGATCTCTTCAGAGCCTCCAAGGAGTTAGAAATGCCAGAGTCATGGGATACCTACCAAGAAACGTGGCAGACTGTGTTGTGTGAAACCAACCCAAGAGAGATTTGTAGTCAACAAAGCTGAAAAGAGTTGGAGATCTGAAAAGCATTTTGACATCAGACATGGAGATGTAGAGTTTGGAGTTTGCCCAGCTTCTTATCAATCTTGCTTGGTCCAGTATTTCCTCGCTATGCTTCCTTTCCTCCCATTTGGAATAGTAATGTATATTCTCCTCTGTTTTATATTGAAAGTTTTTCAGATTTTACAGGTTTTTAGTTTCATGATTGCCCTGAGTATCAGAAAAGATTTTGAACTTTAGATTTTAAGTAGTGTTGAGACTTAAAGATTGTGGGAACTGCTGAATTTGTACTGAATACATTTTTGTATTATGATATGACTCCAAGTCAATGGGGACCAAGAAGTCAAATGTGGTGATTTGAATAAAAAATGACCCTTATTGTTAGTAGCACTACTTTTTTGGAGTAGGTGTAGCCTTGTTGGAAGCACAATCCAAGCCAATATTTTATGGGACACATTCTGACTCAAAGTATTTGAGATGGAGAGAAAGGATCATTTCTGTCCTATTAAAAATTGAGTTGGCTTTCTGAGATCTCGATTCTATTATTGTCTTTCCTATCAATGAACTGAAGACCTTGTTCAAATGAATACCTTTATTTGTAGCTTCCTTATCCACAAGACAAATGGGTCATATTAATAAGTCACCTCTAACACCTCTCTCTAGTTCTCTGTCTCTCTTAACTCTCCCCTTTTACCTTCCTCCCATCTCTTGATATGGTTTCTCTATCCAGCTAAACCTTCACTAAAACTTCTAATACCCCTAATTAAAAGTTTTGAATTCTTGGATAATAGTCATTTCTTTCAAGACTTAATTGCTAATCCAGAGTTTTTAACCCTTTATTTTCATATTATGAAACTTAGGATGAGGATATTAACAGTCTGAATTCAAGATAAGTGTGGTATCACGAACCTGAATTAAAATGGAACCATAATCCTGATTTAGGTCATTCTAATAGCTCTCACAAACCTATTGTGTAAAACATCAGACTAAAAGTGAAGAGAACAAGGCAAGGAAGTTGAAATCCAAAGTATGTTTCATGAGGAGACATAGGAACCTCGGTCTCAATAGCAGAGTATTGACTTTAAAGCAGTGAACCTGCTTCTTGGTACAGTGCTACATCTGAATTATACTAAATAATTTTGTTCAACTTGCTTAGCACAGACTAGAAATCTCAGCTAAGTCAAGTTACTCTTTACTTTTCATCGTGAATATAATAGGCAATATGAACTTCTAAGTTTAATATGGTTGAAGCTGTCATGTTCCTTCTAAATTTGTATAATTTTGAACCTTAAACAAGGACTGTATTAAAATCCTCAAAATCAACAAATCCTCAGACTCATGTTATCAACTAAGCTGTGTGTTCCAAATGTATCTTTTAAAATAAAAAATGGGGGATACACAAAGCTTATAAATTTTCAATTGAGGCCTAAAAATCAGTCATCTTAGAACAAACGCAAACACAATGAAAGACCGACAGCCCTGCCCTCGCATTTCGACAGCGTTCACTCATCAAAATGATGCTGTTAATGTACTTTACAAGAGTTTTGAGTGAAACAATTGATATTCTTTCTTGAATATAATTCACAGTAATTCAAGAAATTCAGCATTAACTTTTGGAATAGACATATTATGTGGTAAAATCTAAAACTGAAATTGATTTATGAGTACATTGTAAAGTGAGAGCAATAGCTTGTTCTCTTTCATACTCCAGAGAATGCATTTTTCTCCCAAACTCCAGTTCAACTTATTTATAAAGCTGTATTATTATAAAACTTGGGTTTATTTAAGATGATTGGACAGTATTAATCTTTTATTGCCAGGCAAATTCAAATAGATCTATATATCTATGAAACCTAAATGTGACTGAAAAAAAACATTTAAAGTTATAATTTTTGCTAACAAACTTGCAAAATAAGACAATACAAAGAAATTCACAATAACATTTTCATAGGTGGCTAAAGGCAGATGTTTATATCACACTTAAGAGGTATATTGGTGTTTAACTTAATATAGATCATCTTTTCTTTTTTTTTATATTTATTTATTTATTTATTATGTATACAATATTCTGTCTGTATGTATGTCTGCAGGCCAGAAGAGGGCACCAGACCTCATTCCAGATGGTTGTCAGCCACCATGTGGTTGCTGGGAATTGAACTCAGGACCTTTGGAAGAGCAGGCAATGCTCTTAACCTCTGAGCCATCTCTCCAGCCCATAGATCATCTTTTCTACTAGTCTCTCTTTGCTTCTATCCTGCCTAACTTTGACCTCTGCCCACCATCTTGCTATCAGGGGATTTCTTGATAGCCACATGATGGTTGCTATAGACCTATAGGCTCACCACACTCCGTCAGTTTAACTGGTGTGCCAAAAGTAATCACTGATGAATTTAGACAGAGTTCTAATCATGGCATAGCAGGTGACAAGAGCATCTTTGTTCAGTTCAGTTTTTCTTTCCTTTCCAGGTTTGCAAGTTTGGGGTTATGTGAGTTTCAGCTGTGTTTGTGTATGTGTGTGTGTGCGCGCACACACACATGGGTGTATAAAAGATGGGGAACTCAAAGCTCAACCAAAACCTGATCTAACAGAGAATTTTCAATAAACCTTGGCATTGTCCCACCATTCTGAACATTTATGACTATATAACATTGTTCCTCTCCTCTCCAAGAAAGACAGAGGTGTCCTCCTATTAAAAATGCTTGAATGTTTTTGAGAAATGGAATATTCTCTATCTTTAATATCTAAGAAAGAAAATTAGGTTTGTGAAATGAGTTAATTTTCTGAGTTTTCGATTATCTCACGTGAATTTAGAATATTTCCAACCATCTTATCACAGAATAGGTTTTATGGTCTAGGAGACAATGTCTTCTTGGAATCCCACATCTTTCTGCTTGGTGAAATGTGGCAGTTCTCATTCCTGTCTGATGTTATTGTGCACAGTTTCTATGGTAAACTCCTCCACATGGATCATTTCCTCTACTTATAAAGGCAAAGATAAGAATGGGTTCATTTTTTCTACATCATAGCTTTGAAAAATTATAGAACAGAATAATGTCTATGATATCTGAAAAGAAAATATACAATTGTGCAACAAAATCTGTTGCTTTTCAGTTCCTAACCAGAGATTCTCATCTGAAAATCCCTATTAGAATATTTTTGTTGTGTCACAGTTCAGAAGACTTCTAGTGAAATTGGAGGGATCAATAAATATGTCACTCAGTATTGCTCTATTAGGTCACTGTGATTTTTTTTTTTTTTTGGATTTTTCGAGACAGGGTTTCTCCATAGCTTTTTGGTTCCTGTCCTGGAACTAGCTCTTGTAGACCAGGCTGGCCTCGAACTCACAGAGATCCGCCAGGCCCTGCCTCCTGAGTGCTGGGATTAAAGGTGTGCGCCACCACCGCCCGGCTTCACTGTGATATTTTTAATTGTGTTTTTTATTAATAACTAACATTGTTTTATATATTTAAATACAAAAAATAATATTACAAACTTTCTATTTCCATTGAAAAAATTGAATTCCATGACTATCTTTTCACAGTCACCAATAGATTGTGCTTTGTGATTATATTAATGATTAAGGCATGCAAAAATAATATATTTTATTCAAATTTCTGTTTTAATTTATTTATTTTCATCTAATAATTGTCAATATGCATTGATTGCCATATTGATTGTAGCATGATTATTTTCTAGATTTTAGCAATAATATTAGCCCATGATTGTCACTTTTTTAACCCTTTTTATATGAAAGTATACAAAAGTCCTCAAATAAAACCCTTCATTTTGAAATGTGTTTATACACATGAAAGCTTTAAATAATATAAATGTATTAGTGATTTTTCTATTTTCTTTGGAAAAAAGTACCTTACAAAAGCGACTCGGTTGCTTATCTGGGACCTGGTTGACATTACGTTATTTCAGATGTACAAGAAAGCATAAATTCATTGGGACTCAAGTTTGCCAAGTCCTTCTGAGTCATAACTGTCCTCTGTGAAGTCCTTTACCATGGAGGTTACTGTAACAATGAGATGGTTTAGGATCTGAACCGACTGATTGGAAACAGGAAGAAAGAGGAGCAAAGGTGGAATATGTGGAATTAGGGGTATCTGACCTTTGACCTTTGGAAACTCCTTTTCCAAATTCTCTTATGAGAAGCAGAGGTTCTAAAAGGATTTTACTCAGCTTTTGCATCACACTGTTTCATGTGTGGAGACCACACCAGGGCTACAGGGAAGAAAAAGGACAAACCAGAAGCAAATCAATGTGTTTTGAGTCATCATCTTCTTGCTCCCATCTTCTTACCAGAGTCTTCAATGTTGATTCCCGCACATGGTTCTGATCCAGTCTGTGAGTCATTCCTATTTTTTTCTTTTCATTTCCTACTGGGATGTGGTCAAAACCTTTTAAACTATCCATAAGGTTGAGTTTTTTTACTTCTCCAAATCCATGCTGTCCTTTGTAAAGTATAAATGATCGAGGTCCCACGTTGCTAGAAACATTCCAAAATCAAGGCAGAAAAGAGTCTCTAAATGGTAGAATATCTTCCAAGATACCAGACTTGCCTCTGCATGAGCTTCTTTTCCATGGTCTCCTGTAATAATTTTGTCCAGCAAGGCATCCCCAGGTTGTAGAAGAAAATCATGTTTCTAGGTGCTTGGTGATGTGTTTTCTCTCTGGGAAAGTTTCCATATCAACATGTGGCTAAATGTTGCTTTTCCCTCAGTGCTTACAGGAATTAACATTCCTTCCAGAAAGGTTTCTTGAACACCTGGCTGGGATTCGGCATGCATCCACTGTCCTCAGTCACTTTTGAGTGTTTCTCTTTCATGATTTTCATCACAGAGACTGCCAGTGCTAGTGGAAAGAGAATATGTGTGCAAATGAAGACTGGAACTGACCATTGTAAGGCAATATTCTGGGCCTGTGGAGAAACAGATTCTTGGGACACTTCTTAATTGTAGACAGGCTACCTTGGGCTCAAGTCCTTGAATTCCTGCTAACTCAAATATACGACTGTCAACAAATGAAACAACTCTCAATAACTCAGTTCCTTTATTTACAAAAGCACAGAGAGCCTCTGTAATTTACTCAAAGGCTTTCTTGATAATTGTAACACTGAAAGTGCAGAATTGTGGATGAAAGTCTGCCGGGGTCTTTTCATATGGTGAAACAGTACAACAAAAAGATGCAGGGCTGGTTCAACATACGAAAATCTATCAATGTAATCCATCATATAAATAAACTGAAAGAAAAAAACCATATGATCATTTCATTAGATGCTGAAAAAGCATTTGACAAAATTCAACATCCATTTATGTTAAAAGTCTTGGAGAGATTAGGGATACAAGGGTCATACCTAAATATAATAAAAGCTATATACAGCAAGCCGACAGCTAACATCAAATTAAATGGAGAGAAACTCAAAGCCATCCCGCTTAACTCAGGAACACGACAAGGCTGCCCACTTTCGCCATACCTCTTCAATATAGTGCTGGAAGTTCTAGCAATAGCAATAAGACAGCATAATGGGATCAAGGGGATTCGAATTGGAAATGAAGAAGTTAAACTTTCGTTATTCGCAGATGATATGATAGTGTACATAAGCGACCCCCAAAATTCCACCAAAGAACTTTTACAGCTGATAAACAGCTTTAGTAATGTGGCAGGATACAAGATCAACTCCAAAAAATCAGTCGCCCTCCTATACTCAAAGGATATGGAAGCAGAGAGGGAAATCAGAGAAGCTTCTCCATTCACGATAGCCACAAACAGCATAAAATATCTTGGGGTAAATCTAACCAAGGAAGTGAAAGATCTATTTGACAAGAACTTTAAGGCATTGAAGAAAGAAATTGAAGAGGATACCAAAAAATGGATGGACATCCCTTGCTCTTGGATTGGGAGGATCAACATAGTAAAAATGGCAATTCTACCAAAGGCAATTTATAGATTCAATGCAATCCCCATCAAGATCCCATCAAAATTCTTCACAGATCTGGAGAGGACAATAATCAACTTTATATGGAAAAACAAAAAACCCAGGATAGCCAAAACAATCCTATACAATAAAGGATCTTCTGGAGGCATTACCATCCCTGACTTCAAACTCTATTACAGAGCTACAGTAATGAAAACAGGGTGGTACTGGCATAAAAACAGAGAAGTCGACCAATGGAATCGTATAGAAGACCCGGACTTTATCCCACAAACCTATGAACACCTCATTTTCGATAAAGGAGCTAAAAGTTTACATTGGAAGAAAGAAAGCATCTTCAACAAATGGTGCTGGCACAACTGGATGTCAACCTGTAGAAGAATGAAAATAGACCCATATCTATCACCGTGCACAAAACTCAAGTCCAAATGGATTAAAGACCTCAATATCAGCCCAGAAACACTGAACCTGATAGAAGAGAAAGTGGGCAATACCCTACAACAGATGGGCACAGGCGATCGCTTCTTAGGTATAACCCCAGAAGCACAGACATTAAGGGCAACATTGAATAAATGGGACCTACTAAAACTGAGAAGCTTCTGTATAGCAAAGGACACTGTCACTAAGACACAAAGGCAACCTACTGACTGGGAGAAGATCTTCACCAACCCCGCAACAGACAAAGGTCTGATCTCCAAAATATATAGAGAACTCAAGAAACTAGACTTTAAAATGCTAATTAACCCAATTAAAAAATGGGGCGCTGAACTGAACAGAGAATTCTCAACAGAAGAAGTTCAAATGACCAAAAGACACTTAAGGTCATGCTCAACCTCCTTAGCGATCAGGGAAATGCAAATCAAAACAACTTTGAGATATCATCTTACACCTGTAAGATTGGCTAAAGTCAAAAACACCAAGGATAGCCTTTGCTGGAGAGGCTGTGGAGGAAGGGGTACCCTCATCCATTGCTGGTGGGAATGCAATCTTGTGCAACCACTGTGGAAGTCAGTGTTTCGGTTTCTCCGGAAATTCGGGATCAACCTACCCCTGGACCCAGCAATACCACTCTTGGGAATTTACCCAAGAGATGCTCTATCACATGTCAAAAGCATTTGTTCAACTATGTTCATAGCAGTATTATTTGTAATAGCCAGAACCTGGAAACAACCTAGATGCCCTTCAATGGAAGAATGGATGAAGAAAGTATGGAATTTATACACACTAGAGTACTACGCTGCGGTAAAAAACAATGACTTCTCGAATTTTGCATGCAAATGGATGGAAATAGAAAACACTATCCTGAGTGAGGTATCCCAGGCCCAAAAAGACGAACATGGGATGTACTCACTCATAATTGGTTTCTAGTCATAAATAGGGTTCACGGAGTCTACAATAGGCGAATCTAAAGAAGCTAAGTAAGAAGGTGAACCCAAGGAAAAACATATAGTTATCCTCTTGGATAAGGGAAGTAGACAAAATTGCCGGGGGGAAAAGTGGGATCTTGGGGGTGGGGTGGGATGGGGGTTAGGGGAGATGGGGAGAGAAAAGGTAGAAGGGAAGGAGGGTGGACTTGGGGAAACAGGAGGATCGGGATAAAGGAAGGTTGGATAGGGGAGCACGGAACCACAATTCTTAGTTAAGGGACCCACTTTAGGGTGGGCAGGAGACTTGACCCTAGAGGGGCTCCCAGGTGCCCAAGCTGAGGTCCCCAGTTAGTTCCCTGGGCAGCTGAGGATAGGGAACCTGAAATGACCCTACCCTAGAGCAATACTGACGAATATATTGCATACCATCCTAGAACTTGCATCTGGCGATGGATGGAGATAGAGACAGAGACCCACACTGGAGCACTGGACTGAGCTCCCAAGGTCCCAATGAGGAGCAGAAGGAGTGAGAACATGAGCAAAGATGTCGGGACCACGAGGAGTGCACCCACCCAATGAGACAGTGGAGATGATCTACTGCGAGCTCACCAAGGCCAGCTGGACTGTTACCAGAAAAAGCATGGGATAAAACTGGACTCTCGGAACATGGCGAACAATGAGGGCTGATGAGACGCCAAGGACAATGGCACGCGGCTTTGATCCTATGCAATGTGCTGGCTTGGTGGGAGCCTAGCCAGTCTGGATGTTCACCTTCCTAGATATGGATGGAGGGGGGAGGACCTAGGACGTACCACAGGGCAGGGAACCCTGACAGCTCTCTGGACTGGAAAGGGATGGGGAGAGGAGTGGGGGGAAGGGGAGAGGGGTGGGAGGAGGGGGAGAAGAGTGGGAGGAGGGGGAGAAGAGTGGGAGGAGGGGGAGGGAAATGGGAGGCTGGTGGGAGGAGGTGGAATTTTGTTTTTTTTTTCTTTTCTTTATCCTCCTTTTATCAATAAAAAAATTAAAAAAAAAATAAATAAATATTTAAAAAAAAAAAAAAAAAAAACGCAGACAAGACTCTGACTGTAACCCTCACGATGCTGCTTCTGGTCATATTCATTTGGAATCATTCCTGGGACTTGGGGTAGAAGTCACAAATGCTACTCTGTGCTCACCTGTGCAATGACCATCTTTGTCATCTTTTCACCTTCTCTTTCATGGTAGACTTTGCAGTATATACCTGGCCTGATTATTTAAGTTCATCTTCAAAAACATCAGTTGAATAGATATTATTATTTTACTTTATACAAGTAACTAGGTCTTAATTTAATATAAGCCTAAGTCTATAAAATCCTTGCTACAAATCACTAATAATTAATTTTATAATTTCTAAGGAAATTAAATTTTGAAAAGCAGAGGTAACAGGCAGGTATTGAATATTGAAATCTTCACAATCACTCATAACAGCGTGTTTCATTCATCATCGTTCTAGTTTCAGGATGTTGGTGGACTGACAGTTACTTCTGTGCCAATGGAGGTTGGGGCTGAGAGGAGGTAACAAAACTTGCAAACTTTTCAACCTCTCTAAAGAAGATGATTTTTGTCAATCTGTTGTCATAAAGCACTTAAACAAAAATGATAAGCATACGAGGAAAAAAAGGATTCAAGGTTCAGCTTTATATTACTCCACATGTCCTGCAAAGCAAATACAGATGCGCTGCTCTGAAAATCAATTCACTAAGATAAATAAGAAAGAGGCTGAGGAATATGCTTCTGGCCAAGACAATGAAGGAAGCCAAAGAAAAACACCATGAACAGATTGTCAGGATACATAGGTTATTCTCTCTGAGAGCTTCTATTTCTGAGTCAGTCAAAAATAAGAGCTGCTAAGGGTCACAAATAAATCAGTAGACCTTGAAAAACAAAACAAACAAACAAGAAACATAACTTAGAAGTGGTACATAATTTGAAATATCTACTGTGACTGTCCCCATTTATCCTGGATACATTTCTACAGAGCCAAAATAAGCGCATTTGGCATCATCCATCTTTTAAGAGATTGCTGTCAAAAAAGTAATAGAGAGAGATCATCTGTAGGATTTTATTAAAGTGTGGAATATTTTATTTTTAAATTTTTCTTTACTAGATATTAGCTCTACTATATGCATACTTAATGTGCTCTGAAATAGTTAATATAGACCTGGAAATAAATCATCAAAAAAGTGAATAGGAATTTCTCATAATTAATAGGGTTTACAACACAGGATAAAGGAGATGGATTCCTAAAGAGAAGTATGGAAATAAGATAATAATACAGATTTTTAAGCAAATATCTTTCACATAGAGTAAACAAAGCAAATGAGGCAAAACAAACCAAAAACCTGCAACAACACAAACAAAATCCACTTTTTAATGGATTTATTCAGACTGTGGAGAACATTTTTTCCTATCCTTTTCTGGCAATCATCATGAAATTAGCCTGTAGTCAAGTTACATAAATTTTTAACTAGTCTCAGAGAACAGTGTTGTTAAATGGTATACTCATCACAAGTGCCTACAATAGATGCCTTTGTATGTATAGCTTTCTAAGTGAGATAAATTGCATTTGGACTTAAATTGCAGAAGTCAAAAGCTAGATTTGGGGGTCAATTTGACTCTCTCACTCATAGACTTCTCTGACCTGTTATTTTCCCAAAGTTTCTAGTGCCTTCACACTTTTTTTGTTGTTTGTTTGTTTGTTTATAAGATTTTCTTTCTTCTTTTCTTCTTATTATTTTTTTTGAAACACGGTTTCTCTGTGTAATAGCTCTGGCTCCTGGACTTCTTCGCATTGTAGATCAGGCTGCCCTCAAACTCACAGAGATCGGCCTTCCTCTGCCTCCAGAGTGCAGGGATTACAGCCCTGTGTCACGACTACCCAGCTAAGATTTCTTTCTTGATACTACATTAATAGTGGTTATAAAATGGAGGCAGTGGGAGGAGAATTCTACAGAAGTACACAGAAGCAAAAGATAGAGAGACCACACTAGTATTTTAGGCAACAAAAAAATGAAAATCCAGGCAGAATGTGTAAGAAATCATGTGTTTGCTCTAGGAATCAGGAGCCAGAGACTGAGCCAATTTAGGAAAAACTGGAGGTCCTCATTCTTTGGACTAAATAGTTTCAGACCAAGTAGCATTTTATGACATTGGACTAAATAGTTTCAGACCAAGTAGCATTTTATTACATGGGAACAGGTAAACAATGATGGATCTGGAGAAGCAGAGTCGTGGTTTACTAAATCTCCATTTCGCAGGTAAGCCCTAGCAACAAAATTTCAAGCAGACATAAAAGTCTTAGCACTGAGCAGAATAAACCGAGAAGAAATGGGCTGAGACAGAGATTCCAAGTGTGTTCTACCTATCAGTTCCACCAGTCAGGCTGAACCTCACCGGCTTTCGGCATAAAATCATCAAATTAAGATTTGTTCTCAAATATTGTTCTCTTGAGGAAAGTTCTGATTAAGAAACCTAAAAATGTAAGAATACAAAACTTCTCAAAATTCATCTTCTATTTTGATCATTCATCATCTTTACTTTTCTTGATGTAAGTAGCAATTAAAGCCAATAGATATGCCCTTAAATTTGAGAATATTTTAGTGAGGCATCTATTAAACCAGACAGAACAATCAAGCCCATCTCTTCTGATTATTTGCAAAATAGTACATTTTATTACATGTCCAACATTAGAAGCATGAGGCAGTCCTGTTTGCTAACTATATCAATACTTTTTTTCAAATTATTCAATAGACTCAAGTCTAAGCATACAAATTCCTCCCTTTTTACCCCATGAAGTTAGAAAAAGAACGCATAAATCTTTTGGAAATGAGGCATTTAGAACAGCAGAATAATGCTATTGTCAATACACTAAAAGCCGCATGAATACTTCCATAAAATTCTTACAAAAGTGAAACTGCCCTTAATGTATGCAGTGACCCTGATCTAAATGCAAGATTTCTATATATACATATCTTGCAAATATTCTAAAAGGTTTTATTTCCTTCTTCACTTATTCAGGTGATCTCTCTAAGGAGTGACTGCCGTAATTTTGTTATCATAATTTTATTTCTGATCCACCAAAGAAAGGACGGTAAAGTGACATAGGAATTAAAAAAGTTAGAGAGCAAAACATGTCTTTGAAGAAAACCAGAACTGATGAAGTTAGCCAGGGAGTACTACTTGGATTTGAAATTTTTCAGTCAGTAATAACCATTTCATATTGCCACTAACTGCAGAGTCTCACCTTGAGTTACTTGAAAGCCATTTCCAAAAGGTGAGAAAAGATAAAAGAAAGTAACAAAAACAAAAAAAAAATTAAACCCAAAATGAGAAGGTTTATTAACAGATACGCAAATAAATAATCATTGCCGAGTCTGGTTTGTGTGCACAAAGTTCAGAATTCAAATATTCCAATGACTAGAATCATCTGGACTCTCAGTTCTGAGCATCTGTGGAGGAGGAACAGATAGTTATTCAGAACTCCCACTAAAAATGAGGAACATTTGGTTTCTTATTGTTCAGCTGAGGAGACGGAAGGATAGAAATAACAATGGCAGGCATTCTTAGAATCCTCCTGGGTCAAAATGACCAGCTTACTGCAGTGCCAGCCTTGCCCATCATAACTATCTTATCATCGCACACGGAAAGAATCCTTAATAGTCTAACTATTCTTGACCACTACTACATTGATCGTTTTATCCTGAACTATATGAAACCAAGTCATGAACAAATTCAACATCTATACACCATGAGTTTCTTTATATAACATATACAAATAACCTCTATCTGGTATCAATTTTGAATTTTTGTCTCTGTCTTTCCTTCATACCATATCTTTAAATGATATGACTAATAATTTCCCATCACTCATGGAACTTTGTATGTTCTCAACTTATTATACAAACATTAATGTTTGAGTGCCAGGACAGAGAGTGGCAAAGTGTTATTCTGTTGCTTATTTGGCTTTGCATTTATATTTTTATGTATGTATGTATTGTATCTTCAGCATATTTCCTGTACCCTCTCCACTCCCCTCTCACTCTGTGCCTGTTGTTAGTCTTCTGTGTTTCCCCCAGACTGTTTCACTTCTAATTTTCTAATATCATTTATGTAATAACGTAGTTTTATGTATCCATATAAATCTAGATACTGCAAATGAGAGAAAATACTTATTTGCTTCACTGAACATGGCTTAATTCATGTAATGTGATTACATCTGGGTATCCCCTCTCCTGCAAAGGTATGACCTGGCTGTTTATGGATAAAAATATTCCATTGTGTATATAAACACATTTTCTTTCTCTGTTGAGTTTTTCATAGGATACCATGGGTAGATCCTGTTTTGTAATCCAATCTACTACTCTCTGTTGAATGAAGACTTTCAGTCACCAATATAAATAATAACTATTAAAAGTTGTGTAGTAATTGTGGCATGGTTTTAATTTTGCAGTACTGTGTGATTTTTTTATTCCTCATTTCTTTCATTGTTGTTCTAGTCTGTCTTATTATTTCATTATGATATTATTATTTTTTCTTTCCAGTCAGAAGAATTCTCCCAAGTATTTTGTGGACAGTACTTTCACTATAGAAGGATGAAAATCCTCATTTCTTTTTTAATAACAGACATATGTGTCTCATCTAGTGGCTGGGTTTTCAGTTGTTGTCTTTCATGGCATTAATTAAAGTATTCTGATCCATACTTCTTTTGAAGTTTGTGCTGAGAAATTTCCTGTGATTTTAATGGATCTCCCTTTATAGCAACTAGGTGGTTCCCTCATCTTTCTATATTTTCTTTCTTCTGTATTGTTAGTGTTCAACTATAATGTGACATGCAGAGATCCTGTTTGGGGATTTTCTGTTTGGTTTTCTAAATGTCTCCTATCTCTTTATAAAGATTTGGGAACATTTGTGTTATAATTTTATTATAAATAATTTCTCTATCTTGATCTTGAAAATATTCTACATATTCTCTGCTCATGATTCATTAAGTTGATTTTTTTTCCATTGGTACCTCATAGATATTGAATGCTTTCATCTTTCTCATGAGTTACTTTATGTATGGGTGCTGGGAGTCCTCTGAAAGAGCACCCAGGCAGGGTTCTTACCTCTGAGCCATCTCCCCAACAATTTTCTGATGAGCTTTTTACTTGTCTTACTGAACTGTTCATTCCCATCATTGGAGCGTCTTCTCCTACCTAGTCTTCCAGTGTTAGTAACTTTTCTATTGCCATGAGTAACCACCATTGTCCAAGGCAATACAATGAAGTTTTTAATTTGATGCTCACAGTTCCAGAGGGTTAGTGTTAATGACTATCATGGTGGAGAACAGGGCAGAGTAAGCATGAAGGCATAGTTCTGAGGCAGTAGCTGAGAGCTCACAGTCTAGAGACAGAATAATGATGGAAAGAGAGTGCCAATGTGTCTTGGCATGGAAATTTAAAACTTCAAAGCTCACACTCAGTGACACACTTTCTCCAACAATGCCTCTCACCTCTTAATCTTTCAGAAAGCTTCACTGGGGGATTATTCACATTCTAGTCACCATGACACTTGCTGTCCCTTTATTGAAAACAACTTGACATATTTTGTTAACTTCTTTAGTTTATTCAGCTCTTAATTGATATTCTCCTAGAAATCATTCAAAATGTTGCATTGTCTTTTATTTTTTGTAATATAAAATTATTCTTTTGAATTCTTTACCAACAATTTGTCTATTTGACTTTCATTGAAGGTCATCACCATAAATTGGCAATTTTTAGAGAGCTCATGTTACCTTGTTTATACTTGGCCTGCATATCTAGTTTTAAGTCACTTACTAGTTAGTATTGCTTTCAAAACACCCATATCCCTCCAGGGGCATTGTTTATAATGTTCAAGCGTTACTGAGTGCATATAGGGTTGAGATTCAATTTTCTTCTGATAAGCTGATGTTGCGAGCATCAGACCGGATATTCAGTACTCTCTCAAGAGTAGAATATTGTCTGCAAAGGCAATCACCATCAGTGGGGACATTAAGTATACAAATGAATAATAGTGAAATTTGAAGAAAAAAATAAGTAAAGAAATACTGTTAAGACTGTGAGCACCAATATATTGGTTATGGTAATGATGTTTGGAAAGGAAAATAAAGCTAAACAAGGCTCTTGGTTATTGGGACTCTATAAAATAAACAATGAAGGAAAAGTAACTAAGTGAATATCAGGGGAAATATGGAGATGGGGCAGTTTTGACTAAATGTAGACTATAAAGAGTGATGTGAAAAGTATGTAATTAGATGTGCTGGAAGTCCCCACATTCAGAAGGCTGAAAAGTAGGCCTTTCTAACCAGGGCAAACTATTTTTAGGTAAAGACTATCTTTCAAAAATGAGAAAACATAAAATATGAGAAAAAAGAATACAGAAAAGAAAAACATGAAAGGAAGGCAGAGAAAAAAGAATAAGAACAGAGCACCCAAAGAAGGCTCTCTAGTGATGCTGGGTATAACATACAGGATGGTTGCCTTTCCATGAAAAGGAGCTGTTATATTAAGTCTGAATGCAGTCTTGGCAACTAATTGTTTGCAGCCTTGACCAAATACCTTCCTGCACCCTGATTGTCTGTCATACCCAAGATTCAAATATTCTCTATTCAGCAGTATTTGCTAGCCAGTTCCTGTCAGTGGGTAGCGATTCATGGGGGTTGTCAGAGATGGTGGCCAAACTTCTGGGGGATCTACAGTCACCTGGCTGTGACAGCTGGCACCAGCACCGAAGAGCTATTTTCTTCTCTCAGGTGCACTGCTTGGAAACGGTCTGGATTCCCCTCCAGGCTCTGGCCCTGATCAACTTTCCACACCTATCCTGTGAAGGTAAAGAGAGTGAGCAAGGCAGGCAGCACCATGCTGTGTTTCTGATTGGGAGTAGTGTTTACTCGAATGCTTGATGTTATAATATCAAGAAAAGGTTTCCATGAGAACTTTATCAGGTTCAGAAATCACTTTCTACTCTTTGTGAAAAGTTTTTGTTTTGGTGTTTATTTTTTTTTTTCTGTCTTTCAATTTTTAATACTAGGTCTCACTCTGTAGCTCAGACTGTCTGGAAACTCACTATATAGCACGAGGTGGCCTAGCCTTGATTTCAAGCTAATCCTCTCCTCACTTCGGGAGTGCTGTCATGCCGACAAGGCCCTTCACGGAGTCTGTGAATTTATGGCATTGGACTGAGAAAGAAACCATACGGTTGAGATGACATCAGGTTTTTTCTCTTCTATACTTATAATTAATGGTTTTGTGAATATTTAAAAAATCTTGTATTCCTCCTGCAACCACTACCTAAACATAATGTACTGTATTTTTAAAAAAATGTATTATTTGACTGTTTGGCTACAGTTTAATCGCTTTTTAATCTACTGAAGTTGAATTTATCATTTATGTCCATTTTTCATGCATTCAATCTTCTCGATGCTTTCATCTTTCTGGGGATGCTGTTAAATTTTTCATTATCTCTCCAGTATTGACATCTATAAGTATATGTATGTGGTTACACACACACACACACACACACACACACACACACACACACACACACACTCACACACACACATACACACACTTGGACTCAAAGGTCTAGGCTCAGACCTAGCACAATCTCTTTTGGTTTTGACTCCCTTTGTTTCTTCCTTTTCTTCTGCGTCTTGCTGAATATTATTCCCCTACAAGTTACCTTGGATCCCAACAACAAAGCTCGTTATGTACGGGCATCTTAAGACAAAAGACTAACTAACACTTCTTCCTAAGCAACCGAAACACTACAACCAATATTGTTCTGCGTGGCAGATGCTGAGATAATGGAAAAGGTTAACTATACTAAAGCAAGACAATTGCACGCTGGACTATTACCATGGAAACCCCATCCTTGTCTTTCCTGTGATTGCTGGAGGGATTAGCCTTTACCCTTTTCTTCCCAAGGTATTCAAGCTGAGGTCAAGTTCAACTACTGCCTTCCCCATCACTCTTCTTCTGATGGATTTTTCTGGATGGATGTCAAGTCCAGGAACCCCATGGAGCCAGCGGTTTCACCCAAACACTGATAACAGGTCACTATTTATTCAAAAGCTGTTTTTTTTTTCTTCTCCTGTCCACAGTTTTGCTTACTTAAGGGAACATCTGTTCACAGATGCTTGATATTGTAATATTACTAAGTGATACTTTGATCATATTTTAAAAACTATATATTTTATTTCTTAACATTATACTTTAATTATCCTTTGCTACTTTCTATGACACCCTCCAAACCTCCCATTTACCCCTATGTAGTCTGAGCAAACTTTATGGCCCTTTTTTATTAATTGATGTTTTGTGTGTGTGTGTGTGTGTGTGTGTGTGTGTGTGTGTGTACACACCGATTCCTAAATATAACCTCTTAGTCTACAGCTATTAACCATATGTATGTACATTTTCAGGACTGACAACTTGGTAGTAGATAACCAGAGGAAGACTCTTATTCTAGTTCTTGGCATTCCTTATTTGCCTGTAGTTCTTTGTGTAGAGTTGAGGTCCCATGTCCTTGTCCATCTCATCATGTCTAGTGATTTTGTTCTTGTTCAGCTCATGTTTAGTACCTCCTGTTGGTGAGATTTAAACTATTGCTTCTCTGCGTTTCATTTTTTTTTAAATCATTGTGTTATCCCCTTATAAACTAGACCTTCACGATCTACCCTTTCAGTAGTCTAGCTCTGATCATTTTTAGCTTACTGCTGTGATTTTTATGAGTAATAATTCCATTTACAGGCTTTCATAATTCTTATATCTCCACTTATTGATTCTTTCCTCTAATGTCTTAGACATATCAAGTACAGTTGTATCAATTATCTTAATGTTTAGGCAATTATCTGTATCTTACATTGTTTCAATAAATTTTCTCCCACAAATATATTTATCTGCCTTTTGAAGAGCTGTGAAGTTTTCATTTGGGATCAGATACTATGATTTTTACATTTCCTTATGTTATGTAATTTGAATGTCTATATTTTTACATCACTAGCTAGTCACAAGTTAGTTCTAAGTAAAGAACTTTTGGTTTTACTTAGCTATATTTACAACTAAATCTGAAGAACCTTTCCCCTTTTCTTTATTTCCTTCTAAACCTAACATTTACTATTCTGTATATTACAACTATTTTATATTCTTTTTGTCTAAATTACCCCACTAAATATGACTTTTGTGATCGCCATAATCACACTTCAATATCTTTATGATTACCTAGTATATAACATGTGCCCGATGAATAATTTTGAATTAACTGAACTATGAATAAATGAATGATTCATAATTCAGTGTTTGGTATCAGAAATTTCTTGTCCTGGAATGTTGACGGATGTAATGATAGGCAGTTTATAGCTTCATTCTGAAGATGGAAAAGTGCTCTATTGATGCTAAGGGGTTCCATACCAGAGCACTACAGCAGCACTTCGTGTTTGACTTTACCCTATTAACACACGTTTCAGACATCTCACCTTTATTTCAAGGTATCCGCAGGTGCTCTTTAACATTTCGGTAGTGGAGGGGGTTGTGGGGAAACTAAAAAGTATGTTCTAATCTGCTTAATGTTTCTCCCAAACTTTTCTCTTTATTTTTGCCTGTTTAATTTGGCTTCAAAATAATTCACCTTGATAAATTCTTGGGAAAAGGTAATTCTAGTGATTTTTTTAATTATATTTAAGGATCAAAAAACCAAAACATAGTTTTAAAAATAGCAAGCTAGTGACAGTCACCAATTCTCGTTTTCACTTTAATGATACATAAGTGAACATTTCCTTTCTGTCTTTCTTTCTTCCCCTGGACAGGTCAGGCTTTCCAGAAGATACTTTGTCACCCATATTTACAATCAGTTCTTCTGGAACTTGAGAAGAAAGTGAAGGAGGTAGTAGTGTCGTGTATTCCAGAGCTAAACTCATGATCATTTCCACACAGCTAAGGTGACAGGGTCCTCTGTTCATATGTGTTGGAGTTGACTCTTCTCTATTGCTGTGACTGGGAACAGTTCAAATAGCTCTCAGCAAGTTTTGGTCTCTTCATTGAACAATGCCATGTCACTGGGTCTTAAAGTTCTGGAAATATTTGACGGCTTATTGTACTGACTCCCAGGTCCCCTCTTTGTCAGTATATAATTCAGCTTCAGTTGACATACAACACATCTGGGTATCCACTGTGGCAGGGCTTTGTTATCTACTCCCTTCCTCTCCACATTCTTTTGTTTTTTTCTGCCTAGACGATTCCCTTTAATCTTCTGGGGAGTATGAAGTAGATGCCTGTATAATACGCCATTTTTAGCCAGAATCATAATGTCCATATGAACACTCGATAAAAATCACAATAATATTTAAAGAGCCATTATTATTAAAAGTTGAAAACATATAATACTTTAAAGGTAGATACACTTGGTCTTGTTTGATAAATCATTTTTGTTCCTATAAGTTAATTTACTTTTAATTGCATATAAACTTAATTTTGGAAACTTCTTATTGGATTAGGTGTAACTATGGCTTCCTTCCCCTTACACTCAATAAATCTCAAGTCCAGTGAAAAAATTTCATCCTTGTTTGCATTCTTATAATGTAGCAGAGGTTAAAACTGGTAATTGTAACAACTACAAAAGTCAATAAAAATCAAATTTTAACACAAGGCAGTCTAAATTGTTTCAAAATAATAAACCAAGTACCTCCTCTAGTTAGTTAAAGAGTTTTGATTATTTTGTCCTTTGGGAGCTGCAGCTGTATGTGAAATTAACTATACAGTAACCTGTTAACATCTCTGAATAAAATAACAACAGGGAGTTACAAGAAATATAATTTGAAACTTAATATATGCTATTATGTTTTGCAAAACAGTCCCTTGTCTATATAAAAGCATACTGTATTTCAGATGCTCACATAAATCAGATTTAATTTAATGTGTTTCTAAGTTTTAATAAGATGAACTCAGTTCCAGAAACTACCATGACATTTAATTTACTTTTCAGATAAATAGAAAACAGTAGCAATACTCGAGAGCATCATAAAGTCAGTTTATTTCTGATGAAAAGTAATCATTCAGCTGCTACTGCTTTCCTTAAGTTGATTTGCACTTACATCTGAAGTCAGGATACAGCAATATTTTTTTAACAATATAGCAAACTAAAGATAAAGTATTAAAAATTAGAGTCATGAGGTGAAACATTTCAAATTATTGTTCTGAAAGCTTAATATTCCAAAGGTTGAAAGCAAATAAACACTTAGGATTACATGTCTGAATTATTTCTTGATATAATGACAAAGAACTTAAAAAAAATAGAACAACAGCCCAATTAATCAGATTAGGCGCTGAACACATAGTCTTTTTCATCCACAACAAACTGACTTACCGAACCCTGATAGCACATACTACTCTTCATACTCAGTGTGGTTGTAGAGTTGTAAACGCAATGAAATATTGCAGTCTTAAGACTCTTGCATTCACTTCCTTATCTATATCAATTTTTTTTCATTGTCCAAACTAAGTGAATTTAGTGCTATTAAATGTGAGGATCTGAGTTCAGATCCCAGAACCCTATATAGTTGGCCATGGTCATACTACTCTGTGATCTCAATGCCCCTAGAGTTAGGTGGGAGGTACATTAAATTTTAAAGCAAAAGTGTAGCACACACTATGGTGGTCATATATGAGTAGTGTAAAATTAGTTATTAAAATATCATTTTATATATAATAGAAAAATATTACATGTCTCTGGAGGGTCCACCCTGATATTTCAATACCTTGTTTTTATTTTTCTAGTAAGAGTTTGGATGATTCGTTGAGGTATTTTTGACAATATTAACTTTATCATGTCACCTTTAAGAGGATATTTATTCCTCGAGGTTTGTATACTTGTGGCCATGTCAGAGGAACAGCAGGTGGCAACTGACTTCAGGGTGTCAGCCCACCAGGAGGTGAATCCATGATGGATGTGTCTCAGATAGGGAAGGCCTGAGACCACAGACTCCAGAATGCCTTTTCTTTCTACTGTGCCTTCATATGTTTGCCGCTGGCATCTTTCTCTGGTATCTGACATGCTGTGCATGGATATGGGGAGATGCTATTGCCTGTTGTGCAGTGTGTTTATCTCATGGGTATATCTCATGGATACATCTTGTTCTACTGGGTATTTTTCTTGTGGATTACTATGAATATGGTTTCTTCCTAAGCTGTACTATCTAATGGATAATAATGATGTTAGATTAAAAAATTTTGATGATTAGAAATAAAAATAAGGAATTTGCACACAGCTAAACAAATGAGTTTCTATTGACAACTCATATAGATTGTGACTTAGGTTAATGATTAAGAAAAACAATTGAGTCCCAGTAGGCCAGCTCATTTAAATTCTTCTAATCTTAATGTCAGGAGATATGTTCACAGGTTTCATACTCCACCGTAGCTGAAGCAAACTTCGGAAATAACTAAAAGTTGGGCCAAGATATTTTTGTCGGATAGATTTGAAGTGAAAAACTAAGAAGTTTTAAAAAGGCACATGGTTGAACAGGGAACTTGCAAAGGTCAAGGAACAAGAACAAAGCAGCCCTATCATCTTTAGCTGACATGCTTTCCTTGCTAGGACTGGTTGGTGACTAAAGATGATGATTAATTCCTTATACACATTTTTTTCTTCAATCTTCGAATATAAAAACACAAAACTACTGATGAGTGTGTATGTACCGTAAAGATTTAAATTAGAGCTGACTGATTCTTTTTCACACATAAAAATTTAGATTTGTGATTCCTTTAAGATTTCTAATAAGATTACCTTACAAGATAAGTAAGAGTGATCTGTCCTTTCTTTGTAACTGTAAAATTCTGTAGGTAAAAGAATATCTTTCTTGTTTACACTTCGTTAGTCTATATCAATTTGCTTGTGTTTGAATGTACGTGGGTTCTTGGGGTACCTTGTTTTTCACCTGTAATACATAAAATGCTTAATTATGTAAGAGATATGGAAAATATGCTTGTGTTCATTGCAATAATTCACTTGAAAAATAGAATGTAGCCACATTGTAATCTTTATATTACCCGGAAGGTTTTGCTGGGAAATAAAAGCTCTAAGGTAAAAAGAGTTAAAATAAGTTAGAAGGAAAACATCAAGAATGAGAGAAAGAAATTACTAGGAAAATAAATAATAGAGAATTCAAAAGAGGAATAAACAAAAGGCTTGAAGAAAACTATCAAGAGAGTGTGTGAGTGTCTTCATCACTAACCCCCACCCCCAGATAAAAGAAGTCATAGTACACAGACTTTGGAGATCCCCTTTGAACCCTGTACTGCTGGAGACTAGTCCCTAAGGACTTAGTCCTTAAGCGTTATTTTTTCTATCAGGAACTTGTTTTTGGATAGACAATGAAACCAATTAAAAGGAAATCACACTATGGATTCCCAAAGTTCTAAATCCATCCATAATGAAAACCCTGCTTCTGGTACTTCTTCAGGCTTAAGTCTTTTGTGCTTAGCTGTGCCAAAACACAGTCACTCAAATGTTTTCAAAGAAAAAAGAGCTTACTAAGCTCGCAATTCTAGAGGCTAAGGAGGATGGTGACAGATACTGTCAGGCATTGGGAAGGGCCTAATGATGAAGGGCATCATGAAAGAAGGAAGAGACCACAGGATGAAACAGTATGAAGAGAGTTGTATTAGGCCTCTGGCTCTTTTTATTACTTGTAACAATTGCTGTCCTGACAAGTAAACTACTTCTGTAACAAGGCAAGGTTAGGGGTGATTTTGCCTGTTCTGCTTCTTCTAACTACTCTCATATATCCATGACATGTTTACAAGACCTGCACCTTTCACATTAGATTGCATTTATCCATGTATCAGGGTGGAATTCCTCAAGTCGTGTTTCAATGAGATTCCACAATCTCAATAATACAATGTGATGGACCATGCCTCAAGCTGTAGAAAGTAAGCCATACCCAAACCCAAACTGTAGATAGCTCCAGCTCCGCCCCCAAGGATCATGCCATTTTCACAATGCAAAATATATTGTCAGCTGTGTATAGATACCAGCTTGTTTCAAATTCTCCTTGTTGTCTGTGCCCTATGAATTAGCACCACATGGACATTACCACTGTCTGCTACCGGCTTCCTCTAGAGAAACTGTGCAGGTCAAAGCTGGGATATGCTGGAACAGGAGCAATACCAATTTCTATTGCCTGAAACCATCTGTACCAAAAAGTGACAGAGTAGCTAAAAGATGAAAGCCTCAGTTTATAACAACTGGTTTTCGGGAGTACTAATCTTGATGCCCACAGCTTAACTCTTCCACAGAAGACAATGTTTCCAGCTTCATAAGGTGGGGTCTCCAAGACTACACTGGCATCCACGAAGGCGCACCTCATAACAGATTCACAACCTCATAGTAGTACATGGGCTCCGAGGTAAAATCATAACCAGATCAAGTACTCACTAATGTTAACTGTGAAAATAATGAAAACATGTGGTTATGCCATCACCCACTCCTCTGTTGATATTTCTGTGTTCTTAGAAGCATGTGCTTAAATATCAGCATCTTCTGTGTTATTATCTTAAACATATCTTTAGTTTTCAGCTTTGTCACTAAAGATAACTGATTTTTAAAGTGGAAGAATAAAAAAGGTAAAACAGTCACAAGATGGGTTTGGAAATCACAGAAGGGATGTTTTCTGGGAATACGGAAGGGATTCACATCTGAGTGTTCATCATATGTCTTCAGAATGTATGGAACATTCTTTAATTCAGTATTTTTTATTGCTTTATTCTAAGTCAAGTATCTGTCATTTTATTAACTTTGCTTTCAATAGCTGCTTTTGTCTATTAATGTTTCTTTTATTGTGTCTTATCTTGTTGTCTATTGAATATCAATTGCTTATTATAGACTTTCTTGTTAAATGTTTAACTCAGCCCTATTTAAAGATTTATACAGCACACTTAGAAGCATAATCTCAGTTAATTTTCATAAAGTGACATGCGGTGTTACAGAGCACTAACTGGTGATCGTTCCACAATATTCATGAATTAAGTTGTGCAAGAATATCTTCATCAAGTCATTTATTTGAAGAAGTGCTCTCTAATCCAGAAGAAAGAAAAGGATTACTATCTAATGGTGATTACAGATATGATGAACAGAATAATATCATATCCTTATAAACATTTCATACACTACTAGAGCTGCCTCCTTAAGAAACTACTTCTTAAGTATCAAATCCCTTGCATGATGGGTGATATTTTATTCTTTCATTAAGTCAGCATCTGTATGATAAAGCCTACTGTATTTCAGGCACTGTGCTATCCACAACAAAGACAAATGTGGCTTTATACACCTTTCTAAGTATTCAAATATAAAACTAATACTCATTTTAATGAAATACATTATATATAAAAATAGGGTAAAAGAGAAACATCTAATAAACTTATCTTGGAACTGTCAAAAATAAAAAAACAGGTTAGAGTTGATTAGAATATATGATGTGGGAATTTTAGCACAAATAACATCTTCAAACCAATCAGAAGGAAAATGAAGATATATGTGAAGCAGTGAGCAGCTTACAAGATGGAGTGGGATGAAAAGTCTCACAGATGGGAGAGCCAAAGGACCAGAATACAATGAAAGCATCCTGGAAACAGAAGGGGGCAAAGAGTGTCTAGCGCCCTGAGAGTATTCATTACCAAACACAAATAACTTTAAGAGAAAACCCGAAAAGATGATGACAAGAGGGCAGGCACATGGGATACAGGTAACCTAATAATTCTTCACTTTAGAACGCTTGTTTGGGCTCCGTTGTGATGGATTGATTAGCGTTAGAAAAATCGAGTTATGGAGAGTAGTTAGTAGACCCTTAATCTACTTTTGTTTTAGTTAGATTTCTTTGTCAGTTTGTAATATATAACAATAGAGAACTCACAAGATGTTTGCAGGTTTACTTATTGGTAAGCTACTGTGCTCTGTAAGTGTCCATAGTTACTTATGAATGCAAATGCCCTATGAAATATGTATTAAATCATGGTATATTATTGGCAACATTTTCAAATTTTTCATTAATAACCTTCTTATTTGGAAATGATTATATATAGAAAAAGTTCCAATTATGCTTTCCAAATGCCCCTTGCATGGCTTCTCTGTATGTCGTGAGCTTACATAATCATGGCAAAAGCAGCTTTGGCTTCCAGAAAAGACATTATTCTACGTAACTCATGGCTTTTATTTCCTTATGTTGACTCGCGACAGACCTTTTGTTAATTGCTTTTAAACTAATGAAATATTTAACCAGATGGTTACAAAAATGTCATACAAACTTGCATATTATTATTGAGTGAGAAGAAATAATCCCATAAAATAATGTTTGCTATATATTTCACTAGAGTAATAGCAACAGATGTCTTCGAATTCAGAAGTATTGTATACTGTTGATTATAATATGAAATGCTGTGTAATAAATTGCAGTTGACAATTTTTATTAGAAAATGTAATTTCCCTATAGCTATAAAATCTGATGCAATGCTGCAGTCTATGGCCTTACCGCCTCGACACTTTGAATGTGCTCCATTTCATCTAGCATTTTCTTTTCAAAGTTTAATATTTTATAATTTTTTGAGTATTCCATGCAATGTATTTAGAACACATTCACCTCATACGTCTTCCCCTGCCTCCTGTCAGATCTATCCTCACATCCCCCCACCAGTCTCCCTTTCTTCTTGTTTTTAATAACTTTTGCACATTAATTTCTGCTTCTGGTTGTGGAGCACACAGTGAGCATCATTAACTGACCAGAGCCCACACTGTTAAAGAAAACAGACTCCCTGGCATGAAGAAATGGCTTGGTGACTATGAGCATTTGTTGCTCTTGCAGAGGACTTGGTTTTGGTTCCCAGCACCCACCAGGTGGGATACAACTGTCTGTAACTCCAGTTCCTAGGGACCTGACACTCTTTTGAGGCAACAGGCACACACACTGTGCATTGGACACATCCAGGCAAAGCTGTCACATATACACACACACACATGCACACACGCACACACACATCAATCAATCAACAAATAAACTAAAAACTCAAACTGATTTTCTTTCTCTCAGTATGTTGAGGGCCAATTCCTGAGCCCTACACTCTACTGTGATAATTGACAGGCTTGATCTTCCACAGATGATGGGCACACAAACACAGCTGCTGTTTTGTCCTGATTACAGAAGTCTTTTGATATCTCGAAGAAACCATTTTACTCCAATCCTCCCAGATCCTGAAGTTTTTCAATCTTTCCAACACCTTTTCCACAATAGAAACAGAACTTTTGGAAGGGACAGGAAAGTGCTGTCTTATATTTGGCTGGCCACTTATTCTCTGGAATCTGACCAGTTGTGAAATTCTGTGTTAATGAGTCTTGAGAACTCCACTCATCTATGGGTAGAAAGATAAAAAAAAAAATAGATGGCAATTTGATACTATGTCTATTTGGAAAAGCATTATCCGAGGGACCTGTGAGCTTACAAAAAAATAAATAAAAGATTCTTGACCAAATTTATAGATCCATACATGTGTTTCCTTTTATAGATCAAACCTTTATATGACTAGTGCTATTGTTTCACTAATAGGAATATTTTGCTATGTTATTTATTATTGTAATTATCTGATTTCACAAAACTATTCCTGTTGCTTCTTGTTCATATCTGAAAATTTCACACATGTATAAAATAGATTTTGGTCATATTTGGTTCTAATTTCCTACTCCATTGTTTCCACACTGCTACTTCCTCAACCTCGTATCACAGCCTCATTTTTTTTTTCTACTATAAATCACTGAGTCTAAATAGATCTGCTAGACACGGATGTGGAATGATCTGTTGCAGCATCTGCAAGCTTACCAAAGGCACCATACCCACACAGCATTTGTTCTCTGTCCCCTAGAGGCAATCATTTGCTTCTAACACCTTGGACAGAGGTGGTCCTCATGAATAGCATAGCCTTAAGTTCTTTACTGAACTTGTCTTCAGTAGTAAAATAAGATGTAAAACTTTAATGCTTCTTTATCATCTTGTTATCAAAATGCCTTCTGGGACATTCTGAACTTTTTGATATGTTCTCCACCTTTCAAGAGTTGCACTAAGATCTGATTTATTATTAAAGATATCAATATTGTGTGGCTAATTTAACGTTACATTTACATGTCCTCTTGGAGAGTTAATATATTTAGACAAAGTACCATGATGTATTAAATGAAGTGAGAAGATAAATAAGACCAAACTTGTGCCTATGTCTTCCCATCTGCTATCTATAAGAATTATAACTTTTTACTTCATATCAGTGTATTATTTTCCAAGTGAAACATTCCTGAGAACTGTCAAAATTTTAATCATGCTTAATTGATGAGTGGCAATGTAACAGCAGTAATGCAACTAATTTACATTTATTTTATAGACTTATTTTGAACATGGAAGATAAATTAGACATTAGCATTCAAATATCAGGCCAGAATCAAAATTAATGAACAAAAGAAAATGTAATTCCTAGTAACCGATATTATAAAATGCAAACTCTTAGAATTTAAATAAATTTATAATTAATGTGGATTTTAGAGAAATGGCATATTATTGACCTCAATCTTCTACATATTCATGCCTTTCATTCAGATAATTTCCAGTCACCGTGTAGAAAGCATATCTAATAATTCTGACCATTCATATTTAGAATAAATTAATGCTTTGATATTACCTGAATACACAGAGTACCAGGGAAAACTCTCCCTATACTATAGACCCTGGAAGAACTAAGCATTTTATCAATTTTTTAATATCAGAGAACAGATGAGGGCATGCATTTAACTTTGGTTTTATTGCATTCATCTCACAGTGTGCATCAGACACAAAATCATTGGAGAAGGAAGAGGAAGGGCTCATCTCATTGATATTCTTGTTATCAGAAAGAAACCAGAAAGTAACAATAATGAAACCAGACAGACAGAAAAGTCAGGTTTTCAAGCACGAATAATTATTTGGTTTTAGTTAACCGTGTTTTTCATGATTTTATAACACAAATACTCTTTACTTCAAGAAAATGCCTTGCATATATAGGAATACACTATGTATTCATTCATTATTTCAGATGATTGTGGGAATATGTTCACACATGACTTTTCATATGCAAGATTTAGCTTCAGCCAAGCATCCAGGATCCCATACCATCTATTGACTTCACTAAAAAGGAAATGTGATATTATATGGTAACAAAATATACATAGTGTATATGTTTTTCATCCTTTCAAAAATATTAGCCTACCTATATTTAGTTTTTTAAATATTAAAACCTAAATTCAGCTATTATTTTGATTCTTTCCTTTAGCCTTTGAACAAATGTAGATTTTTTCATATATATTACTCCAATTAACAAGAATTATTTCAATGACTGTAGGGAAGATTATTGTTACTTTGAACTAATTTATTTTTAACAAATACAAATACATATATATTCAGTTGTCCTCACCAACTTAGGCCATAAAACCCAATAAAGACCCCCATAAAAATTACATATATATGTATATATGTGTGTGTGTGTGTGTGTGTGTGTGTGTGTGTGTGTGTGTGCCCTGCATGGTAGAATCAGGAAAAACTAACTACTTTATAAAACATGTATCTCTTCATGAAAAACACATTCAAATATTTCTTGCAAATAGTTGAAACTCGTGGCACAAATAATTGAATAATCATTTTATTCACTCTGTTACACAATAGTTAGGAAAAATTTGCACTCTTAGTTTTATGTAATGTTGTTCCCCATGATTAACCTTCTCCTTCTCCGTTTCTTATAATTTTCTACTCGTCAATGTACAATGAGTTTCTATGAGAAAATTATTTTTGAACTTTTGGACCGCATGGCTGGAGTTAATGGGGGTAACTTGAGGTCACTTAAGACTAAAGAGTGTTCTCCTACTGTGTATTTAGACTGCTTGTTTAACCTGAGTTTAAAAATCAATGTAACAGACAGCTTAAAAATTTCCCATGTAATCATCTTATAGAACTTACCTAATGCATAGGTGTAATCTTATGATATCTAATCTTCTATAAACCATCCCAGTATAATGTAATATTATATATATGTGTGTGTGTGTGCGTGTCTGTGTATGTGTGTGTGCTAAAAACAATAAATAGGTTGAAAACAATCTTATAAAAACAAACATTCACCATCAATATTAAAGTCATTATATATATATATATATGTTGATAATTATTTTTGTACTGTTGTTTGTGTTGTGATTATCTGGATTAGTTGGAGTCAGTGAAGTTTCATAAATAAAATCCTGTTAGAGATTTTTTATAAAGTATCCTCCTTTTCTTCTCTATGTTCTGTTTTCGTTGCTGTTCTGGAGACAGACACAAAGATAGACAGATTCACTAGACACCATTCAGGAAGTTGCAAATAAAGTAGATTATGGATGGGAGAAAGTGTAAGACACAGTGAGAGAGAACTAGAAAATTAAAATCTGGACTTGCTCTTAGTAAAACTCCTTCAAGAAAAGGGGATTTGATTTCTGTCCCTTACTGCAGAGCAGTGTTTTTGGGGTCCCTGGGGGATATTGGTAATAAATTTATACCAACACAGCAATTAAGCCGGAAAAGAAAAAGAAAAATTATCCATTTAGACTGTTAATTTGTAAATTGTATACACTCTATCTTAAATGATCTGTTGCCAATATCATAAGAATGGTTCATATGTCATATCCAATATAGTACTTGATGTTTTGACTGGAGCAATAGAGAAGGAAATAAAACTGACTCAACAACAACAAAAAAGAAGTCAGAGTATCATGTTATCAGAAGATATGCTATTAGATAAAAGTCCTTTGAGATCCACAGAAAATTTTTAGAACTGACAACACATAGTCAATAAAATGCTAAAATATAAAACTTAAAATGAAAATTAGTAGTCTTTCTATATAATAAATACAAACACATAGAGGAAAAAAAATCAGGCAAACAATTTGATTCACAATAGCTTAACCCCCCCCCACACACACATACACACACACACACACACACACACACACCAATTTTAAAAAGCCTCTTTGGAATAAACCGAATCAAGAAATTGAAAGATCTCTATAATATCAAAATTAAAATTTGTAATAAATAGATCAGGGAATACACAAGGAGACAGAAAGACCTCTCATGGCCATGAATAGGCAGAATTCATGTTATAAAATTGATGATGCTACTAAAGTAATTTAGATCTAGAATAATCACAGTTAAAACTCCATGCATTCTTCGCAGCAGTAGAAAAAAAAACTTCTACAATTTAAATGGAAGCACAAGAGATCCCTGATAGCCAAGGCAACCCCAAGCAAAAGGATTAATTATGGGCACATTGTGATACCCAATCTTCAGTGGTATACAGGTCCATACTAATAAATAAAACAGCATAATATTGTCACAAAACAAGCATGTAGACCAAGGTATAGAAGCAAAGGTCCCAGTTAATTGTACACAACTACAGCCAATTCTGTTCGTTTTTCTTAACAAAATATATACACAAGCTAAGTGTTAACATCTTCAGATACTGATGCTGGAAAGTTGATACTTGGGGAAGAATGAAACTAGATCTTATTACTCATCCTACAGCAAAACAGCTCCAAGTGGAAAAACAAAGCCCACTGTAAAGTCTCTAATTTTGAAATAGGTAGAAGTTACAGAGTATACTAATATGTATAGGGACAATCAGTCAGAAAATACATATAACAACTAGAAAATTAAAGCAAAAACTTTATATAAAGCAAGAGAGCTCAATTGAGTGCAGATAACCTACAGAATAGGAGAAAATCTTCACCAGGTATAGAATTAACAGAAAACTAATCATCAGATACATAATAAAAAAAAACCAAATAAGACCATCATGAAAATAAGCAATGTAACAAAAATGGCCTACATATTTAAAAGAGAAATCTCAAAAGAAAAAACACAAATGGATTAATATTTGCTTGTAATGAAAAAAGTTCAGATGAATATAAATCTTGCAAATTAAATGTACTCTGCTGGTTGCCCAGCCACAACAAACAAGTTGTGTTCTCTGTAGTATATGCATTCATGTTTCAAATTTTATGTATGTGCTTGCTGTGGAGTACCTTTGGAAGCTAGGAAACCAATAGACCAGAGCATAATATAATAAATTATGAAAGCAGATAAAGGGGCAATGGTATCAAAATGTATAAGTGATAACGGGTTGATGGGATGGAGTGAATAGGGTTACCAAAATGCGCACATTGGGTGAAAATTCATGTGTAAACCTAATACTTTTTAATCAATGCAATGTTTGTTTCATAAAGGTTAGAAGGGAGATAATCTGAATAGCTAATTGACGTTATTCCTGAAAGCCGAGGAGAATGAAAAATATGTCCCAATGCCTTGTTTGCGGTGCCTCCTTATGAATTTTTGTTTAGGTAAGTCCCAGATGACACACAAGTAACAGACTCATAGCATTTTTCTTGGCCCCTCACTATACATAACTAGATAGTAAAACTCCATTGCTGAAGATTTGACACACGTTCATTGCAGCAACAACAACAACAAAAAAAAAGGAATTAAGTTGGAGTTATCTTCAAAACTTCATCCTATCTGTCATAGTGCTGGAAGGTGTAATGCAAGCTGCTAGGGTAGAAAGGGCATAAATAGTCTTTATCACCGCTGAACCTTACAAAGTGTAGTACCACTCTCATAGACAAGATATGTCCTCTATAGCACTAGTAAGCTAGACCTTGTATGATCTGAGATCCACTTCACTCCACAGGAGGAGATCCATTCCTGGTAATGCAATATCAGTCAAAAAAATATTGCTGAGGAGGTCTTGAGCCCCAAATGAGACCTTACTACTGTGTATCTCAATTAGCATAGTCCCAAACTGCCTTATACATATTCTTGCTTGTACCTGTGCACCAATGCTACTTTCAACATTAACCAAAGAAGCTTTCTTTGCAGTAAATCATGGTGACTGAATAGATACTTGACTGTTATAGGTGGTGAGAATCAATGACAGATAAGTGGTCAATATTCAATAGGTCATTTATATCATTCCTATAAGGCTTAGGGGACATCACAGAAAAGGGAACAGGAATCTGAGTCAGAAGTCAGGGTGAAGAACTGTGAAATGTAATCCAGCTTGACAAAACCATCACATGATTCAACAACAACTGAGGTTCCCAAATGGGCTTTCACAAGACTGAGCCTCTCATTAGTCAATTATTTGTTATGGAAAATCTTTGCCTTCACTGGTACAATCAAAGATGAGCCTATGAGTCTCCAGTGAACAATTTCAGACCTATGATCACTCACATAGCCCTTGTTAAATCTAGGGGCTCACAAAACAAAACAAAACGACATGATTACTAGCACTTTAGGAAAAAATAAATCTATTTCCTACATTGAAATAAATGAAACCTGTAAGCATAGCTTGTTATCACTAACCTTCAGATTCTAACTGGACCAGATTTTATAGATTAGAAGCCCCTGAAGACACATGCTTTAGGGTATCTCTCTGAGAATGTTCTTAGGAATGTTAAATTTATCTTTAAAAATGAAGACCCTTCCTTTATGTGGGCAGTGATATTCTATAAATAATAATGTTATTCTATAAAGAATTTTATAAGAATATAAGTTGGTGTCCCCGACCGAAAAAAACAAAAACAAATTAGAAACCAACATCATCTTGGCATCAATATTTATCTTTTTCTACTTTCTGACTCTGGAAACCATGTACCCACGCACACCACCCTTCTGCTCTCTACCATGTCTTCTTGTCTATGATCAACTGTATTCTCTCTTACTGAGAGCCAAAATGAATCCATTCGTTCCTATGTTTTCTTTGACACATATTTTGTTAAGCCAATGAGAAAAGGAACTGATAACTCCCCGTAAAAAACGAATCGAAAGTTGAGGGTAATGAGAAAGTAGTGGTGAACGAATGCATTCACCAAGATGTACTAAAGTTCAACCAGAGATGAAAGGAATTTGACAGCTGAGAGCTATGGAAATCAAAACATGAGATAAAAGTCTACAGTTTAAATCTACTAAATACTAAGTGGGGGCTGTTTCAGGTTGCATCTAATTTAACTTGCCGTAAAAACTTGTAAAATGTACCAAGTTTTGATGGGAAATGGGTTTCCAGATCAGGAATTACTAATTCGGAATTATTCCTGCAAATCCTATACATATTTAAACAGTGTGTGCAGGGAAGTGTCAATGAATGCTTCTACTTTTAAAGACTGAATCTAAGCATAACTTTGACAGTGGACTATAAAGTCAATAGAAATGAAAGAGTATCCATTCGTGGAGGACCGTCTTCTAAGTAACGATGGGCTGAAAAGATAAGCAATTCCACATGACAGCCAGAGTAGTTAAAAGGTCTTCATAAATGTTATAAACGGTCTAATGAAGTAAAATTTTATAACTTAAATTTGACAGAAATTATAAATAAAGACTCCTTCGTGCAGAAGTAGGTAAAGCATCTATCTTCAGTTATAGCCAGATGCCAACTTTATACATACACGAACAGGAAAGAAAAACACCCTCAATGCTGAAAATCATTATCTTTTGTAGACAAAATTTTGAACAACTTTAATAGACACAAAATTTTGAACAACTTTAATAGACACAATCAATAAGCAAATATTAGTAATATGTCATTTGTGTAGAAAAGCAATCCTTCTCAGAAACAATAATGCAGATTGATAGCCAGGCACAGAAGAATAGCTTGCCAGTAAGACAACACAAGCTGTTCAAGTTCACATCTATAATCCTAGCCAGAGTTACCCCCAGCCTGAGACCTAAGCTTCCTATGCACTGGGAACCTTTGCCAGAATTAGCTTCCAAGCTGGGCGGTAGTGGCGCACGCCTTTAATCCCAGCACTCGGAAGGCAGAGGCAGGTGGATCTCTGTGAGTTCGAGGCCAGCATGGTCTACAAGAACTAGTTTCAGGACAGGAACCAAAAGCTATGGAGAAACCCTGTCTCGAAAATCCAAAAAAAAAAAAAAAAAAAAAAAACCAAAAAGGATTAGCTTCCAAAACAAATTTATGCTACTAGATAATTACACATGTATGAAAATATGAAGAATGAAAACAAATATGGTATATGGTATTAAATAAATAATGATCCTCTTATTGTTACTTCCACTGAGTTTAAACTTGTATAATCCTTTTCTCACTTTCATAAAGAATGTCCACCCAGATGTGGGGAGACATGACTTTGTCAGCACAACCACAAACATGAGTCAGAAGCCCAGAACCCCTGTAAAAGGTTTACCATGACTGATTTGGTCTGTAATAACAATGCTGGAGAAGAGCATGTGATCATTGACAATCTTGTGAAGGTTTTATACTTGAAAATATCACATTTTAGAGCAGCATAGACCAGTATCTCAGTCATGGAAAAACCCATGGTTCCTCCTTCTTATAAGGCACTGGGACTAGACAAAGCAAAGGGGACACCAACAATCCTCCTTTGTACCCTAGTACCACCCAGGAGATAAGAAGTGACCACTGGTGTAACGATGAGTGTGATGAGGATAACCAAATTGTCACAGAAACAGAGTCAGTTAAATTTGCCCCATGGTCAGGATTTACCAATCCATTTATGAGCTCCTAGAAAAAAACTTCATTGCTTTCTGTCTGTCCTCTACAAGGAGGTTCACTATAGTCTACTGATAGAAGATGAGGAGCATTTGATGATTGCCTTATCAGGATGGTCTGAATTGCAGTTTGTCTGGGGACACTGACCCATCAGCCAAGGCTTTATAACCTGCTGTGATATAGAAATAAAATCAATACATAAATTATATTTGATTTGAAACTTCATATTTATTACAAATTATGAATTTGAATAAACGGGATAACTGAACTTTCATATAAACGTTACTTAATTTCTTCTGGAGTACACTTCGATTTAAGGCATTTAATAAATCGATTTTTCTTTCCATTGTCCTTAATATTCTTTGAACATTAAAGTAGTATTAAAATGACACTACCTAATTGGAAACCAACCATTAATATCAGATAGTGAGTTTCCACTTTGCAATTTCATCAAATATTTTATTAAAAAAGGAAAATGGCTAAAATTCTTCCATTTAACACTTCTGTTCTTAACCTTGCTTAGTTGTTAAAAACTTCTTCAAGAACCTAACAAAATTGATGCTTGTGGAGGATATGAGAAATGGAGAGTAACTGATTTTTTTTCACAAATTATTAATTTTATTGAAATACCGATTTAAGAAAAGTGAATCTTTGCTAATACTGTAGGGGAGAATACAGTACATTAGGCAGACATGCTAAGTGTGTTCTCTCAAAGGTTGGGGACAATTCAGTGGCAACTAGTCTAGTCTTTTGCATTCTATTAAGGCACTTTAGGTTGATGTAACATTTTACTCTACTGAAAGTGGAGTTATTCACCAGCCCGCAGCAGTCCACTCAGGAGACTTATACACAGTGTGGCTTCAGTTTCTTAAATTCAGTCACAGCACAAAAACTATTTTTATTGTTCATTCTATCTTTACAATAATTTTACTGATATACACATTCAAATTTAAATTTAAGACTCTAATTGTTACACTTGGGTTGTGACCCTTTTGCAATGTGAAAAAAAAAAAAACAGATCAAATTCCTCTTTTAAAAAAAAAAAACCCTTAAATTTAATCTAGACAAAGAAGATTGAGATGCTAAAAGTGCCCACAGACATGGCCAAATGTTCCAGACAGTAAAAAGCTATTTTTCCCCTGACATTAAGTTGTTTTTGTTTACACATCTGAAATAATTTTCCAGAATCAACTATTTAGTAACTTCATCAAATATATTAATGAAATGGTTAGAAAATGTAAAAATCTATTTAGAAAAGACAAACATTTTCTTGCCAAAATACAACATCATTCAACAAAACTAACAATGCAGTTTTAATAGCTTCTGTGGTACTGTCTCATCCTGTCACTGGCACAAAAGCATCATGACAATGTGGTAATCTAAATGTTTACACTTTACTATGGTATTAAATAGGGACTTTTGTCTCTTCATAGATTCTTGACTTGGCTACAGGATCATCAGCAGTTCTATTGAAAATAAAAGATTTTTACAGCTGGATAAAGCTAAAATTAAAATGATTGCTTTAGGATATTTAATGCCATGTAAAAGTAAGGAGGAAAGCCAGTTAATCATAACATAAATTATACAGTTCTAACTACTCATCAAAGTCTTTTTTAATAGTGAGCATAGTAGGAATTAATTTGAGAATGTCTGGGATATAGGAATTAAAATTGACTTTTGGAGAAGTCTGGATAGAAATACATTATATTTACGTGAGAAAAAGAAAATGAAATAAAACCTCTAAAGAATGGGAAAATCTCAAAATGATAAATTACAGAAGAGTAAGTATAGAGAGGATTTGCATTTCTCAAGCTTGTGGTGCCACAGGGAAGAGTTCCTTAATGATGTAGAAGTTCTTTACCTTTTATACTACACATACATCACACTGAGATAGAAAATACCAAAGATAAATATTGCATGTATAATAGAAGACTCTGATTACGAATGAGGGAAGGACTCTAAATGCCACTGCACAATGGGTATCTCACAGGTGCTTTGAATCTTATTTGTTTTCCCGATTTTGTACTGAAGCTACAGAAGTGGTGATAGTCTATACTACTACGGATTTCTTAGGAAATGCTGAACTCAGATCTTTAGGTTTTTAGCTAAGAAAACAGAAATGGCCATTTATAAAGCCATCACAGAAGAAAAGATGGATTTTATTGGATGAATTTTATTGAAGTATAATTAATTACTTAGTAGACAATTGCTGTGATATTAACAATGTGGCCATGTAGAGGAGAGATTACTTTTTTCCTTCCAAAGTTCAAGGAAAGCTACATGTTGTTTATTGTGGACTAAATTTAATTAATTGGTGTTGTAACTTGTTGGCCTGGTCTGTCACCTGGGCATCCTGTCCCTTTAAGAGACAAGTCCCGCCCACTCCCAACTTCTGACTTCCACCAAGCCACACACAGATCTCCTGCCTCCTTTCAGCTCCTCTCTCTCTCTCTCTCTCTCTCTCTCTCTCTCTCTCTCTCTCTCTCTCTCTCTCTCTCTCTCTCGCTCTCTCTCGCTCTCTCTCGCTCTCTCTCGCTCTCTCTCTCGCTCTCTCTCTCTCTTTCCACTTCCCTTCCCCCTTGCCTCCCTTCATAACCCACTAAATGAACTCTTTACCCCAGTTCTCTCTGCATGGCTTATCTCTTTGTCTCTCACCCGCTGCTGGCTCCTGTCTGCCAAGGGGACCCACCAAGGCCTCAGATGCCCTTCGTGGGACCAGCTTCAGGTTGCCTTCCTTCATGAATAATAACAATTCAAATTGAAATTGTTTTTCAAGTAACAAAGTAACATGATGATGTTAAGAAAGCACATATACAAACACATGTCCAGACAATATTATGCTGTCAGTTCACCTTCCCAGATACAAATAATAGCAAGTATTGTCACCAAGGAACCAAAAATCAAAATAAACTTCGTATGAAAGTTTCTGCCATCAAAATCAATCAAAACACAATGCAAAATGGGGGGGGGGAGATTTTAAGAATATTGTCAAACTATAATAAATGCCCAATTAAACGTATTTCCTTTGAGTGCACAATTTCTAAACACAGTAGTATGGAAATTTTGTAGTAGGAGTGAACAAAGAGGTCAAGACCGTAGTGGGGACACCCACTGTAACAGCTTAAGTGAGCTAATGGGAGCTCACCAGCTCCAGCCTCACAGGGAAGGAACCAACATAGCACCAACCTGGACCCTCTGAATGTGGGTGACAGCTGTATGGCTCAGGCAGACTGAGGAGTCACTGGCAGTGGCACCAGGATTTATCCCTACTGCTTGCACTGGCTTTTTGGGAACCCATTTCCTTTGGATGGATAACTTGCTCAGACTAGATATAGTAGGGAGGGCCACAAAGCAATGTTCTTTACCCTCTTCGAAGAGTCGATGGGAGGTATGGTGGGAGGATATGTAGAGGGAGTGGAGGAGGGGAGGGAGTGAGAACTGGGATTGGTATGTAAAATAAATAAAAAAAGATTGTTTTCTTTTTTAAAAAAATGAAAGAAAGGAAGAATGGAAATTATAATTCAACTACTCCCAAATATCCCAATTAAAAATGGAAACTTGCTCTAATAAAGATTAGTTCCAAGTAGATTTATAATTGGCCAATGAGTCTTTGTAATTGTCAGCATTATTAATAATTGGAAGAATGAAAGGTAAACCGGAATTTGGGTACTGTGTAATGTACACAATGGGGGTTATACTAGTAAAAGAAAAAACAAAATGTGTTACTGAAATGAATGAACTCAAGTCTCTTGCACACGCTTGTTATTACAATAACAATGGTAATATACAATGGGTCACCTGGCATGGAAATTAAGCTGATGGTACTTTAAAAAGAGCTAAACAAAGTCATATTTTGACACAATATTTCCTCACCTCGGTGTGTATATCAAAGAGTTTGAAATAGGTACTTCAACAAATACAATTATGCGTCTGTTTATAGCCATGCTATTCACCACAACTCAAAGGCAGAAACTACTCATGTGGCCAGCAATAGATGAATTATGAACAACTGCTGTATCCATATAGACTAATTTACTATCCAGCAATAAAAAAAAGGAGTGCAATGCGGGCACATCATGCAAAATAGATGAGTCCGACAACACTGTGTGGTAAGTGAAAGATGCCAGATGCAAAAGTTCACACATTGTTCATTTATATTAAGGATACAGAATAGATAACGGTGCTGTTCTTGCAGTGCCAGTGGGGAAGAATTGTAAGTAATTTTCAACAGGGAAAATATCGTGTAACTATGGAGAGGTGATGGCTGGATCGGAATGTGAATAAAATAAATCCTACTGAATTAGTCACTTTAACTTGCTTACTTTATGTTATGACCATTACCTCAACTAAAACAGCAGAAACAAAATTGCATGAGACTAGGAGAGAATGAGTCATATGCTCTGTAGTTCTCCTTAGTTGAAATGAGAAACAAGAGGAAATGACTTGAGAATTCTAATGATTTAGAGAAGCAATGGATGCCTGGGCACACGGAGAAATTATGCTGTGAACTTACATTCGATTAGATGGTAGACTATATGATAATTAGTGTAGGACTTACGAGAATTTTGCCAGAAAAAATTCATGGTATGAATTTATATGCTGTTAGGATCATGATAGCCTCCTTAGTCATTATGCTATCTATGCCTCACTTATGATGCATATAAAGCAAATGCTGGACTAAAGATGGAATAACTTAAAAATGGATAAACAGAGAGATGAATGGACAGGACACATGTAATTCCAGGTTCAGGCATCTGTGTGGCTTGCAAGCTATGATGGTCAATAATGGTGCGGAGGGACTGGGCACAATCATGCAATATACGCTGAAGGTGTGCAGCAGCTAACAGGTTGTTTACACCTTTTTAAAACTGTTTTGTTTGGTTTGAGAAAGAAAAATCAGGAATACTTGGAAAAGAGGTTGAACATCTACAACCACATAAAAACCTGACACAGCACTGTGCACCTACACTCCCAGTCCAGGAAGGCAGAATTAAGAGGGTCCTCACAGGTGCTGGCCAGACAGTATATTTACTTGACAAGTTTCAGGTCCAAGAGTTGACTGTCTCAAAAGATAAGGTGAAAAGTAAGATGCCAGAAACTGACTTCTGGCCACCATATGCTCATGGACATGGACATAGATATGTATCCAAACACACACATGAATAAAGGCATACATACACAAACACTCAGAAGCACATAATTTTATAAGCAAGTAATGTCATTTAAACTCAATATTTAAATTTATAATTAATCTTAGAACCATTTTATGTAAAATAGTGTGTTGATTAGGATTGTTGACAAGGCTGTGTTGAGCATGATATTAATTTTTTATTAAATTTATTTTGTATTTTATACCCAGACATTAGTTACCCCTCCTTTCTTTCCTCCCATTCCCTTCCTAACCTCTACTCTGCTCCCACTATATCCACTTCTCCTCTGTTTCTGTTCAGAAAGGGACATCCCTCCCACGAACATTAACAAAACATGGCATATCAAATTGCAGTAAGTATAGCACTTCGTCTTGTGTTAAGACTAGGCAATACAATCCAGTATGAGGAATATGTTTCCAGAAGTCAGCCAATGTTTTAGGGACAGCCCCTGCTTCCATCATCAGTACTTCCACAAGTAAACCAAGCTACATAACTATCATATGTATGTACAGGTGCTAAGTCTGTCTCATGCAGTCTCCCAGGTAATTAGTTCAGACTCCATAAGTTCCTATGATCCCAGGTTAGGTGTCCCCCATCTCTCTCTCTCTCTCTCTCTGTCTCTCTCTCTCTGTCTCTCTCTCTCTCTCTGATGTCTTTGACCCCGCTGACTCCTACAATCCTTTCTCCCTCTATTTAGCAATATTCCCTGAGTACAACATAATGCTTAAGAACAGCATATTTTATAAAAAAAAAAGATAATTGGAAAAAAGGAACCTAGATGAATAGAGAAATGTTGGGAGTCTCTTGAACATAAGAAAAGCAGACATAAACATTTAGGGCAATAGAGGCAAGAAAAAAGATGAAAATCAGTTCAAGAAATATGGCATAAACAAATGCTAAAGAAATAATAAAATCTTTAAATTCTGTAACTACTTTGGCGACTGTTTTTAGAATGTTTTTCTGTTTCCATTAGGCCCATTCTCTGTAGGAATGAATTACATCTTCTACATAGTCCCTTGTATCCACCTACAATTAAATACAGATATGGAGCATTAAACTTGGGATTACATCAGCCTTGAACTTTCAGTAAGTACATCTATATACAGACTATCAGAAGATAGTGGAGGTACTGGTTATTTGGCAATCATGGCTGAAAGTTTCTTAAAATTTATGGCCTCTCAATTTATTAATTACATCGCTGATACAAAGAATTTCAGAATACTGGGTTATTAGTGGTAGCTTTTGTTTTGCTTCTTTTTATTTTTGTTTAAATACGAATTAATTTTCTGTTTTTTCAGCATTTTACACTTAGGCTTTCATTATTTTCCTTGAAATGTATTGTTAACCATACCATTGTACATGCAATTTTAGATAAAATATATCCATTGAAAGGGTAGAGCTAATTTTGAGTGAGTCCTGAGAAGAAGCACACTGTTCTGAATGCCTGGCCACACACTGAGTACGCGAGCAAATACAGGCTGTAATCAAAACATTCTGCTTACCTGGCAAGCCCTGCTAGTCCAGTTCATTGACAGCATCACCTTTCACAATGCAGGGTACTACCCACTGAATCAGAATGCCTGGGGTAAGGGCATGGGAGATTAGACAAGCTAGTAGATGCGGCCATCTGTAATTATGTTATTCTTAGTAAGAGTCCAAAGGTTGTCCAATCTACTAGAAGCCAACTGAAGCATGAATTGGGCAGGAAATGGCTCTAGAGGGACATTTCTTTTTGAGACTGTCTTTAATCTTGGTCTCAGCTCTTTTTTAAAATCACAGTATCAATATGAGATGAGTGACAAATTTTGCTGTTTCAAAAGGGTTTAGTGAAATCGGTGTACAGTTCTAAAAAGATGGAGTTCCTCCCATCCGTATTGTTTGGTCTCCTTCACGTATGCTCAGTACTAAAGTGTTGGGCTGGAGTGTGCCACAACTGTTTTGGTGATTACTACGTAAGCTTCGGCACACTGTTTTTCAGTGTCACAAGGAACACGGAAGACACACGGGATAATGTCTCAGGGAGCTGGGAGCTCTTCATTTCCTAAGATGAAAACTAATCTTTCCTGTAATCACTCTAAAGCACCTAGGACAGCCCGTATGAGGACTCTGTACAACAGCTACTGTGAAAGAGAAGTTCATATTACAGAAGCGTTTATCAGGTGAAAGCTGAAAGGCTGAATTAGGAGAAATAGTCCTCCCTAAGAAATAGTATACCCGTTGGCTATCCAATACCAAATACTCAGCCCTGAAAACACGATTATAGGTAACATCATACATACTGACCAGATGTACTTACATATTTAATGTACACATACATGTGTGTATGTTCATAAATACATATTTATTATTCCATGTATGATCAATGAAAAATGGAGCTATGAATTTGAAAGAGGAAAAGGAGAGGGAAACAGAAGGATGTGGAGTAAAGAAAGAGATGGTGGAAATTATGTAATTACATTATAATCTCAAAACAGAAACGAAATAATTCTTTGAATAAAGAAGATATCTGTATTAGATTCTGCGTTCCATACCCCATGCCAGAATCCCTCTAGATGAAGATTTTTGAAAAGAGGGTAACTGAGATTATACCGCTCACGCTACTGAATCATGAGCCTGTTACACTAGTTGCACAGAAATGTTTGCGAGCTACCCACTAGTATATTGCCAGATGAATATAGCACCTTCTTGGTTTCCCCTGCTTAAAGCTTATCCATGTGACTCCTGGACTCATTTGACACTTATGCCCAGGCAGATGTTTCCAATCCATTGTGCTTTCCAAGAGTTTCATGAAGTAAACATCGCTTTATCCTAGCATTTTTCAGAACAATTATTCTCTCATCAAGCAATCGTCTTATTGCCGTACCCTCTATGAGTGGATAGATTTACTCAGCCAAAGGAAGTAACAATACAACAAAAATTCACTTGTCTCAGTGTTGAATGGACAAAGTAATGGTAACTGTAACTGAGTAATCTGTAATGTTTAAAGGAAAGGCATATATATGTGAAAGGAATAAAGTTATATAACATTTATCAAAATTCCCCTAAATACAGAATTAATATTAAGTCAAAATATACATTTGTTATTTACATTTTTCTGGCAAGTATTTAAAATCTTGATTTCTCAAAAATAAATGTCCATTATCATTCTATTGTACTTTCTATTGTATTTGTTCTTACAGGTATGAATCAATAGCCCAACTTCAGGAAAAGAATACAATCTATATTAAAAATGTTCATCATCAAAATGCTATATTTAGAAAAAATATATACTACCTTATTCTGCCAATGTTATTGTTGACTTAATTTTTAAATTTAGATCACCATACTGAAAACTGAATATTGAATATAATATGAATTTCTATAATTAGCAAATTCTGTACAGTGCTAGAACCTTCTGTAGAAACCATATATGTAAAATCTAATTTTGCTTTAAGATTGCATCCATTGATGCTACAAAAAATTCTCTGTGTAAATTTACTATGTCTACCAAGTTGAATAGCAGAAGGCTTAATTTTTGCCAACTAAATGTTCATTTTTTAAATTTTTCAACACAGTTTAGATTTCTCTCAATTATTTCTAAAAGTCACAACAAAATTTACAAGAGCTTCTTATAAATAAAAAATTCTTCAATTTAAATTAATTTCCAATTTAGAAAACCATATACAAAGTATTTTAGAAATGTATATTTAGTTTGTCAACTTTTAGAACTCCTCAGATGAAATACAAATTATGTGGTGTTAAGAGATCATGAAAATGGGCTAACTTTTAAGTCAGATGCATTTGCCACTGGCAAGCAGTTACAATTTAAACCTGCATCAACTCTAAATGCTATAAATCAGGTTCATCATAAAAATCTACATCCTTTGTTGTAGCTGATAAAACACACACACAGACACACACACACACACACACACAGGAGAGAGAGAGAGCGAGAGCGAGAGCGAGAGCGAGAGAGAGAGAGAGAGAGAGAGAGAGAGAGAGAGAGAGAGAGAAAGAGAGAGAGGGAGGGAGGGAGGGAGGGAGGGAGGGAGAGAGAGAGAGAGAGAGAGAGAGAGAGAGAGAGAGAGAGAGAGAGAGAGAGAGAGAGAGACTGAATCTTGAAAGATTCCTTCCTGGCAAGTGTCAGACTTCCACTTCAAACAGCAGAGCCATCAAGTGTGCACTCTCGGGGTTTAGGAATATCTAACTTCGGTACTTACAGTCATTATAAAGTTTGTGGTTTGAATACTAAGTGGTACATCAATGCCAGCACATGCTAAAGAGATTTTGGAAACTAGATAATTGGTCCTAGAGGTGCAAACCCTTCCAGTTATGTAAGGTTTAAAGTTTCAACTGTAAATTAAAAGATGTTTTTGAAAATTATGTTTGACCCTTAAAACTTGGAAAACTAAAAGAAACAGATTCTTCCTGGTATTTTAGGATAACAGTGTTTACATGCTTAGTGTCAATCCTCAGTCCTAGTAGTGAGCCTTAAATTCTCTTATAATGAGAAAGTGAATTATGTCAATACAAATACAATCTCTGCAATCAATAAATATGATGTGCCTAGGGATAAAAGATAAAAACTCTCACTTAAATAAATAATCCTAAGTTTTCTGGGACTCCTGGGGTCTTCAGAAGAAAGTCCTTGACTTCTTATAGTCTGGGGAAAAACACTGTATCTACGGGGATGCCCACTGTGAAGAATCACAAAGCAGAGCCAACAGTAGGTGTCAGGAAATACAATTATGGAAAGGATAGAAAACTCAGATATTCTAAAACAACCCAAGATAATGAAAACAGAAGCAACAAAGACTATTCTTGGTATGGGAAACATTTTAGAATATTGCTACACCAAAGAACAAGGAGTGGCCCTAAAATATATCTAATGTGGCCTCATCTTTTAATTGGAGAGGATTTCAGGTAAGCACCAGGACTTGAGTGGGAAACTGTTTTCAAAGCTGAGGAGATTAAGATTTTTCACTAGATAATCACATTTTAGACATATAAGTAAACATCTGTTAAAGTTCAATAAGAAAGACAGCATTTAGGTTGACGAGCACAGAGCATGTCTGGAAGATGTAGAGCTCTATTTGTGAGTTGCTTTTCTAGTATGGACTTGATTGTTTCAACTAGCCCTTTGCAAACAATGTATTGTCATTGACTTAATTCTTATTTCCAAATTAAATATGAAAAAAAGAAAACAAGTAAAAGTGTCGTGCTGTCTGAAGTCTTACAGCTGGTGGTTATCCGCCCACTGGGGCGTGGCCTATTATACTATATAAGCTGATGTATAGCATGCATGTGTCTGCTCTCTTTCCAGTTTCTGGATTCAGTCTCTGTTCTCCGTTCAAGCAGAGGGTTCTGATTTGTGAGTTTACCCCTAAATAAATAACCAGCTATTTGTCAATTCTGAGCTAGTGTGAGATTCCTTTTAAGCATCCTTCTTCCGGACCTTTCTTTAAATCTTAAATATTTCACATTGTCCATGGGTGTTTCACATGATGAAGTCAACAATGTTAGAAGTAAGTTATGAATCTTGTGGCTAAAATGACCCAGTGTCCAAACATTTCACCATAAGTCTACAGCATTCCTACACTAAGAGACTAAGTTAAATTACATTATTTTTATTGTTCTCTAAAGTTTAGACTTTACTTGAGAATAAAATTAGAGAACTATTTTATATATACATTTGATTTTTTATAAATATATTATTTTAGCTGACAATGGTAAATATTAAATGGAGAAGAACAAGATACAGAATTACATTATGCATATACCTTCACATATGAACATTATGGCACACTGCAGTAGTGTGGCATTTTCCCATAGGCATAATAATATAAAAGTTGTCTTGGCCTGGTAGCCATGACTATAGCTGGGCAGATACTCTAGTGCTACCTAGGCCTATAGTAATCTAGCAGTAATGGAACTATTAACGTTTCTTATCAGAAAGAGGAGGAGAAGGACAAAGGACCCTCCAACTATTTCTGTTAACTCTCAGTCAACAGCAAGTGCTCTCAAGAAATATTGAACATATAGGAAGTATAGAGTTAACTAAAATTAAGAATCCATGATGCAGGGGGGACTTTGAGGTAAAGCATCTTTTTCGATGACACTCATGCTACTATAATTATACCTCAATATTGCTCTGTAGGAAAGTTAACAGCAGTCACAGGTTTACTGTGACAAATAATCTTAAATTTCAGTTTGCCACACCCTGGAATCCTAGAGAAAACAACCTTAATTGAGAGATTACTTAGGTTAGGTTAGCCTGTGGGGGATTATCTTTATTGTAAGCTGAACTAGAAAATCCAGACTATAGTTCGTGACACTGTTCACTAGACATAGGACTGTAAATTATATGAGACAAGAGAAAATGGGAAAGAAAGTACTAGATCTGCATGTATCTTCTTTTCTTACACTGAGGTTTGATCATCAATGTTTATCAGTAAAAAGACATTAAAGTCATGGAAAATGAATATATATATACATATATACACACTCAGAAAGAATTGAAGATTGGAGAACTGAATAAAAAGCATAAGTTCAAGAGAGTAAATGTCTTCTATGGATAAAGAGAAGTAAATTAAATTGATTTTATATAAACAAACATTTTCAATGTTTTACTACCAATTATAACAAACTCATTACAGATTTTCCCATAATTACATGTGAAAGAAATAAAGATTTAAAAATTTCTCTCAAAGTAGTCAGAAGCACAAATGTGACCTTGTTCTGAAAATGTGTGCAAAAAAATAAATGTGCCAGAACTACTTAACCCGATGCTGGACAAAGCACTTAGCATGCTTTCTATTTTAATATCCAACTCAGTTCTGGGAAAGCTACTATTCTTGTCCTCATTTTAATTGTGAAATGCATGCTTTGATAATGACTTGGGTAGAAGGATGTGGATATTACATGTTCTTTTTGATTACAGGACCCACAGTGTTCTAATGACTGCCGATAGATTATACACCAAGAGTAAGGACAATTTCTCTCTTGTAGCAATAAAATATTACATCTTAGGGCTGGCAAGAGACTTGACTATAGAGGGGCTCCCAGGTGTCCAGGGAGATGTCTCCAGCTAGTTCCTTGGGCAGCTGAGTAGAGGGAACCTGAAATGACCCTATCCTATAGCCATACTGATATTGCATATCACCATAGAACCATCATCTGGCAATGGATGGAGATAGAGACAGAGACCCACACTGGAGCACCAGACTGAGCTCCCAAGGTCCAAATGAGGAACAGAAGGAGGGAGAACATGAGCAGGGAAGTCAGGACCACAAGGGGTGCACCCACCAACTGAGTCAGTGGGGCTAATCTATTGGGAGCTCACCAAGGCCAGCTGGACTGTGACTGAAAAAGCATGGGATAAAACCGGACTCTCTGAACATGGCGGACAATGAGGGCTGATGAGAAGCCAAGGGCAATGGCACTCGGTTTTGATCCTACTGCATGAACTGGCTTTGTGGGAGCCTAGCCTGTTCGGATGCTCACTTTCCTAGACCTGGATGGAGAGGGGAGGACCTTGGACTTCCCACAGGGCAGAGAACTATGACTGCTCTTTGGACTGGAGAGGAAGGGGTAGAGCAGTGGGGAGAGGGGAAGAGAAAAGGGAGGTGGGGAGGAGGCGGAAATTTTTTCAAAACAAAATAAATAAATCTATATTTTATTAACTATCTTCTATTTATACGAGCCTGTAAGACATTTTGCTTATATCATCTTGTTTAGATATTCACATCAATTGCTGATTAACTGTTATTTTTACAAATTATAGTCAAAGAAAGGTAAACTAAGTTAAATGGTGCAGCTTGCTTTAAAAATGCCAGGTGAGATAATGACAGAACTAAGATTTGTGTTGCTTTTTATTCTAAATATGTTCTATACTTAAACTACTAAGCTGTCTATGGAACAAAAGTGGTGCCCGTAAAAATTATGAAGACTTTGTTCATGTGAATGATTTTAGAATGAAAAGAAGGGCTTTCCAATTAGGAGCATACTGATGTGGGAGGTGATGCATGCTGTGAATATGTTTTATTGCCATTGGTTAAGAAAGAAGCTACTTTCAGCTAATGGCTTAACAGAGTAAATTCAGGCTGAAAGGAGATAGAGAGAGAGAGTAGGCAGGGCAAGTGAGAAGCCATGTAGTCACCAGAGGAGGAAGACACAAACCTCCAGGTGGAAACTTTAACAGTAGGTCATGGACATTGTGATGATATGCAAATTAATGGAGATGAGTTAGTTTAGGATATAAAAGCTAACTAGAAATATGCTTGAACTATTAACCAAACAGTATTGCAAATAATATAGTTTCTGTGTGATTATTTTGGTTCTGGGCAGCTAGGAATAAACAAGCAGTCTCCATCAACAGAATCAAATATCAAAGCCAGGTGTTAGCTCTAATTTTTCCACTAGAGAAAAGTAGTGATCAATAGACAGTGTTAACTTCTTTTACATTGTAATGAATTGCTCAAGATTGTCTCTTTGTTTTTTAAATCACTATCATTTTGTCTCAATATTAAAACCTCAATATGTACAAGATTAGAAAAAAAAACCTCTCACTTTGTGTGTGGGATGCTTAGCTGGCTCCACAGCTTGTATTTGTATATGCAAGAGTTCCATTGGCTCAATGGCATCAAGATGAGTTCCACAGCCTGGCATACCCACAGTCATGATCAAAGAAATCTTCCTGGCTACATTAACACGAATGCTTTTTTTCCTTTCCAGCCCTCCTGGTGAGCATTCCAACTTTTCTTATCTTGTTTCAATTCAAAAAGTACTTTATTTGAATCATGTTATGGAAATTGGTGATTCATTAAAAATTCACAATGTTTTGGACAGTCTTATAATCTATCTGGCAAAGACACAAATGGTAAAAATAATACCTTTAGTTAGCATCCATGAGGCCCAAGGTTTCATCCCCAGAACTGAAAATAATAATAATAGTATATATTCTTATGAATGTGTAGGGGCTGGTTTATAATTATTCTTTAAATTTTCTACGAAGGGCTCTTATCTATCCTTTCAGAATCACTTCAATTACTTGCTTAGTATTGTTATACGAATAGCTATTGTATAGAAGAACAATTATTACACAAATGATGTCCATCAAAATTGTTTTTATTCTAGAAATATGATTACAGAATAAATAAACCCTCTACACTGAGGGTTGCCATAGATTTGAGATACTGCTTTTTAAAAATACATCATTAGCTGTCTTGCTTTACTGAGCTTGTCAGAATACTGACAACGTTCCATCTCTCCATCATGGGACAGAACAATCTCTTGGAGGTCTTTGCTGAGCAGATGGTCAGAGTTTGCAGCCAGCCTGCCTGCCAGTGTTCCATTACACTGGCTCTCCTAAAGACAGCAGCAGCTCCCACTCCACAGCTCAGAATTGGGCACCATTCTCACATTGTCACCAGTATTTTCTGACAAGAAAGACAAGCATAGCTTCTGATATATGCACTGTTCAGTTAGGAACCAACTTGGCACCACCTTTGGCATTAGATGTATGTGCTGAAAGTCATGAAGAACTTCTTTGTAACATTTTTATATATGGGAGGAAAACCACTTGGTACTAGCATATGTTACCAGGATTGGAGATGAATCATTTACAAGTCTCCTCTTCCTTTATGAGGGATTTTATCGTTTGACTTTTGCCAAACTGAGTATTATTTAATATCCTTGGCCATAGAATATCGGCATAATATTCAACAATGATTTCATGTTTAGTTTCTCATTCAAAGTTTGAATCATATAAACGTCTTCCCTATATGCATGTAATTGCACAATGTCTCTCATATAAAATTTTCACGCATTCCTCACTTTGTGCTTTAGTTCTTTGAGAAGCTATTGGAAGCCACCTACTGTTCTGTCTATATTGAGTGACAAGACAACAAAGGACAGACAATTGCTAAGCTACTTGGATAGATCTGTTTAAAATTCTTTAAACCTATACTTAAGATCAAATCAGAATGCCTGAACTGTTTTTCTAGCTTTCAACAAATTAAGGTTGTCTTTCTATATTTGAGGATATATTATGTGCTTTCATTTTGGTTTTGAACCAAAACGTTTGTTTTCTCATTTCAAATATCAGGCATATTTTAAATTTTATTGATATTATTGTAGGTTGTTATACATATATTTGGGTAATGGAATCAATTCATACATGAAAATAAATGTTCATTTCAAAAAGTGTACAGGGTGTACTGGGTCTTAAATAAGTGAAAAAGAATTACATACAAACAACATACTAGAGTATCAGTCAATCTAGAATTATTAATTTTCAAACATTCTTCAGAAGTCTCCAACAAGTTATTTCTAATAAGTCTTTGAGATGATAATCTTGGGACAACACCTCAGAAATAAACGTCTTACAATAAAAATAAGGAAAACTAAAGATTTACATTTATTATTCTTTTATTATTTCCTTCACCAAAATGTGTTTCTTATGGTGTTACATATCAGCTCGAAGAGCAATCAGGGTTCCCTGACCTGTGGGAAGCCCAAGGACCACCCACCTCTATCCAGGTCTAGTAAGGTGAGCATCCAAACTGCCTAGGCTCCGCCAAAGCCAGTACGTGCAGTAGGATCAAAAACCCACTGCCATTGTTCTTGAGTTCTCAGTAGTCCTCATTGTCCGCTATGTTCAGCTAGTCCGGTTTTATCCAGTGCTTTTTCAGACCCAGGTCAGGTGGCCTTGATGAGGGAGGGGGACTTGATCGGGGGAGGGGGAGGGAAATGGGAGGCGGTGGTGGGGAGGAGGCAGAAATCCTTAAATAAATAAATAAATTTTTAAAAAAGAAAAAAAAAGAAACTTGGAAATTTATGACACAGTAGACACATTAATATTAATGGTATCCGGATTCCCTGCCCTGTGGGAAGTCCAAGGTCCTCCCCACTCCACCCAGGTCCAGGAAGGTGAGCATCCAATCAGGCTAGGCTCCCACAAAGCCAGTTCATGCAGTAGGATCAAAACCCAGTGCCATTGCCCTCGGTTTCTCATTGGCCCTCATTGTCCGCCATGTTCAGAGAGTCCGGTTTTATCCCATGCTTATTCAGTCCCAGTCCAACTAGCCTTGGTGAGCTCCCAATAGATCAGCCCCACTGTCGCAGTGGGTGGGTGCACCCCTTGTGGTTCTGACTTCCTTGCTCATGATCTCCCTCTTCAGACGCAAGAGGGAGGGGGAATGGAGTGGGGGGAGGGGGAGAGGAGGGGGAAGAGGGGAAGAGGAGTGGGGGGAGGGGGAGAGGAGTGGGAGGAGGGGGAGGGAAATGGGAGGCAGGGAGGAGGTAGAAATTTTTTCAATAAAAAAATAAAATAAAATTTAATAAAAAAATTAATGGTTATGAGAGATTGTTTGCAGACATTTCCAGATGGAGTATCTTCATTCCATTACAGAAAATAGAAGCTCTTTAGATGATAATCTTCTACTCATCAAGATATGAGGTACCAAAATAATTTCTATGAGATACCTCTGTTCTTCCTGATTATAGTAATTAGATGCTAGCTATCAGCTAGGTGGAAAGTAGTAACTCACAGTTTCTTAGAGAATAAAATATTGTCAGAAAGAGTTTACTGTCTGCATTTCCTGAAAATGTAGAAAGCAGGCATATGAACTAATGAATTCCAACGTTCTATGGAACAAATTGAAAGGGAAATGTTAAGGACAACAGTGAAAATCCTGAATTAAGATGCAAAAGTCAACTACCATGGAATTCCAGTAAGTTAATTAGACCCTATACATCTGTGATCTTGATTGCATCTTTTTCTTAATAGAAAAGTTGTTTGCTTAAAATACTTTAGAAAAATTATCAGCATCCATTTTAATTTATTTGATAAGGATCTTTAAAAATAATATCTATATTGTATTATATTTTATATCATTAATAAGAATATATTTTTATTTTACAAGGACACAAAATTAATATTAATAATAATGCTGGCATTGTTAATATTAATATAACATATTAACAATAATGATAACTCATTTTTGATTGTTTAATTCCATATATTTGTTTGTTTAATTTTCTAATACTAAGTATTTTAAGAATATAAAATTTCTTGCTATTTTACCTGCTTAAGCTGAATTTTGAGATGAGAACAAAAGTCATCTTGAATTTTTTAAAGATTTTTTTATGTATAAATAATCTTTGATATTTAGCTTTGCCTTAAAACAATTATTTAACTGTGCAAACACACTAGTAGAATTAACTAAGATTTTCTTCAATGTGATCCTTGTGTTTACCTTAAAATGTTGCAGCCTTAACTTAACTGCTTTTATAATCCTAATTTATTATTTGCCAGAAATGCTGATTTAATTTTAAATGAGTGGATTTGGGATTGTTGGAGGTTGTCTTTGGTTGTGGTTTTATACCCCTCGCCTTATGTAGACATGGAACACCTCTGTCAATCGCTCTGAAGAGCAGTCAAGTCAATTCTGTCTGACTTCTGACTTCCCTCCTCGCCTCTCCCTTTCCCATCTTGGGACACAGCTATACTTATAACCCTTCAGGGACCAGAAATGCATCCTTGCACTTTGACAACTTTCTATTTAAATCAAAAAATTCTTGCAGATCATTGTACAGAGTGGGTGTGGCACAGAAAGCATAATAAACAACTTAGAAAAAAAGATGCATGTAAACCATGAAATCATAATACTGATCAAATATTGTATATTGGCTGGGGACATAGCTCAGAGGCACAGTCAAATTCTGCTTTCCATACGGCCAAGCTTTCATCTTCAGCGACACTAAAACAAAAGAGAAAATGAGCACACATAAAAGAAAGAAAGAAAAAGAAAAAAAATAAAAGAATAAATTGCTTGTCAATATAATTATCCAATTGTGTCTCACTTGAAGATAGAGGTGATTAAGTGTTTAAAGCGCAATCAACAGCATTTAATTCTTAGGCTTGGGGCTAGATTTCAGAATTAAGCACATAATTAGAAATTTCGACAATCATTTTAATTTTCTTTGATGCAGTGAGCAGGGTAGGAGTTAATGTACATATAATCAATTGTCTTTTCCTTGCTTTTTAATTACCATGTGCATTTCATGAAATTTTACAGAAGTTAGCTGATGTTCAGAATACCAGCCCTAAAATAAAGTTTCCAGGAAGGAAAGTAAATAGGAAGCAAATAAGATGACCAAAGGGTACTAAGAAGACTCTAATTTATATATTTCTTCTGTGCTTTGCTTTGCTGTGATGTTTCTAGAATAAATATAGTGTTTCTCTTCTTTGAAATATTGGTTCAGGAAATAGATGTGGTAAGAAGTCGGACAATCCAACAGGATGCTCATAGATGGACACGGAACTTAAATGTACAGAAACAGACTGTGATTACAATGAGAATTGTTTGAATGTACTTTAGGTTCATGTTTATGCAGTCATTCATCCCTTTCTTCCTTTGTTTTTGAGGTGGAGCTTCCTTATGGTGGCCTTGAACTCAGCACCCTTTTGTCTCAGTCTTACCAGTAGCTGAGACTGCAGGCAGGTGTACACCAAGCCCCCAGAGGGTCAGTACACATGAATGTTTCTAAGAAAAGTAAATGCAGGCCAGGTGGTGGTGGCACACACCTTTAATCCCAGCACTCTGGAGGCAGAGGCAGGCGGATCTCTGTGAGTTCGAGGCCAGCCTGGTCTAAAAGAGCTAGCTCCAGGACAGGAACCAAAAAAAAAAAAAAAAAAAAAAAAAAAAAAAAAAAAAAGCTACGGAGAAACCCTGCTCAAAAATCAAAAAAAAAAAAAAAGAAAAAGAAAAGGAAAAAAAAGTAAATGATTGGATTAATATACAACCTAGGAGATATGAAGGCTGGTTTTTAATCATCTCAGTTTGGAGAACAGCCTTGATAAATTAGAGAATGTATTTTAATACAAATATTTCTTTGACCATTAAAACCATGAAGAAAACAAATTAAAAACCCATTACTTTTCATTTCTTGTTTCTAAAAGACAAATTACAAAACAGGTTTTTCTTTCTTGAATCATGAATAAAAAGGTGTTTAGCATTTTGGAAGGTACAGTAGAACTTGAGGGAACAGAACAGTTGAGGTAGAGGAAGGACAGAAATGAGAACAAAGAAAGAGATATCTTGATTGAGGGAGCTTTTGTGGGTTAGCAGACACTAGAGACATTCTCAGGAATCCACAAGGATGACCCTATCTAAGACACTAAACAATAGAGAAGAGGGTGCCTGAACTGACCTTGCCCTGTAGTCAGATTTATGAATATCTTAAACATCACCACAGAACATTCATTCAGCAACTGATGGAGACAGAGGCAGAGACCCATATCAGAGCACTGGACTGAGCTCCCAAAATCCAGTTAAGGAGTGGGAGGAATGAGAATATGAGCAAAGAGGTCAAGACCCTGAAGTAGTCTACCTGAGCTATTGGGAGCTCACCAACTCCAGCCGGACTAAGGAGAAATAAGCATAGGAACAAACTAGTTCCTCTGAATGAGGTTGACAGTTGTATGGCTGGGGCAGACTACAGGGCCACTGGCAGTGGCACCAGGATTTATTTCTACTACTTTTACTGGCTTTTTGGGAACATATTCTCGTTGGATGATACCTTGCACAGCCTAGATATTGTAGGGAGGGCCTTGGATCTTCAACAAAGCAATATGCCTTGCTCTTTCAGAAGATGGTGTGGGGGTATATGTGGAGAATGGAAGGAGGGGAGGGAGTGGGAACTTCAATTGGTATGTATGATGGAAAAAGATAGTTTGTTTTCTTTCTTTCCGTCTTAAATAAAGCACATTGTATATGCTATAAGAAATACCAATGGACAGTCTAAAACTGCACTCAAAGTTACCTCCAACCAATCTAAAATTAATTTTATGTTCTCTATCTATCTATCTATCTATCTATCTATCTATCTATCTATCTATCTCTGTATACCACAGCATACTAACATTATTAATTTTTTTCTCATTATTCAGATAAATTTCCTTTTCATTTTGTTGTTGGAAAGAAATAGAGAAGAGCAGTACGGTAAAATCAACTTAAGAGTTCAAAACAGCATACGGTTTGTACTTTGCTGTAACTTTGTCAAACATAAAAATATAATATTTTAGGGATAACTGGTAATTATAGTCTGCAGAAAATAATTGTTATATCTGTAAAATATGAGCCCTTGATTTTAGAATAAATTTTATCATTCTCAGCATCCTTTTCTTCCTTGCACAATTCTGCTTTTTGCATTATCTTTTTGAAATATCATTTAGAATTACATCAAATCAACTTTCAGGGTAGGAAATTAGGGAATAAATGAGCATAATTCTATCTGCTCACCATCATCCAAAGTCATAGCAAGTCATTTGATGCTTTTATCAAGACAGTGAAGTATTCTTCTTTTACAAAAGAGTAATTGTGAGCATAAATTTCCCTTCTAACCCCTATGTAGCTCTTTCAGCAAAAAGGATTGCTAGCATTATTTTTAAAATGTTATTTTTTTCTGTTTTGTCAGTATGTATAATATAAAATGATATTATGAGGCATATATGCTATAAGAATATAACTAAACTGGGTGAAATCATGTCCAGAATATTATCATTAATTTATTTGTTTAGAATCCATTGGTAGTAGATACAGTGATCAAGTTTTTCCCATATCTTAGTAGTAGGGTATAAATGCTTGGCTATTGAATGCATCAGTATAAAATAAATTTTATAAACTATCTGATTTGCTATGGACATTTAAGACTAACCTAGCCTTCCAACTTCTCAGACAATCTTTTTGGGCAAAATCATTGTATCTGAAATATGTGGACAAGAATCAAGTCATAGTTACATAGAGCATACTAAGGGAATTCTTTGAGAAACTTTCCTTCAAAAGTAACTCAAGAAACATTTCTTCCTCATAAGTTCAAAGCAAGTATTGTTCATCTCAAATATTAATCAGATTTTTTTCTTTAAATTCTTTCTATGAAAATTTATTTTCCTTTACTCTTTTCCATCTTTATGTATGTAGTCAGGATGCACCAGCATATGGCTTTTATTTTGGGCAACACATATATGTCTTCCCGTGCACATGAAAGTCAAAGGTTGGCGGGCAGTGGTAGGGCACACCTTTAATCCCAGAACTCAGCAAGCGGAGGCCGGTGGACTCTGTGAGTTCGAGGCTAGCCTGGTCTACAAGAGATAGTTCCAGGGCAGGCTCCAAAGCTACAAAAAAAAAAAAAAACTGTCTCAAAAAAATGACACACACAAAAATGTCAGAGGTTGACTTGGAGAATCATTCTGGATTGTTCTCTCCCTTATTCACAGAAGCTGGGTCTCTCAGTCAAGGACAGAGCTTCAGAGTTTTCATATATGGCTAGTTTCACTCTTCAGTTTGTTCTGGCATTACCATCTCTAACTTCTGAGGCTGGAATTATGTTTATATAGGTTCTGGGAATGTAAATCTTGGTTATCTTGCTTGCCATAAGTACTTTAACCATTAAACATTATCTCTAAACTCTTCAAATTCATTCTTTGGGGATAAATAGAACTCTTTTGTGGTTGTTACTGTGCAGTGATTAACCTTACTTCTAAGAGTTTATAGATAGTTGAAATTGGAAAATTATCTCAGTAATATTAGTTGTTTATAATAGAATAGAAAATCATGAGGCATTTAATACAAACCAGTAAAACACTTAAAACACATCTTAGTCTTGACTTTGTCTCGTATAATCTCAGTTTTAAGTAGTGAAACAAATAAAACTCTCATAAAAGGAAAAGCCAAGGAAAAGAACATGACATATAAATGAAACAGGGGATGAGGTTAAGAGCAATTATCACACTTACAGAGGATTCAGATTTGATTTGCAGAACCCACATGGTGACTCACAACCAACCATAACTCTAATCTCAGGGAGGCCAAAGCCCTCTACTGACTTCACCAGGTACCAGACAGACAGACAAATGTACACATGCATACATGTAGGCAACATATTAATACATATGAAATAAAAGTACCTAAGAAATTAAAACCCAAACACTAAAGTTGTTCTCTCTTCCTATACAAATACACTCGACAATGTAGACATCAGAAAGCTTCTTTATTATAGAAACTATTTCACAAGAAAAATTCTCAGCCAGTCACAGTCACATAGATAATTTTCATTCCCCTAATCACATAGGCTAACACACACACACACACACACACACACACACAAACACACACACACACACACTCGCTTTGGATTAGCGTGAGACCTGCGTAACTGGCTTCATGTCCTGGCATCTGGAAGACCATGGACTGATCCTTCTAAATATCTGAGGTTTCTACCCTCAGGTTCAGAGATCTGTGATGAGTAATGTTTCAGAGTTCCTTGGACATGTATGCTTCTAGAACCAGACCCCATGAGCGTTTTTGAGCTAGGACCACATTCACAATGAAAACAAGAGGAGCCTCCTTCAGAAATGTGCAGCGAGGTAGCAGATACTGTGTAAATGTACACCTCTGTGACTTTTCACACACATCATTGAGAGTTGTGCTTAAACTCTCAAACTATAGCTAATTTTGATACTATATATCTGATATATCTAAAGGTTTATTCTAGAAGCTTATCTTTTCTACTTCTCATTCCAGTCACCATATCTTCATATTATTTGCCGTCTGGCGCTTTCCTGTTGTGATCCCATGTAATTAATTTTTTTACCCAGTGTTTTTATGGATTACATTTTATAAATGCCCATGATATTTATTTTTGCTTTAAACATTTTTAACTAAAGACAGCAATTCCCTCTTCTCTTAGCTACAGCAACCACTTGATGAGCCTAGATCCCAGGGAGAACTTGAACAGGTTAAAAACATCCTCAGTCAAAAATGTTTCAAAATCCACAATATTTTGAATGCCATCGGGATGACACCAGTAGAAAATTCTATATCTGACATTATATGACAGACCACAAGGCACAATGAAAGTGAACTAAAATAACATATAAGGTTATGTGTAGACATTTTATATAAATAATAAAAGTGTTTGACACATGTCCCATCCCTAGACAGACACAGAATTATGCATTGACAGAAGTAACAAAATCTGATTAACATGTAAAATTCAAAGCATTCCTTGTCCTGTGCATTTTATATAAGCTATATAAAATTTGGACTACCTGCCTATCTCTGATCTGAAGTGAGAGAGTTGAACTCAGACTGACTTAGGCCAGATTTATATCTACTAGCCCAAGTGAGGGTCTGGACCAAATGAGTGATATCTCAAAGAAATAGCTTCTCTCACATAAATGGCTCAGCCTTAAGCTACGTAAAATGAGATATTCAATAGCACTGATAATAGTAAGCTGTCCATCTCATCTCCAGCAAAATATTCCGTTTCTTGGGTCACAATATGCATAGAAGAAAGAATGCAGGCTTTTTATATGTAAGTTCTTAGAGAACACCTCACTATCCTTTATATACGCAAATTTGTTCTTTACATATTCATCCCATTTAAACAGATCTGGCATCACAACAAATATATGAAGGTTAGTGGGGAAAAAGTTACTTTGCCAGTAAAGCTTGTGTGGAGAGAAGAGTTCTGGAATGCCAGCTTGTTTTGAATGTATTTATCCTACCTTGAAAATACATGTACAGGAGAATTTGTGTGTGCCTTCATGCGTGCTTGTGTGTTCAGTACGGTTAATAGAGTTGATCCAACAAATTTAGTCGGTTTTCATTGGACTTTCTCAGACTTCCAGTGCCAAAAATTGATTACTATCAGAGACAAGAAAAATAAGCACAGCGGATCAAACATCACTCTAAATGTGTCTAGAGGAAAAGTAAAAGCTGAGGGAACAGGACTGGGATGGTAATGGATCGACTCATTGAAAGCATGAGCAGACTGCTTTCAGAGGAATTTTAAAATACCTTTTCCTGTGGAGAGTTTGAGGCTGAACTAGAATATAAATAGAATGAGGCCTTCCCTGAATTTTCCATAAACTACTTTGCCTTCAGTCAATTCTTTTGAAATATAAATAAAACTATTGCATTACTTTTAAATTTATCTTCTGATGTACAAAATTAGCCCTCCCAACACCAGACAGTTTTATCTACTAACCCTACTAACACCTACTGATGCCAGACAGTTTTACCAAACCAGGTACTAATTTAGAAACTAAAAAACTATCAGCTTTCAATAATGGGTTAAATACTTAAAGAGCCTTCATTCTGCTCCAGTCTGAGACATGAGTCCAAGACAGCTTGACCACTTCATCTCAAAGAGATGCTATACCTTAAAGTCCTCTAAAGGAGTTCCTTAAGGTAACCATATTTCCGTATGGGGGATCCACAGTATAAAGACAATTCCTACAAGTGAGCCATTTCCTGCCTGCAGTTTCTCTTTGCTTCAGGTGAGCCTCATGAGATAACTGATTTTACAAAGAAATGTCTGTGATAAGTCAAAGTCAGCTTTCCTACAAGGGGGAATATATATTGTGTCAGGTCTTTTGCTTCCAATATTTAATAGAAAGAAGGTAAAATAAATTTTATTTATCTATATTAGTGCTACATCTTTCCTTTTTTGTCAACTATTTAATATGGACTGTATTCAACACATTTTGAAATATATACAAGAAAAAAGACCCACCTCATGTTTTTGCATATTTTCAGGTGTACTTCTATCAGATAGAAACTATTCCAAGAGCGTACTCATTCTGCCACTTCATACCTTCCCTACATGTTGAGGAGCAAAAAACCACAACTAACAATTTGAAGGAGAACAATTAAGAAGAAAAACATGAAGAAATATCAGCCTGAAGACCCCAAATGCTACATTTCCAAAGACTGGGCATGATCTGTGGTCATAAAAATGATGACTCCTCCAAGATATCCATGTTTTAAGTTTGGGAAATTGGTGAATAAGTAGTTGACTCTTGTGGAGGAATTGATCGATACATAATTAAATGGGGTAGGGTGGGGGGTGAGATGGGGTGACTGAGAGGAGTGGAGGGAGGAAGAATTGTGCCTAGTAAGTTAAATGAAAAAAAATGAACAAAAAAGTAAAACAAAAAATTTCAAAGAAAAATAAAACAGAAGAATAACAATTCAACAGTGAGGAGCTTGTTTGTCCTGGAGTAGGCTGGCTAGGAGAACATACACTTAATAGTAGAATAATTAAAAAAAAATAGAGTAATTTACCCCAGTACAATATGTAGCAAATGAGCTATAAATTGCTTTCAAGGCATCTTAAAATCAATATCCATGCACATATTTGGTCATTTAATGGGGAATCTGATGAGTCGGACCAATGCAAACCTTTTTGATTTTCTGTTCCTCGAAAACTTTTAAGCTGATTATAACCTCACATCTACACTCATCCTCAATATATATTTTTAATTTGATTTTTCTCACATTGTCTATAGTTCTCCTCAAAAACAGACTTTTTGCAATTCATATTACCACATTAGAATAGGATGTTATGTAGTAATAGGAGCAGCAGGGCTGCGTCCCTCGCACCCAGGTGCCCGCATAGCTAGCTTATGCCCCGAAATAATTACACAGAAACTGTATTCTTTTGAACACTGCCTGGCCCATTAGTTCCAGCCTCTTATTGGCTAATTCTCACATCTCGATTAACCCATTTCTAATATTCTGTGTAGCCCACGAGGTGGCTTACCAGGGAAGATCTTAACCTGCGGCTGTGTTGGGTGGGGGAACGATGGTGACTCTGACTGGGCTTCTTTCTCCCAGCATTCTGTTCTGTTTACTCCGCCTACCTAATTTTATGTCCTATTAAAGGGCCAAGGCAGTCTCTTTATTTAAACAATGAAATTAACACAAAACAGAAGACTCTCCCCCATCAATGTCATCTTTAATATGAGACACTACTGACCATTACAGAATGTATACCATTGTGGCTGAAGCTCTTGGTGGGCAAAGTGTTTCCCTTATCTATGATAGTACTAAGAGTTATTGGATGTTGATCAGAATATTCTGGATTATGTTTTATTATATTTTTAGGCAAAACATATTTTTTCATATGCTAATTACTCCTTACTCTTAGAAAAAAACAATTAAAAAAGATTAGAGGTCAAATAATTGCAAACAGCCCTTACATGCTTGTTCTTGTTTGTTGGTTTATTGTGAGAAATTGAACCTAGGCTTCTGAAGATGCTAGATTTTACATAATCACTGAGCTACACACACAACTGCATGCTTGTAATTTTAAAAATTATCCGTGACAAATTTTATTTACTTGATCAACTTTTTGTCATTTTAGAAATGAGAGTATGTGAACTCAAAGGCAGAGATATAATGCACAAATTTCTAAAAACTATAGCTACGAAGATCTTAAAAATCAGAATCCTACATTCACGTAGTTTGGTTTTATAATGGATCAAAGAAAGCGGAGTAAGAAGCCATTTGAAATATTGGAAACTGAAATGTAAATTAGGTCAAACCACTTCCTGGGGGTGTGGAATTGGTTCTGCAGTTAAGAATGCTTGTTGCTCTCAAGGAAGATCTGAGTTTAGTTTACAGCAACCATCTCAGGTATCTTACAACCAAATTCAACTCCAGCTTCCAGGGATCTGACATTCTTCTGGCCCCCATGGGTGTACACAAATGTGGCAAACACTAACACACACACACACACACACACACACACACACACACACAAAACCTATATATAAATAAAAATAAATCTTTAAAAAATATGTTTACCTTTTAAATATGCCCTCTACTGTGTGAGAGAGACAATAAAGACTTTGTGAAATAAAATGTTTATGCTTCCAAGAGACCAGAGAAAACTGAGCAGGTTTCCCATCAATCTGATAACAACTTCAATGAAAACACTGGTCAGCAGAAAACATGCCTCGGGAGCCTTATTTACCAGGTGGAGCCTTCTGCAGTCAGGAGGGTGGTGGAAACCACAGCTTCTACACGCAGGGAGGGTGTTTAATGACAACATCGGGTGCTGCCACTCACAGAATAAGTGACCTTTTGCTAATTAATTATCAATTATGTTTTTCATTTTTGTTCTGACAAAATTAATAATCTCTCCCCCAGAAATCCACAGGGAGGATTAATTTAGTCAAGAGAAGAAAACTGCTTAGTCCTATCTTGGCCCAGAGTAAATTCTCAGTGCTTGACAGCAATTATTTTTATCACGGTTGGGCTTGTATCTCCAGCAGCAATTCTCAAATATTACTCTGTGGACTTTTGGGGGTCGAGGACAAAAGAGTAATTACCCCAAACTCTGACCCTCTGCTCAACTACATCCCTCAAGAAGAGGAAGCTACTTACATTTTTTTTTTTGACTTATGTTTCTTTGGTAGAGGAAAAATATGAAATTTGCACTAGGGAGCAGGTTGAAAAATCACCAGGGAGTAAGTATCAAGGTTCTGATATCATTGTATTTTCTTCTGTGAACAGTAGCACTGAACTTTAGGCTCAGATACGTTTTCACCTGTGTTTTCATTCTCAAAGCTGATGTAAGTCATATAATTTTACCAAAGTCACATTTTTGTGAAAGGGGAAAGCCAGCAATCTTAAATCTATACAATATAACTTATGTGTTAAAGATCTCAAAATATGTACATTAACCACTTAAGAATGATGGAGAAGGTTTTTATTGTGTTAGAAGACATGTATTTTAAAGTGTATGGGGCCATGATATTATCCATGATGTCTGTGCTCTACTAGTATGTACCTAAAGCTTCACCTAGGTTAACTGAATCTGGATATCTACTTCTCCATCAGCTTCCTCCCTGGCTTCCCAAGCTAAATAGACCCAGGAAACACTTGCCCATGTAAAATGGGACTTATTTATTAAACAGCACCTCTTGAAGGTTCACTCCTGTTGTTTCAGAGAGCTGGATTTCCTTGTTTCTGTGGCTAATATTATCTCAAGTGTGTAGGCTGTAATTTCTTTCCATAGTTGATGAATATTTACAGGGTTTCTGCCTCTTGTTTATTATGAAGAATGTTACAATGAACATGGGCATATAAATATGGCTTTAAGATTTTTATTTTGACTATTATGAATAAATTACAGGGTGGCTCCACTTTCAAGGCTTTGAAACATTTTGATTTTGTTTCCAAAATAGTAGAACCATCTAACCATCTTGCCAATAAGTACAAGGATTTTAAATTACACTAATCCTGTGAAACACATTGTTTTTTCTCTTCTCTTCTCTTCTCTTCTCTTCTCTTCTCTTCTCTTCTCTTCTCTTCTCTTCTCTTCTCTTCTCTTCTCTTCTCTTCTCTTCTCTTCTCTCCTCTCCTCTCCTCTCCTCTCCTCTCCTCTCCTCTCCTCTCCTCTCCTCTCCCCTCCCCTCCTCTCCTCTCCCCTCCCCTCCCCTCCCCTCTCTTCTCCTCCCCTCCCCTCATCTCCTCTCCTCTCCTCTTCTCTCCTGTCCTCCTCCCTCCCCCCTCCCCTCCTCTCCTCTCCTCTTCTCTCCTGTCCTCTTCCTCCCCTCCCTCCCCTCCTCTTTTCTCCTGTCCTCTCCTCTCTTCTTCTCTTCTTTCTCTCTTTCTCTCTGTATGTGCATATTGTGTAGTAGCCATTATAACACACATGAGGCAATTAACTGTAACAGCATTCTCTTCTATTTCTTCTAAGTTTAAAATTTTACTGGAGAGATGGCTCAGCAATTAAGAGCAATGCTTGTTCTTCCAAAGGACCTGAGTTCAATTCCCAGCACCCACATGTCAGCTCACAGCTTCTGTCACTCCAGGATCTGATACCCTCACACAGACATACATGCAGGCAAAATCCAAAGCAAATAAAATAAAAAATAAAGATTTAATACTGCCTCTCTCCATCCTCATCTATATGACTTAGATATAAGCATATCCTCTGTCTATTATGAATCAGACTATATTGTTTTAACTATTTGCTGTTGAACTGAATAGATTTCTTACACATTTTGGCTTTCAGTTCCTTTCACAGCCCTTGGAAAAGCCAGAGTAGTGACTTCAGAACCTACTGTTCTCTTTCCCTTGAGGGATAAGGGACTTGGTGTTCTCTTGCTGACTGGTGTGGGCTTCACTCTTGGCCTAATACAAATAAGTGGAATTGTATTTTTTCGTTTATGCATAATTCAGAAGGTTTTAAAGGGTATTTTGATGACTACATGAATCTGACCTAGAACTCTAGAAATAACAATTCCCATTATAATGTTCCCTGAGCAAGGTGATTTACCTGATGTATAAGATGATGATATCAAAACTGCAATTATATTTAAAATCAGGGAGTGAAAATAAAGAGGGAATCCACAATGAGATTAGACTGGAAGGACTCTGCCAATTTTTTAATCATAGAATTAATATTAAAGACATGAAAAATAATCAGTTATCTTGCTTCATAATGTAAAAGATTTGATATAAAATAACATTGTCTGTGGAATAGTGGACTGTTCTTTATGATGCCAAATATGGAGACTGGAAGTGGAAGCTGAGGGTAGTGAAGGACTAAGGAGCACAGATGTTTTCAGCATTCTAACTTTGGGTTCTTATGTCTGTCTCATGACCCTCAGCACTTCCATCTCTTAGCACACCAGTGAACCTGCAGGGAGATTGCTCTGTGGAGGTGCTGGACATGGCTATTATGAGGATTCTATAGCAACCATTCCCAATACAGATGTGTGTAAATGCCCTCTGTGGCAACAGTGAGTTCCCACAGAGTGTACCACCACCATGGAGGTAGCAGGTTTCGGCAACAGTAGCAATCAACAACAGCAGGCTGATCCAACAGGACCGTGATGAATGACTATATAACCTGTCCCATGGAAAAGAAACATGAAACCTCTCCAGTTAAAATCTGCCTTCCTGCCCCCACCCGACAATTCATTCCTGTTCCTTTCTGGCAGTAAAGGAAACCTCTTGACCTTTCTTATTTACCCCAGCCAAACGTTCCTTGGATATAAAATCAGCTACTTATGAAAAGAAAGGGTTGTAACTAGGTAAGATAGATTAGACCCAAAGAGAAAAATAGTGCATTCTTGTTTAAGGATGGATGCCTGGAATTTATTATGTTTGCAGTAGATACAAGTTTTTAAAATGTATTATTTAAAAGGTGAACCAACCTATACTTTTAAACTTAACACTTATTTTCTGTGTCTGAATAATATTTGATGTAAGCCCATCCTAAGATCTCGACTACCTCTTTTGTTTGCAAACCATACTGACACAAACAGTTTAGTTATAGCATGCAATTGGTTTTTCAGAAAATAAAAAACATTCAATATAGGACTGTATTCACATTAAAAATATCTGTGCTTTAGTGTCAATGACATTAATCTTTTGTCTTTTATTAAAATAAAAAGAAGTGATTCAATCAAAAAACATAACATCTATAGGAAGCCGTGGGAGCCAAAGGCTGCCCAGTGTGTCTCATGACACCTTCAAGATTTATAAGCAGTAGACTCCACATTTGATCATTTAAACATTGCAACATTTTGTCGTTCTTAACAACCACTTCAATGACACCCAATGTTTGAAGCAGTTTTAAAGCATAAGACGTTACCCCTTCAACTACAGTGAACTGTGTCTGAATTTTCCTTACTCTATCCATAGCAGTTTCAAATGCTCTCTGAATCAGTGAAATTAAAAATAATTGATGCATATATTTTACATATTCGTATTATTTCATATGCTGTGATGTGTTTGGAAACTTCCATATACTTATTCCTCAATGGTAATACTATACTAAATTCATTATCAAGGTGATTAATTACACATTATGCTGTTCCTTAAAAGGTCAGACAAACCATGAATATATTGAAATACAATATAAGGAACTCAATAACTTCCTCAGTACCCATTCCTGTGGCATTAGTCCTTGGGATAACCTTGCAACAAGGTTCAATGGAACTGATAGACTATGAAAATTAGACAAATAAGAACTGTATTCCTAATTCTTCAAATAAAATAACCATGAAATTACTTACCAAATATAGATTTTAAGATATCACATTCAGTTTGTTTACTGGGGTGTATGTTTATACTCTAGTCCCACAAAAATTCACTAACATAGCTACTTGGGCATTGCACAAAAGTAAAAGGGATGTTTGAATACAGGGAGGCCATACATTAGTAATCTACCCTAACATTACAAAGTTAAGCAAGAAGTCAGTTCTTTTTCCATTTATATACTGATTTAAACATTTAATGAATTAAGGTTTTGGTTTGATTCCCTAAACTGTTAAAAATACAATAAAGCTAAAAATACAGAAAATAATGTGGCTTCTATAAAACTTTTCCAATATTTTATTTTCATGTTTAATGGAAAGAACTTTTATGATTGCATACATTTTTAATATAGTAATACTTCATTCTTAGTGAAAGTTACCTAGTTACGCATTAAAACTTTATAAAATATTATTACATAATTTTTTACCTCTAGAAGTATAAATACTATGTATTTGACATGAGCTTGGGCGATATTTGTAATGTATTCACACTATCATAGTTTTAACACAAAGGTATATAGTAGTGATAAAACATAAACCATATAAACTCATCTGAGCCCATGAATCAATAAATGGCCATGCTAGAAAAGTAACACAACTTATAAGTGTCTGTCTGGCAAAAATAAAAATAAAAACAAAACAGAAATAAAAACCAATATGTTCCTTACAATTTTGGATTTGATTGCAGTGTCAACAGAGTTTAACAATTGTGGCAAAATTGCTTCCCTGATTAATCCCTGCTGGTAAATAGCCAGAGCTCTAAACTATCCATAATCTGAGTCATCTCTGCCCCATGCATTATTTCTAGTTCCTGAAACAAGGTAAAATGAATAAATAAATAAATAAATATTTTAAAAAAAAACCTCGAAATATTTCAGTTTCCCTCGACAAACATTACCACACTTTGTTTCACTCATAATACACAGCATCCACCTTTTAAAGGTACAGATACTGTGTTGTTATGTAATGAGGTCAATAAAAAAAATTAAAAATTAACTAACTTTGTAAGGCCTTTGTTGCTTAGTATTTTAGGTTTCTTAGAAAAAAAGATCCAGTGATATCAAGAATAATGGCTGCCTGTGGGAAGCAGCATCTGTCCATCTAGACAGTTGCTTCAGTCTTACATCTGTTCACATTTAGTTGATTTTTCCCTTTTCAGAGATTGTCTTCTTTTGTGTAAAAATTGAATGTATATTATACATATTTAATATTTTTATAAATTTAATATATGTACCACAGGACTTATAGGTACACCTCTAAGGTATACACAAGAAATGTGGTAACTATTCAAAGATGGGAAATGATCTATGTGAGTTCTGCCTACTACATGCTTCCTTCCTCCAAATAAGCATGGTGTGAGCTGTGACCACATGCATAGCACTGGCGTAGTCCCTGTTTGTTATTGAAGTAAATAAAGCCAGGCTTATGCATCAGTTCTACTTTAAAAGTAATCAATGGGCTATTTTAAATTCTCAGGCAATTACTTTTCAAAGCTAGCCAGAAAAAAAAAAACAAAAACAAAAATGAAAAACAAAAAATGAAGGATGTTAACCTATATTCAAATGGACCTTACATATAAGTTAGACTTATACTGTGGATGAAAGCAAACTTGAAATATAAAGAAATTTCATTCTTTTACATAATAAATTAATAGTTTAGGTACTCAATTGTTTGAGTTAATCTTTTGTACCACAGTTATTTTAAAAGATGTTGCAACACAGACACTTGTACACTTCCATTGCTTAAAGAAAAGCATAGCAGAAGGATATTAAAAGCCATTCTCTGACAAGGCTTTGCCTTTGGTTCAGTAACAAGCACTATGCAAAGAGCAGCTGAGGAGGGCTTATAGAGAGGGAGGAGGGAGGAAGGCTGTTAATCAGACTTCAAAATAGAGAGAATATCCTACAGTTTCTGGTGGAGTAATGTAGTCCTAGAAAACCTAAAAAGTATTTTAATTACCCCAAAATGGTCTCCAGGTATGCAGAGTGGCAGCCAGCTGACACACAGAAGCAAGGAAATGTCACATCAAGCTTAAAACCACAATTTTTTCCCCTTTAAACATCTGAATGATCTGTGAAGCAGAATCTCTCCTTGCTAACCCATAGGGATTTGATAATATGCTTGCCAATTTCTCTATAAAACCAATTGAAATTTTGGTGGTAATTGCACCAGTATGTGTAGACCGCCTATTACCAAAATAAGTGTTCCAACCTATGAACCAGGGATTTCCTTTCTGCTTGTCCCTTTTTTAATTTCTTTCAACAGTGCTTTGAAGTTTTGACTGTACAGATCTAAAATGTTTTCCAAATTTCTTATTTAACAAAATGTTGTCTCATTTTAAATGTGCCTACTTCCTTAGTTTTATTAGCCAGACATCCCTTCCTAGTATATGGAAAAAGAAATGCTTAAATTTGCTGATTTGGGGTCTTTTATACATTCTAAAGTCTTCTGCAAGTTCTAACATAATTTTGATTGGTTATTTAGGATTGTCATATACAACTGCAGACAGGGATAATGTTGTCCTTATGGCTTAGAATTCTTTCCATCTTTGGTTGCATAATGGACTTAAACTCACACTACATTGAGGAACAAAGGAAAGGAGCATGCAGTCTCCAATCAGTCCTGATGGACTTGCTCTAGTATCAGGTTGATAAAATTCTATCTGCATGTATCTGAGCGACCATGCTAAGTGATAAATAAATAACATCTTGAGTCCTGTCAGTCATGTTTTTTCAGTCTATAGAGGCAATCCTAGGCTTTTCTTTAATTTGGCTGACTTTAATACTAATTTTCAAATAATAATTTAATCTGATTTCCTAGTAGAAATTCTGCTATCAGGTTGAATATCCCAGTTAACATATTTATTTCGCTGATATTTTGTTCATTCTTTTGATAAACAGGTGAAAGAGATTATTGTATCTCCACCCTCAACTGTTGAGATTGCAAGAATGAGCAGCTATGTCTAGGGCTGCAAAGATTTATTTTAGTGTTAATTATGTATATGTATGTGTCTGGATTGGACCATATTTATATGAGCACTGGTGATCTTGGAGGCATTGTTACCTTTAGATCTTTAACACGTTTACAAAGGCCCTCCAGCCTATGTTTCCAAAAGTGCCATCAGGGTGTTTCCAAAAGCAGGATTTAGAGCCTGTGCTTTCCCCCAGTATATAAGTGGCATGCTTTTCTGTTTCTTTGCTTGTTTCATGAGTTATCTTTACAATAAAATTATGTATGTGTGAGATATTGTAGTAACTCTGACAAATTGCGTTTATTTGATGATTTGTCTACAACAATTCCACAAAGTTATTCTCCAAAAGTACTATTAGGTACTGACCTAATGTTCCTTACCTCTTTCTTGCTGTCAGGCAGACCACTATAAAGTCACTGTTGGGTCTACTCAGACAATGTATTTATTGGTCAGTGGTTACACATTAGTCCTTCCATTATGATTTCGAGTTTTACTTTTTCATTTTGCTTAGCTGTGCTTTCATAGAAAAAAAAGTACAGTTTTGTGTATGCCAAAGCCTTACAATAGACAAAAATTTTGATTTCCTAGAAGGCACTCGAGGAACTACTTCTTTCTCAGTCAGAAGTTGTAACTAAATCCTTCATGACAGTCAGAAGTCTACCCAATGCTGAGAGATCCATGTGTGACTTTAAGAATGGTTTTGGGTCCAGCTCTAGTTACCAGGGTATAAGTGCAGCCTGCTGTAATAAAAGCAACCCTCACATGCCATCACTCACTGGCTTGTTCTACTTGTATCTTAGAGCTAGCGGGTTGCTCTGCAACATTTTCTATCATGAATGTTATTGTTCAGCACAAATCCCTAGTTGTGCAGGTCTCTTTGGTATGTTTTCTCAGTTGTGGAGTCTAGAATCTCTTCTCTGACTGGAAAGGACAACAGTAGTAATGGTGTAGATATTTTTATTTTACACTGCCTGTGTGGTATCTAGTCATTGGGGAGGGGCTTGGGATAGGTTGATTGGCAGAACCATACATTTTTGCCATCTTCTGTTTGCAGCAGAATAAATGTGGTGGGTGAAGACCAGGTAGAGGAGAGAGAGAAAGACTTGTTCTCTTGGATATATGTATCTACAGCATAGCTTCTACAATGAGGTTGGGATGATTTGAAGACATTGGCAGCTTGGTTCTGTGAATGAAATATTACCTAAGAATAAAATGAAAACATTCAATCTTCTAGACTTTGCATTGGTAGTATGATTTCTAAGGTATGCAGGTATGCAGGTAGAGTTGGAAAGACGTTGGTAAAGAACTAAATCCAGGAGCAAATAACAAATGCATGAGATTCAATGTTATCTCTCTCTCTCTCTTTCATCTTTTTGTTTGTTTGTTTTGTTTTTCATGAATTTGATTATTTATTATTGTTTGTAACCATTTTTAAAGTTTATTTGACAAGTAAAAGTATAGTGTGATGGACAAAGTGACGATCTGATGTACACACATTCTTAATTAAACCTCATTAAGATTGAAACAGCTCTTACTGTTTAAACGCAATTACTCTTTTCAGGCAAGAAAATGCGTAAGCTCTATTATGCCACATATAAAAACTCACATACTGTACAAATTCATATATTATATTTCAATATATGTTAATACAACATTTATACTATATATATATATTATTATAATAATATATATTACGAAAGTCAGAAGTCTGAAAATAGAACATTGGGATAGTTGTGCCAGGACTTGATGAGAGAAAATTTGATTGGAGCACAACTGTCATTAACAAATATCTCTGAATGAATGAACACCATTCCTTTTGGCTGATGTACTTGGAGTAATTTGCAGAAACTCTTTATTGCTTGGAGTTTTTACATGTTTTATTTTCTGCATTTAGACTTGGTAAGGGCTCAGAAATGGTCCTCATATGTTGTAAAAAGGAGTTTCTTTGGTGAGAGGTGAGAGCAACTCTTATCTGCAGATTAGAAATTAAATTGGCTTAGGAAAATGATTGTTATAATTACTCTAGGGTCTATGATATCACCAGTCCCAGGTAGTTGACTAGGATCACAATACCAGATGATGGGCTGATCACCAACAATTTTCACATCTACAACACAATCCTTACTCCTAAAACTCAGGAACTCTTTTGAAAGAGAAAGAAGATTGTAAGAACTAAATATGAGATATTTTCTTCTACATGTGACAGAGAAGCTACACCCATAAAGTCTTAAAAATACGGTCCCCTAAACAAGACCAAGAAGACGACAACACCAATTGACATATTAATGCTTACTGGAAAAATCTCCCAAGTCCTAATTCGAAGATGAAGAAAAATTTATGATTCCTGAGAGAGGGAGAATAAAACTCCCCCAGGGGTGAGCCTCCTGATAGAGTACACTTATCCCAAGAGGCCAGTCTTCAACACATATACACATGAGCAGGACTTAATAGACTCAGCAGAATATATATTACAACAACAATAGCAATAATAATAGGTGATTATTTTGAGGAGTTGGGCAGACACAGGGGAATTGGAGGTAGGAGAGAGCTGAAATAACACAGATCCAGTATTCATGAATGAAATTCTCAAAAAGCTTTCCTAAAACTTAAATTTAAAAAAATCTTTGAAGAAACCAAATTAATAAGCTCAAATCAACTTACAAAGTAAACTATGCACTTAAAATTTATTATTACAATTAAATTCTGAACTTACTTTGAAATTTCCTTTTAGTTGTGTTTTACTGTGTAGCTCAAATCATCAATTAGACTTTCACATTCAATTACTTAGCTTCTGGGAGGAGCAGATCAAGTTCACAGATGGAGTAGGGACAAGATTAGCCTTGTTTCCTCTAGTCTTTCCTACCAAACTGTTTACATTAGGAACTAAAGCTGTGCAGAACACTTTGAAGAACATGACATTTGTGTCTTCACACAGTGACATTCCCACTATGGAGAAGGATATCACCTGTGTTTCATAATGCTGTCTCATCTTCACCTGCCTAAATTTAATGATATTTAGTGGTTATGTGTAGTGGTCACTAGATACACATAGTAATAGTATCTATGTGTAGTGGTTATTAAATCCCATTAATGGTTGTAGGAGCCAGCCATCATAAGCTAAATAGAAACAGACCACCCAAAGGAAGTTCCAACAATTATCACCTGCCAGTGATAATTCAGCCATCAATAAGTTTAATGGAGGCCTGAGTCTCAGTAGTTTACCCTGAAGCAATACCTGGTTGCAGGAAGTGCCACAAACTGAGATTACCTGAGCACCTCCCAAGAACAGACTATCAAAGGAAATGCCTAACTCTAACCTTTGTAGATAGGATCACCTGCCAGCACACTCACCAGGAAACCCCTAGACAAATGTCAGCCAATCAGGGGTCAGCCAATCCCTCCTCTCCACCTTTACTACTTTAAAAACTCAACTCTAACTGAGCTACAGGCTCTCCATTTATTTCAATACATTGGACAGATGGAGAAACCAAGTTTGCAAACTTGTAAAATAAAGGCTCTTTGATTTTACATAAGGGACTTGGTCTCTTTGTTGGTTTTGGGGGAACGTGAAAGATCTGGGCATACCAATGGCATCTGTTTCCCCCATTTCAGAGTTTGAATACACTGTTATCCCTAAAGCACACTCAAGCTATTTGAAAGTTTTCCCCAGATAAGCATACTATAAGTAAATGATCACACAGTAAAGCTTGATGATGTATGTGAATATAGGCACAGAATATTAACATTAATACATGAATATTCCCCATTCACTCTACTCAGGACAGCCTATGAAAAGTATCTGTTGTTATATTCTGTAATTCAGATTAGGAGAAAAGTTGGGATGATAGGCAAAGGAAAGTACCTAAGTAGTAGAAAGGACTTTGAGAGTAATTCCAAAGTATATAAACCGTTTAAGTGACCAGAAGCAACTGGAAAGGGAAGGTTGTGTGTCCATGGGGTTAGGACCTTAACATGTAGCACTGTAAGCAGAGGCAAGGGTTTGCTTGGGTTGTGGAATCCTCCTTGGTTTAAAGCTTCACTCTTACGATCACACTTCCATTCTTCCTCTTTGAATAGTGCTTTGCAAAGATTTCTAAATATACCGAGACTGATTGTGGATTGTTGTCAATAATGTGGATACTTTGCAAATTTTCATTCTACAGAAAGTAGCTGAGAGCATCAATATGTTTCCGACTGTATCAGTTTTAACAGTTGCCATTAAAAAAAAAAAGTATCACTATGTCCTAGTATACTTGTTCAGTGTGTGTTGCTTTGATAGTTGCAAAGGATTTCAAGCATTAAATCAGGGAAAAGCTTATGTGCCATGGTAAGCATGTTTGAAATCCTAGAAAACTCCTTAACAAACTTTTATATGCAAACTTCTAGACCCAAGAGTTCCTGAAAGGATGACTGTGTTTAAATTTTCCATTAAGTGTTCTTAATGAGTTTACATTTCAAAAGTAAGTAATTATTTGCATATTATAGAGCATTTTCTAACCTAATACATCATGCATAAAATTCCTTTCACCATGGGGATTCTGGGTGGCAGGGGTGCATTGATTGTATCCCATTTTAGAAATGAAACATCTAAATTAAACTATTTCCCACAGCGTGTAGAAAAGATATTTCTAAATTAACATTTAAATGTAGATTTTTCAATAATGAGCTAGATACCTTTTATTTCACAATGATATGAACACTGGATGGCTTAAATAGCTCAAAATAATGTATGTGTAGATCAATCCTAAAGTACCTTTATCTATAAATTCATGGAAAATATTTAGTATCTTTTATCTCACTAACCTTTGTTTGCTGTGTGGCATATATATATATATTGCTATACTTCAATATGTTAGGACATGCAAAGTTATTTATATTTATTCAAACAAGCATCTGATATTTGTTACAAGGAATGCCATGATACCCATTCCTTTTGCTGTGTTTGTGAGAACAGCAACTGAAGGGAAAAAGACTGTAACATGTAGGGGAAATGCGAATATTTATATAAAATAAGGACTTAGCATTCATCCATAAACACAGGAATCCCACATGAAAGACAAATTTGTTCTTGGAAAAAAAAAACAGAAGAAAAAGATCACCATGAAAAGTCAGTAATATACATAGACATAAGGCAATTGCTTACACAGAGCTAAGAAAAAGCCATTTGAAAAAAAAGAAGAAATTAGGCTTGTGAATAACTGGAACCTAAGAATTTAGATACACAAACGAAGACCCGGGTCAATAATATCCATTCTTAGAAGGGCTGTGTTTTCATATGAAAGACAGAGTTTCACAAATCTGTTCTCAATTTGTGCTAATAGTATTCAATATTTCAAATTGAGTTTTAGGAGTATAATGTCATATTTTGAAAGGAATTGTATTATGGTTATATAATACAATATTAACAAAATTAAACCTGAATTATAGCCCGCATAGCACAGCAATTTAATTTTAGGCTTTTCTTTCAGTTATTTTACCTTTTAGAAAGTGAATTTTGTCTTACATCAGCCCTCCTGTGTTTTTACCATAAAATAAACTATTATGTCTACATGATCATATTATGAAATAAATGTGTATTTTAAACTTACCAGTTTACTCTTTTAAGTTATTTCTCATTTTTTGTTAGATTTAGCAAAAGTAACAACAAAAAAGTTTTAAATTCACTTTTTTCTAAAGTTAAATAAATTTTCTCTAATAATTCATAGATACCTTTTACAATTCTACTTAAGAGCTAGAATCAACAACTATATAAAGCAAATTAATAATTAAAATCAATTTAAAGATTCTTAGGTTGGAATAATATTAATGAAACTGAAAACTATAGCAATTTGCTTTTATAATTACACGTTTTTCTCTATTAAATTAACCACAAGGCTTACCTTCACTTAAATCAATACTAAGGTATATAACAGATCAATAGAAACAAATAGAGTTCACACTAACCTCAGGTAACAATATAGGCACACTTAATTGGTGTGAGGAATTAGCAGTTAATTAAATCACATTTGCTTAGATCTTATTGTGGTTTGAATGTGAAATGCTCCCCATAGGATTACATGTTTCAATATTTGGTCGCCCGGGCTGTAGAATCGTTAGGAGTTAGAACCAAACTAAAGATAGTATGTGAGCATAGTGTTCCTTGACATTTTGTAACCCATGCCCACTTCCTGTACATTCTGTTTTTTTCTGGGTGTAGATAGAGTGTGATTAGAGTCATTACTCAGAGGTTCCTGTACTTACGGTCCTAGGGATTCAGGTGTGTGCTATGATGTCAGCAGAATTTAATGCTATTGCTCACATGGTACTTGTTTAGAGGCATGAATGAACCAAGACAGAGGAAGTCATAATGTCTTCCTCCACAGTGTCAGAGAACTTTTGCGGACAGGCCAGACATGCTAGTGGTGAATTTGTTTACAGAGTCCCTTATGGGGCAGTTTCAAAAGCTGTGAAGATTTTTCTCCATTTTCAGTGGAGAAATGACTGTCCTCCAAGGCAGTAAGAGTTCATATTCTTGTTAATACGTGGATGTATTTCTTGTATTTAGTATTACACATCAATACAATGTGTGTGCATTGTTTTTTTTTCATTTTTCCACATTTTCCTAGTTGTTCTCAATGTTCAGTGCAGGTCACAGAATGTTCAAGAACTATGAGACATTTTATGAGAAAATCTGGAGGCACCCTTGGAGCCAGCCCAATGAAGAAGATAAGCATGGGGTGGACTAGAGAGTTAAAGGGGCAGCACTACCCAAGCCCTTTGGAACTAAGACGATTCTATCATAAGTCCCAAATAGCAGGTGTGGAAATGCAGGATTTGGAGTTTGCTCTGCTAGGTAGAAGTCTTCTTTGGTTCAATTTTTCTAAGCTATGATCTCACTCTTCTCTTTCAGAATGGAAATCCTATTTGACTTTATACTGAACTATGTGATTTGTTTCTTGGTTTTATAGAGGTCTGTAGTTAAGATATTATCTTGAGTCTCTCCCTGTCTTTTCTAGAGATACAGTCACACTAAGTTGTCCTGACTGACCTAGACTAACACTGTTTAGTTCAAGTCATGCTCAAACTCACAAACATCCACCTGCCTCTGCCTCTCAAGTGCATTTAATATTAAAAGCATGTTCTGTCTCATCAACAGCTGCCTTGACTCTCTAAAGAGCCTATGAAGTACTCAAAACTATAGTAAATGTTTAAAGTTGAACTAATTACACTTGAATGAATTTTGAATGAAAAGGTTAGGGTCAAGAACCTGTGAGAGTCCTATATGCAAAGCTGAGGTTTGAACTCGAGATGTTCTTCAGTGTCCTATGTTTTCACACTTAGTTCCAAACTGGTGGAACTGTTTGGGATGATCGGAACCTTTATGAAGTGGAACCTTACTGGAGGAAGTGGGTTACTGGGGGAAGGCCATGATGTTTTGTCTCTCAGTCCCACTTCCTGTTCATTCTCTTCCTCCTAACTGCAATACTATCAATCAGCTTCTTGCCCCAGCTACACATGTTCCCCCACCCCCGGAGCCAAGTGTTCCCTGCCATGACACACCCTAACCTTCTGGATGAGTAAGACATTATTAACCTGTGCTCTTTTGAATTGCTTTTGACAGGGCATTTTATTACAGTGACAAAACACTGAAGCTGAGGCAAGACTTCTGTGGGAAAAAAAAGTTGAAGATGATATGTTTCAAAGGAAAAAATGCTTAATACACAGACATTGCATTGATAGGTAGTAGAGAACACAGGAAATACATCTACATTTTGACAAACAGTAGGAGTTCAGAGATCTAGACTTATTACCCTGGAGGACAGCCAGGCATGATGAGAGAGAGGTAGTTGCATTACAAAAACCAGAAATGCTTACCTTATAGTCACTGCACCAAAATGGGTAGCTACGGGTTACTTAAAGACACACAATGTCAAATTTTACCAATCCCTAGTTTGAAGAGCACAAGGCATGTTACAGATCCTGTCAAATGCGTCATTTTAAATGTCATTTTTCTGAGGGACCAAGCAGGATTAAACAGCTTCAATAAGGTCCCACTGTGATAAAGGTAGGATTTTAAGCCAGCCTAGCCATCCAGTTCCAGAAAAAAAAGAAAGTTACTTCTTACTGTGATAATTGGCTGTAGAGAATACTGCCGTTCTTCACAGGACCTTGATTCTCCTTTAGCCTGACAGAATGGCACTGGCAAGTGGCTGCTATCTGCTGTTCTCTATGCAGCCTGTTGAGGTGGTAAATGGTCTTATCTCTGCTCACCTTCAACCACAGACAAGGCACCACAAGGATTAGATAACCGGCAGAAGCAGACCTCAACAGCCAAGCATGCGCAGCACTCCAGACAGCTGGCAGAAACTCATGTGGCACACTAGGTTTGGGCACGGCCTAAGAGGCATTCAAAAGGCTTGATTTACCATCCACATCTGCTATTTCAGCTTTACTCTCCTCCAGCACTTGCCCCTTCCTGCGCAGTCATTCATTACCCAAATTCTGATCTCTCTATTTATATACTTTATGCACCCAAATTACCCTCTTTCTGGATTGATGGACCATTGGGTTTTTCCTTTTTTTTTTTCAGTATAAACCAATAACAATGGAGAGACAGTTATTTTTTTTAATGCTATGAGCCTATAAATCCCTTGAATTGTGCAATGTTGGTTTTAGGTTTTAACAGGTTGCTTCATGTTGCTCAGAAGGAGGGGTCTCTGAATCTCATCCCTACCCCTTTATTTAGTTCTCTTGTCACAAGTGGTCATGAATTGTGTTTTTGAGATATTGTCCTATAAGGCATAGAGAACAGCTGCCCATAACAGAGACAAATAAACTGCCCCATGTAGAAGGCTGTACAATCTTGGGTTATAATAACCCTTGCGTGCAGAGCACCTGTTTGGAGAATGTCATTGATTTTCAAATACTCTCTGGTGACTTCATTGAGGATCCATTAAAATTTCAAATATTTGTGGCCATATTGACCATAGTCCTCTCTTTGTTAGAAATATTTCCTTACTTTATGTATTTAACATGCAAGACATAACTTCTAAAAAGCAAGTCACATAACATAAAGTAATTTGTATTTTAAAATGTAGTCAAATGTCAAATTTTCCTAATATACACACATTGTTTATACTCTATGAAAGTTCTTTAATGAGAGCAAATGAGAGGTAGTTAACATGGATCACTTTATGAAAGCCAGATAACAAGAATAGAGTTGCTGTTCTTGACATCACTCTCACTGTCCAACAGTTGACATTAGTCTAGAAAATTTCAATAATGCAAAATAAAATAGGGGGTGCTTTTCTAAATAACAACATATTTAAAAAAGAATGTAATCAATCTGTCAGGGCATCCATGCCTATCAAATATTTCAGTTGTTTTCTATGACATTTAACTCATAAAATTCATGGTAGTGTAAACAAAAATGGTAAGGTCAAATGGTCTTAAAGTTATAAGCAGTGAGCAACTACCCAACCTTTGCAGGCACGCATGAGTCTAACAAAGGGTGACTCTTTGAAAAAAGATATTGTAGAAATGTCATATCATTGTTACTCTTTCTGAAAAATACTGAATATGACTTTCTCTTCCACATGTTAATTTATTTTTACAAAAGCAAATGGATACCTATTGTATGGCTCCTTATGCTATGACTTCAAATATATGAATGTAAAAGTCCATATTCAACAAATACAGCAACTGTATAATAAAAGTTCAATGAGATTCATTGGGATCCAGCCCCAAGACCCTCTACAGGATTCATAATGGACTCTACATAAAAAAGGAACTTTTTTTCTCAGGGTAACTGAGGGTAAATGAATGAACTGTATGGTTTTCTGAACCGACTTCCTAATTGTTCTGCCTCTATTCTAATTCTTGTCCTACTTCTAAATCCCCCTAGCTTCTTCTCTCTCTGCCGTAAAATCTCTTCTTACAGGAAACTTGAAGTGATAAAAAAATTAAAAGAGTAAAAACACATTCCTATAGTATGTGATAAGTAACTGAGCCATTTACCACAGTAATACAAGGGTTTCAAGGTTTCAGAAGTAAAACTGTAATCAGATTGGGAGATATTAAGAATAAAGGGGGAGAAATAAAAAAACATAGAGAGAGAGTCAGGGAGTGTGATATTTTTACAACTCCTTTCATACTTTGTTGGCAGAGGTTTGCTATTTGTTCTGGCCACCAGACCTGACATAATAATTCCAAGCCACCAGACCCAAAATAATCACACAAAACTGTATTAATTAAATCACTTCTTGACATGATAATTTATGCATATTTCTATCTAGCTCTTACATCTTAAACTAACCCCTTTCTATTATTTTATATTTTACCACAAGGATTGCGGCCTACTGGTAAGGTTTCAACAAGCAGCTCGCATCTTTCTCCTCTGGCAGCTACATGGCTTCTCTCTGGCTCTGTCTTCCTTCTCCCAGCTGATGTGGGATTCCCCTCTGTATGCTGTGAATTTCATTGGTTAATAAAGAATGGCTTTGGACCTATAGCAGTGCAGAATTTAGCTAGATGGGGAAAACTAAACTGAATGATGGAAGAAAGGAGGCATAGTCAGAGAGAAGCCATGTAGCCCCGCTAGACACAGACACTGGAACTTTACCCAGTAAGTCACAGCTTTGTGGTGATACACAGATTAATGGAGATGGTTAAATTAATATATAAGTGTTAGCCAATAAAAAGATAGAACTAATGGGCCAAGCAGTGTTTTAAATAATATAGTTGCTATGTGATTATTTCTTGTCTGAACTGCCGAGAGGCTGGGAAACAGACAAGTGGCCTCTTCCAACATCCAGCATTCAGTTTAGTTTTCCCCAGCTAGCTCTCTTCTGCCCTTTCATAGGCCCAAGCAACTTCTTTACTAAGCAATGCTATTGACAGCATACAGAGAAGAATCACAAATCAATATTTCCATTCACTGCTTTCATTGTTATCAGTTCTTCCCTACATGTAATAAGCTCTGGCATTCAATGGGTCAAAATGGATGAGGAGCACTGATTTGAGAGTCATTTCCTCCTTGTAAGCAAGAGAATGTAATAACATGTAGAATTGTGCCTGTAAATGAATTCATGCATATAAAATGCTTAGTAAGAAGTAATATTGATTCATATCTGCTCATTGACACCACTGCTTATGAGCAAGAATTCTATTTAGAAGTAATACATACATACATGCATATATATGCAAAATATAAAAAGATTAAATACTAATGATTTCCAAGCAATACTACTAATACAAATTAATAGACTAGCAATGTTAATTTATACATTTAAGAAAATATATCCACAAGTAAATATTCCTCTCAGGGGAACTAATTTAATATATTATGAGATTGTGTGCATTGATTAAGTCGATTTTTTAAGGAAGAGTTTTCAGATAAGATAGGTTTTCCTCATCATATACAGCATATTTATTAAGTTAAAGGCCCAGTACTCAGTAATGACAGTAATTCACCATGGGAATGTGCTTCAATACTATTGCTGTGGGTTTTCCAGTACCGTTCCTGTTCCATAATAGGAAAACTGAGCTCCTTGTTCCAGCCTGCAAAGTTCAGCCTTTAGATATTTCCTTAAGTGAACATCAGTTGCTGTCAAGTTTCTCAGTTTAGCTTCAGATGTTTTTAAGCTGTCAGTATTTCAGCTACGAGGAATATTGCTACTCTTGGGAATACATAAAGGCTGATCAATTCTCCTTGACAGGAGTTCCATCCCGTCTTTACAGGCACCCTTGTCCGAGAGAACGGAGGTTACAGAAATCCTTATGTGTCACCCATTTAAATAAAGTACTCAATAATGTCAGCCAGAAATTTGAAATCTGTCTTTCTTTAAAATTGTCTGTACAGATTTGCATTTAAAATGAAACTGAAAATGGCTAGTCACAAATGATCAGTGCACTGTATGCTGCAGAAATACAACCACCAAGCATTTTTTATGAATATAAATCTAAACTGTCTCTTATTTTAGAAGAGAAAAATGTCCGTGTTCTATACAAATGCCTGCCTGGTCACAACCCTTTTAAAAGACTGACCCATTTAAGCCAGTACAGAATGTACCTGATGCCTACCTATTTGAATAATTACCTTAAAGAGACCATTAAGAAAAAGGAAGGAACAAAGATGAATTTACCTGTCCTTACCAATTTCCATATCTCCCTAAAAGCTTATCTCCAAGCTTTATTAATCCTCTTTAACAAATGGGAAGCCAGATGCCCATGTTACAGTTCCTGCTGTAGCCTGTTCCACTGCTAGTACTCTTTAGAGCTCAGTTGGAAACGTCCTGGCCAAGAGAGCTTGGCTTTGTTAAGGAACAGCAGATCCTACTTATGGCTTTAATTTATAGTGTGATTGATGTTTGGTCATGTCTGTGCTGGTAAGAAATCACTGAAACGGCAGAAAGGCAACAGACGTGAGAGCAATGGGCTTCCAAATAATCTAAGAGCATCCCAAATCCAAGATTGATAATGCACCCATATCTCTAGCACTGACAGGGGTTATGGCTGCAAACTATATTGAAAAACAAATTATTATTATTATTATTATTGACAATGGTCCTCTGGATATTCTATAAAGGCAATGGGACAGATCAGTAATCACTGTTTGGAAACTCCTTTTGTACATGAAGTTAAGTATGTTATCTGTCATTAGAACTCTGTTTTCCCAGTACACCAGAAGCTGTTTTAGCCACATTATCACTAATTAGCATACTACTTAATCAAGGTAGCATAATTGTCTCGTACTGAATAAAAAAATAATCAAGGCTAAAAGCTGTGTTTCTAGATTGTAACATCCAGTGAGCTGCCCAGGTTCAGAAGGTCAATGGTGGGGACTGGAAAAAATAGGCTCTCTGTAAGGGACCTAGTGAGCACTGCATAGCCTTACCTCATAACTCTCATTTCCTGCTGCCTAGCTGAGCGTGACTTTCTGAAGTAGTTTATCCCTTGCTTAACCAATTATTTTTAACTTTAAAGGTTTTCCAGCAGATGACAAAGATTTTCCTGCCTTAAATTCTCTGTATTTGATTTCTGAGAGGCATTTGTCTGTTTAGACACCTGTAATATGCAAATCATGTCATACAGTTTCGAACACAACATTGTAAACTCCTTAACGTCACCATATACTTTTCTAAGATGTTATTTTTGATATTTTTAAAATTATATGTATATGTGCATGCACATGCTTGGGTCTAAGTTTCTGAATACACAAGTCCAATTTTCAGGAAGGGCAGAAGAGAGTGTTGGATTCTCTGTAACTAGATTGACAGGAAGTTTGAGACACCAAATGTGGGTGTAGCAAACCAAACTCGGGTCCTTTAATTGAACAGTATATGGTCTTAACAGTTGTGCCATCTTTCTCCAGCCGTAAAATATTTTGTGTATGTTTTTTCCTTAAATGAGGCTCTATAGCTTGAACTTACATGTTATAACATGTTACTTCTGCATCTCATATGTTCAATACAGTCACAGACATTATAGAAATTTGATAAATAGTTCTTCAATGAATGAATAAATGCAATGTTATAGCAAGATAGAAATAAGCAATGTGAAAAATCATAATTTAGTTCAGTCATGCATCATTAGGTGCCTTGATAGGGCTTTCTAGAGTTAAGATCTATTTTGATGATGGATATAATAAATACCTCACTGTAAAGCATTATAAGTACTGGAAACAGATATCTCAAACCCAAATGCCCACTGAGCAATTAAGCATGGTCTGAGAATTGTGTTTTAACACAAACAAAGTTGATATTAAAACAAAGACATGAAGATGAAAAAGTGGCATATATTATATATATATATTATATATATATATATTGTATATATATATTATATATATATAGTATCTCTGTGTGTGTGTGTGTGTGAGAGAGAGAGAGAGAGAGAGAGAGAGAGAGAGAGAGAGAGAGAGCGAGAGAGAGAGGAGTTTGTGATTTGCCCAGTAGGAATAAACATGGAAAGAATAAATAAATTTCACAACCAAATTACAAAGTAATTAGGACAGGATCAAAAATAATGACAAAGTTATTTTCTTAGACTTATTCAATTTTTATGGACAAAATTTAACCAGAAGTAGATGAGATGGGCAAAACAAGTATAATCTGAAGCTAGAGGAGAGGGAAAACAGAATTTGACCTGTTTACTAAAGATAAGGGAAAAGAAACAGTGCGGTTATGGCTTCAGATGCTTTGATATGGTCACCATGTGGGTGTTGACACAACTGAACAAGATCAAGAGAATATCTTATGAGTTGAAAATATGATGAGTCCACATTTGAACATGAACTTGATAAGCCCATGAGCCATCTGTGTGGAGTGTGTGGGAATGAAGCTCTAGGCAAGACAGTGACTTGGGCAGGGGATGGTCGTGGGCAAGTAGGTGGTAACTATTTGCCTAGGGGACTCAGGTTGCAGGTAATATATGAAAAGGAAATCAAAAGAGGCCCAGAGAAACTCAAATATTTGAGAGTTGCTAGGGTGATAGGCGAAAAATTTTGTGATGCAGAATTTCCAGGCATCTATAAGCCTCGAGGAAATACAGAAGACAGTCCAGCCTAGAGAGCGACAGATAAGCAATCAAAATTCTCTGGTTTGGATGAAGGATGAAAGCGAAAAGAATTCAGCATGAATATCCTTATCTTGCAAGGAACTTGCCCAGCAAAGAACAAGAGTCAGTTTCTGGAGAGCAAAGGTTTGCTTAAGATATGAGGGATGTCTTTAGACCAGGTCGCATAGCACTAGCTTTGATAGAAATGAATGAAGATAAATAAATGCAGAAAATTGCCCTAGCCAGTGTAAGCTTTGAAGTATTTCGATTTATCTTCTTAATCATATATCTAAATTTTCCATTTACAGTGGGAAATTGCTTAAGATTGTGCGTGTCAGCAAAATGTAGAAGTCATGGAGCATTAGAATCCAGGGAATGCTGAAAAGCCAATATTTTTCCAACTCATATGTATTTTGGCTAGGAGTTTCATATATTTCCATTCTAAAATAAGGAGGAGAATTCATTGATAATACAAAAAAATTACCAGTAGTACTAATGCAGGTCCTTTAGCAAAAATATCAGAATTTTTGATAGACTTTGGCATTCCAGAACCAAAAAAGAAAGTACAGAGGAAAGAAAGATATTATGAGTGCATTTTTGATCACAAAATATAGTTATTTAAGATAAAATAAACACCAAGTATAATGGCACATGCCCCTAACCACAAATTTTGAAGGCAGAGGTAGGAGGATTACCTCAATCTTGGGAGCATTCTGTACCACATAAGTGATTTTCAGGACAAATAGGTTTACATATCGATAGCCTGTCTCAAAGAAATAAAATAAATCAATAAATAAACAAAATGGAAAGAAAATTATTACTTCGGCATTGATATTTTTTAGGACTCACACATACCAGTTGAGATATTTATACCTATTTATCTTCAAATAGAAGAAAGTCATTTGGAGACTGGCAAATTTCCAATAAAATACCATTGTTTAAGACCCTACGATGTCAGGCCAGCAACATCCTAATATAGAAGTTTAGAGCCTGATTAAGAAAGATCCCCTAAAATATGTTCCATAATGATGGACGAGTTCATATGAATAACACATATTTAGCTGAAAAAAAAGTGTCAAGCTTCTCATATTTGGCCAGTAGCAATATATATTCATTAAGTTATACAACTATCTTTAAGTTGGTAACCCAGGCTATGGGAAAAGAATTAAATAAGTACATTGACTATAAACAGCACATTTGTAATGCATTGTTAATAGCAATAAATAAATACGTAAGTAATCTTTTAAGTGGCATCATGGTCTAGTCCAATCAAAGCAGAAACTTCATGAAGGCCATTTATGCCAGATGTCACTTATTTGGTAGATCTTGTTTTGATTCCCTTCACAACAGAAGCTAGAGATGTCAAGGCTGAATTGCTGGGAACAACCCTGAGACTGACTGCAACTATTTGAGGGTCTGAAGAGGCCACAAGGGCAATGCAACACAATACCTTCACTGTCAATCCACTTGAATGTCGTGAAAGTAGAATAAATAAAGGACAAAGGATAAGAACAAAACTGCACACACACACACACACACACACATAGGAAGGGTAATGTGCCATTTTAGTGATCTTAGTTCTTGAACAAAACACAAAAATATACTGATCCAGGTGCTCAGGAACATAAGCCTATTCTTTTAACTAAAACTTTGAATAGTATTTTATAGTTTTTTTCTGTGAATAATTTGAAGTCAATTATCATTCTATTTGGATGTTTATCATATTTTTCTTAAAAATTTCCGATTTAATTATGAACGAAGATAATCAGTTTTCCACTATTATACCCACACATTAGACTATTTGATTCTTCCTGAAACTATCATGCTCAAGGAATCTAACTTTTGATCTCCGATCTTTATGGGAAAGGCAGAAACAACTCTACTGCATTTGAGAAGCACACAGAACCAGAATGCCACTATGGCAAGAGGAAGTAACGCTTTGGGGGTTGGGATACACTAATATGAGATATGGCCATATGAATAGATGTCTAGAATATACAGGGTTTCAAATGCCACCAGAGGACTTTAGTTTGAACGCAATAGAGAGGCTTGGAAATGCTGCAAACAAAGTATTGCTGATATTACAATAACTTGGGAAGTATTAAAAGATAACCTTGGTAATTTACAGAGATAAAATGTAGGATAATAATGCTGAGGCAAAGAAGGCTGTCTGTATGGTTACTGCACTAATCTATGCACAACGTAATCTTGGGTTTAGCCTAGGCAACCGCAGAAATAGGAAAATGTCTTAGAGTGTGCAATCTCTACGTGTACTTAAAAACATAGAACTAATTTTTTAATAAATTTAATATGGCAAGTTAAAAAGAATTAAGTATTTTTTTCTGATCTTTTTAGTGTGAGACGATGAGAAAAGTACCATCACACAAGAAAAAAAAGAAAAAGAGAAAAAGGCTTCTGAGCTGAAGAAAAGAGCTAGCATGTCAAAAGTTGGTGAAATTTCTCAGATATGCAAGAGACAATTGCAGGCAGACAGACACACTTGTCTAGAATTAAATTTTAGTCTTGATGAAAATATGATCGAGTATCATTGGCACAGGAGGGTGATGTTTGAGACCAGACTGAACAGCATAGTGGAAGTATAAAGGAAGAGATAGCAAGGGCAGCAAAGACAAAGAACAGGAGAAAATTAGAGGTGAGGACAGATAAAATCAGAACAGAGGATAGAATAGGAAAGAAGAGGAGAGGAGAAGAGAACGAAGGGGAGGGGAAAGGAGGGGAGGGGAGAAGAGGACAGGACAGGATAGAAAAGGGGCAATGAAGAGGAGGAGATAAAAAGTAAAGAGAGGAGAGGAGAGGAGAGGAGAGGAGAGGAGAGGAGAGGAGAGGAGAGGAGAGGAGAGGAGAGGAGAGGAGAGGAGAGGAGAGGAGAGGAGAGGAGAGGAGAGGAGAGGAGAGGAAGAAAGCAGGGATCAGAAAACAAGAAGAAAAGCAAGAGAATGTGGACATTTACTAAAAATTAAAGGTGATAGACTTAAACAAAGGATGACTATCAGAATCTATTAAGGACATATTTAAGAGTAAAGCTTTAAAACTGAACTTGTCGACTAGGTAAAGCAGAATGCCCTCCTCACTGCCTGCGAGCATTAGTAAATACATTGAGTGCACGAGACAAAACAACAGAGGCCTGGAGAAAGTGGTCTTCTCAGCTGTCATCCCTCTGACTCTTGTTCTTTCTAACTGAGACCATAGCTTAGCACAGTTGATTTCATGGTTCCTGGGAATTTTGAGTTATAAAAATTTATTTTGATAATTTTTCTGCTTTGGAACTCCTTAGATTTTCACCTTGATCTGTACTGGTAAATTTACTGGAACTCTGTCTTTAAGATGGCAATTCATGCCGGGCGGTGGTGGCGCACGCCTTTAATCCCAGCACTCAGGAGGCAGAAGCAGGTGGATCTCTGTGAGTTCGAGACCAGCCTGGTCTACAAGAACTAGTTCCAGGACAGGAACCAAAAGCTACAGAGAAACCCTGTCTCGAAAAATCAAAAAAAAAAAATGGCAATTCATAAAATTATTTTCTTATCCTATAAACATACATGTTATAATTGCTCTCTTTTTATCCCCCTCTCTCTCTCTCCTTATTCCTGCCCCCTCCTTCTATATGTGTCCTTGTGTAGCCATGGATGTCCATGTTAGTGTGTGCTCGTGTGTGTGTGTGTGTGTGTGTGTGTGTGTGTATCTGTGTGTCTGTGTCTGTGTTCATGTCCGTGTATGTGTGTGTGTATGTGTGGTTCTGTTCTTTACGCAGGTATGCTAGGGGATAAAGATATTATAGCTAAAAGATTACACATGAATGGCACAAAATGAGAGAAATATTTAATTGGATCAGAAAGCATGTTATCCCCTAATGTCCCAGATAAGACTAATAGTTCATTTATAGTAACAGGTCAGAATTCACATTGATAGAAATGTCAAGTGTATGCAGATAGATATCAGTAGTATAAACTCACAGATAGTGGGGTCAGTATATTTTATTCTGATTCTTACAGTTTCTCTGACACAAGAGACTCTTACTAATTGAAAGTCCAGTAAGGTAAGATTGGCAGTTAAATTTCATTGGCAAGTTGGGTGATTTGAGATCACTTAGGAGACACACCTCTTTATGTGCTTATGAGGGAGTTTTAAGAGTGTTTCAATAGAGGAGGGAATGATCCCTTCTGAAAATGGTTGGCACCATGTTATGGGCTCACATCTTGAGCTGAATGAAAATAGGATAAATGGAGGAGAGCTGAATGCCAGTATTTGTCCCTCATTTCCTCACTGTGAGCATATTGTGACCAGCTGACTCATACTCTTTAAGGCATGCCTTTCTCCCCCAACATGATGCACTCTATCATCCAACTATGGACCACAATAAACTCTTCTGCTCTTACATTATTTAGTGACAGAAAAAGAAATTCACGTAAAACATCAGTAAGTATGAGTTGAAGTAAGGCGAAACGATGGCTATGAATGATAGCAATATTCATCACTGTGACTCTCCTCTTTTTGTCTACAGCTACTGCTACAGTGTGAGAGTAGAATGTTTCCCATAGGCACATATATTTGACCTTTCACCTCTAGCTGATGGACTTATTTTGAGAGACTGTAGAACCTTTGGAGCATGTGCTTAAGGGGCAGGAATTGTTCATTAGGAGGTGACTTTGAGGATTTTACCAATTGTAGTTTCTACCACACATTCCCTGCTACCTGCTTTGCTACCAGGAGACACTCCAGCCACCATGCTTTTATCATTCCTGACACAATAGAGTGAGGTCCTCTGATGTCATAAGTCTTAATAGAAAATTCATCCCTTAAATCGTTCTTAACATTTTTGTCAAGGCAATTGTACAGCTGGGCAGAAAACAGAATAGGTGGAGAGTTAGTTTGGAGTAACTTTGGATTTCTAAAGTGCATAGGAAGTAAGAGAGGTGCTGAGAACTGAATGACTACGAAATACAGGAAGTCAATAAGAGCCCATAAATCAAAAAGGCGGGGTGGGGGAGTAGCCAGCTGAAGCTCTCAATGGTTTGCAATCTTGTGGAAAGTTAAAAGCATCGGTAGGTAAGACATTTGTATGTATTGTTATGATAATAGCCAATTTACTATGATCCTGAAGAAGATAATTAGTGTGATTAGCTGAGGTTTTGTAGAGAAACCTAAAGACTGAGGTATTAGAAACATTATCTGAAAGCACATTGAAGTTAATATGTAATAATAGAGAAGTAGTACTGAAGAGACAAAACTATAGTCATTGAGTAATAAGAGAGGATGACTTGAACGACAGTCAATGACAATAACAGTGAAGAACAATGTATCAAGTAGCATAATGGCGTGAGCTACGAAGCTCATAAAGTCTTCATGGGGGAAATCAGAGTTCTTCAATTACCCAATAAAAGGAAATTATCCCAGCTTCAAGATACATCATTATAAAACTGCTAGAGAAAAAAATCTAATACTTTCAGTCATGTGCAAAGGAGTCAGGTGGTGAGTCGCCTTTTCTGCAGAAGCTGATTGGTGAGATGTTTGGGAGATCACATGGCATATGTCTGAGTTTCATAAATAATAGACTATGTGCTCCAGAGAGAGGGAAGGAAGACCAAGGAAAGATGACAGCCGTTGGAATGTGAAGGCTTTAAACGACATTTAGAATCCTATGCTAATGACTAGAACTGGGGATAAATTACATTCCAAGGTGTGTTCTGTTTGATTGAAAGTGACAGACATTAGAAGTAGATAGCTTTGCAATTCTAATACACTTAGCCTCCAGTGAGTGGTAGGGAAGGTGTGGAGGTGTTTTCACTACTCTGCAAAAGCAGCTTCAATTCCACTGGTCTTTCGCCACAATGGTTATTTGAGCTCACAAATCTTTGACATTTCATTACTATATTGAAGGATTTATGGCCAATTGCAATTGAAAGAGATATGACAATTGCAAACTTGCAAAGCTCACAGTGGATCAATTGATTATTTAGTGCTACAATTAAAAAACATCCTAACATGACTGTGAAGTATGAGTGCAGTCAGCGAAGAAGGACTTTAGGAAGCCAGAGACTGATAACGACGGGAGTGACGAAAGGCCGATGAGATATACACTCACGTCACAGGCACATCAGTACATACATCCTGTCACACACGTGAAGACTGGCACATTGACACGTGCATGTTGGCACACAGATGTGAAGTTGACACATTGACGTGTACAGGCTAGCACACACGGATGAAGACCGAAACACTAATACATGCAGACTAGCATATACCTGCAAAACCTGTCAAAGAGGAAGACACATGCCTGCTTTTGGCTCTTGTTTTAATCTCATGGGTGTATTTATAAAAATGTGGTCTAGAGCAGCATTTTGAATGGAATGGTTAGATAACAGATTACATCATTGTTTATCCTGTGTCCAATGTCAGCCACCATCAACTCATTCACAGCCCCTTGGATATCCAGTCTTACCCATTTTTTGGTCCATTATGGCTATTCCTACTAGTACAGTGTTATCTTAAACGTAATTGGTCCTTACAGACTTTTGCTCCTTTCAATGATTTATCTTCTACCTTTGTCACTATTCCTCTAAGAAGATCAAACTAGATATTCCATTCTATTTTTCTCTAAGTACAGGTATCCACTTTGGTCCATGCTGCCTGCTAAGGAGTTGCATTCACATGCTAGCATGGTAACCACCTTAAGGGTAGAGAAACCCTGACAGTCCCAGACCTCAGTGTCATAACTGGGCCATCGTGACAGAGCATGAATATTGCAATGCAAAGAAAGCAAGAGTCTGAAAGAAAAAACATCCACACCCATTTAGAAGACATGATTTATTTTTCCATTTATGATTTAATTTCCCTTAAAAACTGTCTTTATCATTTAACGACTAATATAAAATAGGAGAGTTTGGAGTAAATAATTGGGTTGTCATGATACAAAATAGTTAACATAAATCGAATCAGTGTTAAAAATTACTTCTGTCAACCTTTTCTTTCTTTCCTTAGTTCAGATTATGTGAATGAGCAGTCCTGAAAAGACAGCTGTGCCTGCAGAGTGACTGAGTGGTTAGAGGGCAGGACTGTAGAGAGGTTGAAACGATCTCGGTCAAGAGGCTAATCACCTCATCTTGGGCTAGTTCTAGCTCTCTGATGCAGCCATTATTTGTCCATCTTAATGTCATGTAGGAACTAGCATCTTGTTGCTAATAGATGCCTATTACTATCTATTCTCTAAATTATCTATTAGATATATTAGATTCTATTATAGTAGTAAGTCACTAGATTCCACTAAACCTGAAGACATAGATAGCATTTTAGGCATACAGAAAATCTCCCCATCTTGTTGTACCTGTCTCTCTCATGGACCTACCTATCTATTTTAAATTTCCCTTGACTTACGACTTTCTATGTTCTGTAAAACTATAAGAGTTGATGAAACTGTTTCAGTGTTGTAGCATGGAATTTGGGGTAACCTAAGTCTGTGTTTCTGGACCATGGTCACTCAAAATTAAATCTTTTATGTCCTTTAAAATAAGAGCTGTGGGTTTTGCATTGATACACACAAAGCACAGAAGTTCACATTTTGCCCGTTTTTCAACCATTTGATTGTTAACTACACTCCAACATTAGTCCTTGGACTCATTTGTCAAGCTTCAAATCTATTTTATAAAGTTTACATGAATTGTGTGACTCAACTTCTTCTCTTGAATGTACAATGTGCTATCATTAATTTTTCAGGACATCCATCCTTCCGTATTGCAGCTATTTCTTATCTCTTTTATCAATTGTAATTTGATAAATAACACCTAGTATGCTCTATAATACTAAATCAGATGTTCACAGAGGGAGTTTTAAAACAATTCTAACTTAACAGCCGTATCTAAAGCCAAACATTTACTTGAGTTTTAAACTCATCACATCAGTTATTGTATTGTATTTGCTCTCATTTAAAATAAGTTCTTCTCCTGTTTGATAAGAACAGACAAAGACACTCTATTTCTCCAATAATTTTCTCAATTGCATGAGCCTATCAAAACAGAAAAATGGAGTTTAGATTTCTGTGTCATGGCTTTCTTATTTTTTTAGTAGTTTCCAGTTGTCCCTAACTAAAGCCTAACTAACAAAAGTACCACTTGCACAGCTGAAAACAACATATAATATAAAAAGTTGTGCTTGACTATGAATCAAAGTATTAGTAGTTGTTGTGTCTATGATATAAGAATGTCTTATAGTTTAAGGACTTGGAAAACCTGACTTGATTTCCATTTATGGTTATAGAGATTGAAATTGAGGTAAAAAACTATTTTTATAGAGTGCATAATAACAAACGTGCTTTTCTGACCTCACAAACGCATTAGATAGGCTATAAACATATTTTGCACTAGAAAACTATCAGAAGTCTTTGTCTGGATTAGTGTTGGGGTGCTGTACACACCTGGTAAAATGCAAAAGAATATCAGAGAGCTTAGGGTCCTAAGTCATCTACTAACTGATAATTGCCTCTTCAAAAGAATGATTACACATTCCAACTATATTTGAAAAGGAAATAATTGTTGCAATCTAGAGCATTGTCGAGATTTGTGTTTGCTTGGGGATTTGTTTCTCACTGAGACTTGCCTAGGCCCCAAATCATAATAATAAATGAAAATAGGGAAAGTCACAGATGAAAAGAAGAAAATATGTTGTTTACTAAATAAATTCAATACTTTAGCAATCAAATAGTGACAGCTTAGATTTCAGAGAGAATAGTTAACTATGAAATAAACAAATGTAGACAGTCTCTGACGTTCCCTCTCTCCAAGTAATTATTTTCTTTGTGTTAGGATGGCAATGATACAGCAGCGGTTTCAGATCACATCTGGGTTCCCATTATGTTCTTGAGGATTTTTGTTTTTGGTCTGATTTTGGTGTACTGTAAAATCTTGCCATGTGGGATGTCCTTTTGTATATGTGTTACTTTTATTGCTTAATGAATAAAGCTGGTTCGGTCTCTGGCAGGGAAGAATAAAGTCAGGTGGGAAATCTAAAGGGAGATAAAGAGAGTAGGTGGAGTCAAAGAGATGCCATGTATCTGCCTATGGAGACAGACCCTGGATCTTTACCAGTAAGCCACAGCCTGGTGCTGATACGTAGATTAACAGAAATAAGTTAATTGAAGATGTAAGAACTAGCTAGAAAAATGTCAAGTTATTGACCAAACAATATTGCAATTAATATAGTTTCTGTGTGATTATTTGGGTCTGGACAGCATGCAAATGAATGTTCAGTCTTCTTTTACAATCTTGAGAATCATACAAACAAAAAAACGGTAATTCATGTTTGACAGATAGTGCTGACTGCCTTTGGTGAACATTGTCCCCCAATTTCAGGCTATAAAGTATACTAAAAGGCCTATGTCCTGACTGGTTGGGCTGTCTGTGTATTCCTTAAAGCAAACAGCTATATGAAATCAAACATTCTTCTCATCCATTGAAATTTCCCATGTCATACCTTCTCATTTAAAATATAAGCAAGACACACTTGAAGTTGAATATACCTAGACAATTCCTGAAGAGAAGTTAAGTATGAGTGAGGTGTTTACATCCAGGAAATGGACACCATGCAGAGTTCCCCTGCATTTTTCCAATTCTTCATTCTTTTTCACCCTTTGCCATCATAGACTTAAAGCTACTTGTGTGGGTATTAAGTGCTTCTTTCTGTCCTGTCTGACAGTATGTTTTCAGGGTAATGTTTTGTTATGAGCTGGTCCATTTGCTATGGAGCTCTTGTCACTCTCAGAATTGTGGGTGTTTGTAGATAGACATATACATAGAGCAAACAAAGTGATTAGAAGTAATTAGATGGGAACTGAAATTCAAAGAAAACTGAAGAATCTTTCAAAGACAAGCAAATTAGGATTAAGGGCATGTATCAATGGTCGGGTAGATTAGATTTTCAACACTACCAAAGCCATCAGCCAAAAATAAAAAGCAATTAAATTGATTGTACAATATGTTTCATGAAAAATTCATTTACGGGAAAAGCAATGTGAAATAGGAAATTTAACATTGGGAGGAAAAGAAAAACAGTAAGATATGTCTTGGCATATTTAAAACTTGTTCATCTGAATCGCTTTTTATAAATCTAGAACCACCTGCTCAAAGGCAACATTAAACACAGTGGGATGGACCCTCTCACAAGCATCATTAACTAAGAAAATGCCCAAAGAAATGTCCATAGGAAAGTCTGATGGAAGAAACTCCTCAGTTGAGGTCTCCTCCTCCTTGCTGACTCTAACGTGTGTCCAGTTGACAAAATAGTTTTTGTCAGCCCACAAACCTGCTCTTACCAAAGAAGATTTTGTCTACTTTGACATCCCACAATTTAGGCTTTCATGCAAGCAATGCGTCTGAATTAAAATTCTGATCAAGGAAACAAAGGTAAGTATTTTTCTACTAGGTTATGAAAACATTTCAAAGGGAGACAGTTTAATGGTAGTGCTATTTTAGTATGACCCCATCATCCTAGAATATGTATCTGATGTTTTCAGCTGCAATGACCTTGGTTTACCACAAGGCTTCCTTGAAGATGGAAAAATATAGTGAATGGGTGGTAGGATAGAAAGCAGGAGTAGTCTGGAGCATACTTCCTGTCAAGTAGTAACTTCCTCTGGACTCTTGTAAGCTATGGGAAATAAACTCAGCTTTGTTATTAGATTATTAATTCTACTCTTTAAGTCAAATACCATTTCTAACTGATGTGACCTAAGTAAACAATTATAAATTTAGGAGTAAAGAACACAAAATGTTACAGAATTCAGGCTTTGACAGCGAATTACCCAGAATACTAGTTAATAAGCCATGTCTAAATTATCGGGGAGGCATAGTTCACAACTTCAGAGGTATGGAAAGTTTCAGGCTATGTGGAGACGTGTGCAAAACATGATTAAGCAGCAGAAGCAGAGTGCGGTGAATTTACAATTCTTGCACAAAGTACAAATTGCTTCACACTGGCCACATTTCTAAAGATGGCCATGAAAAGTTGCCTCTCTGGAGACACTCCAAAGAGGTAGAGATGGCAAGTTATAAAGGTGATCTTGAATTGAGTCAGCCTATAGGATGATGGGTGAACTGGAACACCCCTGAAAGTCCCTCCTGGCCCTATTAACTTAATATTCCAATCACTGAATGGAAGGTATTGCTGGGCTGGTATTTTAGTTTTAGTCATTAAGACGCTTTGCTTCATTTTCACATAGTACAGATAGAACAGATAAATAAGAAAAACATTGAAGGCACAAGCACATGCTGAATCTATTCACGTTCATGTCAGACTTCATTTAAGCTGGTTAAAATGACTTTACAGCAATCTGACTGAGGGTCAGTCCAGGTAGTGCTTCTGCTCTGAGAATATTGGAGAATGGGAGCCACTTATTGAACTGCATAGATTTTTCCTTGACAATCTCTAGCTTTATTCCTGTTGTACCTTAAGTGGGAACATGCCACATTGCAGCCAATGGAACTGCAAACTGCTCTTTGGGGCTTGTCTTCCTTGTAGTTTGCACTCAGCTAGTGCAGGGACCAAAACTACCAAGACATGATGACATGCCTCACAATTCCTTGTGTCAGAAAAATACCAGTCACCTGATTTCATAGTTTTCTTAATCATAAGTGTAATTGTGGAAACCATATCAATTCTCCACAAAACCCAAACCTAGGTTTTTTGATTTCATCAAAATATTACTTATAATGAATCTTACTGTTTTTTAAATCCAAATATATATATCTACATTCAAGAAGGTTGGGAAGGCATGATAATGCTTCTTCAGCTTCACAGCAAATAAAAAAAATAATAATAACAATGAAACAATTGACACTTTGAATCCAGAAGTCACCAGACTCACAAAGTTTCGTTATTTTTTCTTTCTTACCATCAGTTAATACAATGAAGTATTCAGTTGTGATCATGTCCAATGAAGATATTATAATAAATTGTCTGAATCTCTGCAGCTTAAAAGTCAGAACTATATCTGAGGAAGTCAACTTCATATAACACTTTGAGTGTGTGGTACGTCACTATTCTTGGTTCATAGAGTATGCTGAGTATCCATTTTCGTGTACCGGAAGGGAATAAAAAAACTTGATCCATTTTTACAAGGTTACTAACCTCATTACTGTTTACACACCCTTAGACATGTCACAAAACCTTTTTATTACACAACCAAAAAAAATAACTAAATCAGAAAGTTTATTTCAGAAGTGAGGCCATGGTTATGAAAAACTTATGTATGGTTCTTAAGCTTTTAAGACTGGTTTGTGGAAGGAAGGTGGAAGAGTTTGGAAATTTGCAAAAGAAAAACCATAGACACCATTAGTGAACTGAATTGGCCTCTCTGATGGGAACGTGGAAAAGTAGAATGTTTAGAGGGGCATTGACAATGAAGGTCTAAGTCTTGAGGTTTCCAAGGGGAAAAGGATTCTCCCAAGAACTAGGTTAGAGGCCATTAATATAGTATTTTATTCAAGATTTTGGTTTCACTTACCCAAAACATGAGGACCTGAGTGCAGTTGAGTTTTCTGAAATATAATTACCTAATTTACTTGGTAGGGGACATTTTAAAAGAATTTGAAAGAAAAGAGTGTGGACTGAAAAAGCAAGTGCCTAGGAAGAATTGTCTCTGAGTCAGCCTACATCTGAGATGGAAGTAGAACTTGACAAAGATCGTCTATATTTTACTCTTCTCTAGCTGTGAAATATGAGAGAAGCATGGGGTCTTGCTCTACAAATTCACAGAATAGGTCAGGCAATGTGTTCCATGGTCAGAGTGCTTGCAGAGAGGCCCTTAAAGTGAAGCTCAGATGGCAGCAGAGATCCCAGGTTATTGGAAATAACCAAAACCATAGGATGTCTACTGAGGCTTTGTGTACTGAATGTGACAAAACTGGAAGACTGGGGCTTCTAAATTTCTTAGGAGACCACAGAATTGAATTACCAGTTCCATTTGTCAAACATGGAGATGCTGGAGCTGGTGTTTGCTCTGCCACTTTTTAGTCTTGTTTTGGTTTTATCATTATTTTCTACACCCCTATTTTAACCTTTGGAATTGAAATGTTTACTATGTCCCATTTTATGTTAGAAATAGGTCACTTGGGGATGATTTTATACATACTTTGAGTTAATGTGGTGATGTTTTGTTTGTGTTATAACAAATAACGCTTGCCTGAGGATCAGAGTATGGAGCAAGTAAATATTTAACCATAAAGGCCAGACAGTGGTAGCATATACCTTTAATCCCAGTACTTGGGAGGCAGAGGCAGAAGGATCTCTGTGAGTTCAAGGACATCCTGGGCTACAGTAGATTGATCCAGTCTCAAAGAGAAACAGTCCAGCAGTGTGACTCATACCTTAATCCCAGTACTTGGGAGTCACCTTTCTTTAATTCCAACATTAAAGGAGTGGAGATAGGAAGGTTTATGGCTGGGAGGAGAGAGAAGTATATAAGGCTGGAAAAGACATGAGCTTAAGAAGGCACTCAGTCTGAGGACTTGTGGAGACAGGATACCCCTCAAGACCACTGGGGTTTAAACCACCCAAAGGCCCACAGGTCAAATTCAGTTCAGTTGTTTCCTGTCATTGCGGAGGATGCAATTAAAGAACCTAATGCCTATTGTAAAAAATAATACTGCTCTGGATGATAGAATAGCTATAAAATAAAGGACAAAAATTTCAGGAGGAACCATAAATAAAAATTAATAAAGATTAGATTTGTAACTTGCCCAACAGGTTATTTGTTATTTCTTCCAGATCATTCTCTGAACACTAAATTCCCAAGTTTGTGGAATCACTGCTTTTTCTCCAAGGACAGAACAGTGAATTAGATGATGACATTGGATTCATGCTTGTTATACAATTGCTCAGTTTGCTGTTCACTCAGCACATTGCTTTCTTTCCCTTCAATTAATAAAACTGACAGGGAATATAGAGTTAGTTTAAAATTGTCTTTCAGTTGATTTTCTTCCCTTCACCTTGTGGGTTGGAGACAGGGTCTGGAGGAATGCTGAAGCATGAAGATTTTATGTACTTTCCACTAGAGACAACTAGCAAAGGAAAACTCAAGGTCATAGTTTAATCCCTGCTCTTAAGTGGCATTCTGTGTGAGTCCTGAGGACACTGTTCAATCTCAGCATCCTGCTTGAATTCCTTGTTCTTTAGAATATCATGCTGTGTGTGTCAGAAATGCAATAATGGATCATAGGAGATTTGGCCTCACAGTTTGTAGTTGAGTGACAGTCTTTCAATTCATACTTTTGAATAATATTCAAATAGTCAATATTTTCCAAAGTTGAACAAGAAGGCAAAATTTAAGCATAACAATGTTGTATTTTAGTAGCTTACCAAAGCAGGGACTCTAGTGGCTATAAATAGTAAATATATCTTTCAAATGATCAACTTTCATTTGGAAAAGAATTTCCTCAATAGGACAACCCAGGGCTCCCTCCTTGACCTTCACTTAGGTGTTCTCCATCTAAGTGACACATTAAACAAAAATACACAAGGTGGAGGCTAAGAAAAATCAGAACAGAGGACCATTCAGCTTCTTGTCTTGCGGCTATTAAATATACTTAGTTTCTTTCTAAGAATCATCAACCTGACTTGGTACAAAGATGCAAACATTCCAGCCTCCATCTGCTCAGTATTTAAACACAATGGGATGGCACCCTTATAATTCCATTGTGCACACATTCTAGTATCACTTTTTACTCTCCTGCCCTTTTCTGTTTTATGCAATGGCAATGCATTTTAAATGGGCTATGCTGCGTGCATCCTTATTCAAATGTAATTGCTCTTTGTCTGCTAATACTTCATTTCAGTTTCAAGGTCATAGGTCTTCATTTTTATCCCTTCATCCTTCATTCTTTCCAAAGAACTCAGAGCTCTCCAGAGCATCCAGTGCTCAGTCATACATTCATTTGCAACAAACAGAGCCCTGGTTTTGAATGCTCATATTTTCTTCATTGGCATATACAATTCTTGGAGTGGCATGCAAATCAGTCATCAGCTCTGTTGGGAAATCTCTTTGCATTCCTGAAAACAAAATTAGATATTCCTCATTGTATTCCTTCTCAGCCATTTTTACCTCGCCCCACTATACCATATAAGCTCCGTGAAGGTAGAATATTCCATATTGCAAGCTTAGATAGAAGTCTGAAACATTGTCAGTGCTTTGTAAAAAAATTAACTCGTGTTAATGAGGGAGATAGAGGGAATCTTTCACTTTATTACTGGCACATTTTAAAACTTCATTTGATCCATATAAAAATTATTCAATGTTACGTCTTTTTTTATTATATGAGGAAGGATGCATGATAGAAGTATAAGGATAAATAATTACTCCAAAAGCCTATGAATATTCATATGAATTAACCCTTTTAAAAACAGTGAATAGTTAATATTTCTCTTCTTTTATGGAAAGCTTATCATGGGTGAAGAAATTTTCTTACATCTGATTTAATTTGTTTTCCTCCTATGTCTCTTTTTCTCTAATTTTCCTTATAAGGATTAAATGTGGAGCTTCAGAAATACCGGGCAAGGGTTACATCAAACCACTGGTGTATAAAGATCTTGTTTGGGCTGAGGTTGTGACTCCCTTGGTACAGCATTTAGCTTAATCCCCAAAATTATAGAAAGGAGCCATGGAAGACCATAACTAGGATCCCAGCAAAGGAGGCTCTCAGGCCGGAGGATCTGGAATTTTAAGGTAGTAAGTTGAAAACAAAGCATTAAACAAAGAAACAAATAATTAAATAAACATATAGATAAGGAAATAATCTTCTTATCTTAAAATGTTTTAGTTAATTTATTTTATGAATCAAATTTTACAAAATTATAAAAATTAATTATAATAATTTATTTGATGGTTATAAATGCTTTTCTTGCAAGTGTGCGGCAAGTATGTTTGTGTACCCCACATATGTCTGATTCCCTGGATCTTGAATTATTAATGGTATGAACCACCATTTAGGTTCTGGAATTGAATTCTGGTCATCTGCTCTTACATAACAGAACCATCTCTATGGCTCTGTCTTTTATTTTAGATCAGGTAAAAACAATTTCTACATTGATACCTATTTTTTTTCAAATGATTAATTTTTATTTAAAAATTAGTCTTCAAGGTTGATATGCTTGGAGAGAGATTAGGGATTTATTATGAATCAATATTAATACAAGATGTAAATTTATAAAAAGGAATTCCTCTTGTTTAGTTATCCTTTGAATTATGAGTTGCAACATAAGGTAATTAGCCACTATTTTTCAGCACTGAGCTAATTGACTAGCCAATTGTCTCAAAAGGTCAACATATTCAAAGAGATTGGTGTGATTTGAATGTCAGGCAAGCAATATGTTTCAAAAATAAAATATGCTTTCTACAAAGCCTAAAGATCTAAGGTGATTCATAGGCTCAAGATGGTAGGAAAATGGAGACAAATTGATTCCTGGACCTTGTGCTATGTTGCCTTACATAGACCAATAGCTTTGGAACCACACCTGATAAATACATTTTTAGAAGTCACATATAGATATTACCAATGAGAATTCCTGGACTGATTGATTCATTGCAACTGCAGTTACAATGTGGAGTTATGTGTAGATGTTGGGTTGCAGCAGGCCCCGAGGATAACTACCTTATGTTGGTCTAGCTTAGTCCCATGAATAGCTATCTCTCCCTTGCCCTCCTCTTTGTTAGCCCTAACATGATGGCAGATGAAAACATTTTGGAAGCTGGTAACTTATCAGAGCACAATCTTCTGCATGCCCAAATTCTAAAAATGTCAACAGTAGGCATCTGAAGTTTTTAGGAGACCTTACCCCACGCTGCTCCTAATGCCCTGTTTTCACAAATGTATTTTAAAAGTGTCTTTATTTATGCCTTCTTGGTTTTGTTACTTTAAAAATTTCCTCAAACTGCTTTCACATTGGAACATAGAATTTGAGAGCATATAAATCTATATTCCAGGGCCTTGATCACTCAAATTTAGCTCTGGAATAAACTGCCTCTTATTCCATTTAAGGTGAGAGATGCATTTTCCACATCAAGAACATGAAAGCATATTTTAAATTAAACAGTATTTTTAGAACTGTGACTCTAAAATAAGTGTACATACTTCTATACATAAATGAATATGCATATGTTTCTATGTATATCCATGCACAAAGTGGCTATATACTAGCACATTTTTCAATAGTAAACAATTCTAATTTCATGTATCTATTATTTTCCAGTATAAACAATATTACCTTCTTTTGAAGGCTACATATTGTGGACATGTGTGAAATATTACAAAACTTCATTAATATGCAAATCTTATGGAACAACTGACATTTATATAAATGATAATTTATTGGAAAAAGAATTATTCTTTCTAGTGCATATGCACATTTGTTTGTATGTGCATAAACATGTTTGTACATGGACTAGTATGTTGAATATCTTCTTCAACCATTCTCCACTTTGTGGTTTTGTTTTGGGGTCTTCTATTAAACTTCATAATCATTCATTAAGTTAGACTGCTTCTCCAGGGAGCCCTATGAATCCTGCAGTTTCTTCCTCCCTGGTGCTAAGACTACATCTATATATCATTGTACCCTGAGATTTTACAGGGTGCTATGACTTGTGTGGCAAGGTCCTTGTGTGGTAGCTAGCATTGTTTGCTGAGCCATTTCCCAAGCCCTTATTGTTTTGTTTCTGGGACAAATGTTGTTCTGGAAATCAGCTAGGGTCAAATGTTAGAACATTTTTTCTAATTCAATTCTTAAAATTAATCTCTAAGAAGAAATTCTTAAACCTGAGACAGGGTTTAGGCAGTCTTATCACTTTCCCACAACCGAGCACAAAATACAGAAAACCTTTCTGAAACACAAGTGGTCTGATATCACAAGCCCAGACTGTGTTTCTTCACAATAGGCTTTTTGTCTATTTGTTTGTGTCTCTGGGTTTGATTGCTTTGTTGGTGGATTAATTAGAGGCTTTTGGAAACAGTATCTTCTCTGTAGGCCAGCCTGGGTCCGGAATACATCAGCAGTTCCACCTCTCCTGTTCTGTGATTATATGTCTATGCTATCATGACTAGCAATCTACAAGGTTTTGAATGTTTCATGTCACCTGAGCAGACAATAGTGATTTCCTACCCTCATTTCCCACAGGGGAAGCCACAGTGGCTATGAAATTGGTCTTCTCTAATATTTCCACATATATTATGTTCTATATTTTTTGTTTTGGATAGTTAAACTGATAGTTGAAGAAGATGGATTGGTAGAAGAGTGAACATAAAACCACCTCACATGTTTTCACTGGATCCTGAGTTTCTTCCTTTTCTCTCTCGTATCACCTTCCTTAGTGCCTTACCTCCCATCTTCTCTAGAAGGATTGAAATACACCATTACATTCCGAAGATAATGTTAGGATTACTATGAGTGCTAACTTAGCACTAGTCCTAGCCTTACAGTACCCATACCCCTTATTTTAAACCTACTCATAGCCCTATCTCTAATTCTAGCACTTATCCTAACCACAACCTCAGCCCTTACCCTAAGTCCAGCACCATAGTTAATTCTAACCTAAACTGGCCTGATCTGATTATAACATTTGTCCTAAAACCAAGCCAATCGAAAAAAGAATTACCGATGAAACAATAAATCAATATAAAACTTTTCCATCCTGGAATATGGGGTGGGAATATTTGGGCTTCAAGTTCATATTTTCAGATGAATTCTGTTTGAGGAAAATTGAAATACATAAGACACTTAAACAAGGAGGATAAAAGATTGCTAAATTTCCCATGATTAATCATTGCAGAAAATAAAAGCTACTGTTTACCTTGACCCATTTGGAAAGAGTTTCCTGGTTAAATCTCTCCAGAAGGTTTTTAAAAACTCTTTATCACAAGACTTAAGTTCTATGGATAACAAAACAAAAGATAAAAAGACAGCTATCCATTTTAAATGTTCAGTTTAGTCTCTGCAGTCAATGCATGAGAATTCTTGACAAAAGCCTGGAGATGAAGGAGCATGCATTACTAAGGATGAATCCTAGTTTTCTTAAGTAAGAACTGTGTGCAATTAAAAATTAATACTATTATTTCAAAGAAATAAATGTACATATAAGAGAATATTTTTATATATTTTTTGATAAATACACCAATTATGCATATAGTGGGCCCAAAGCTACCTAGAGACAGGATCACAAAAAAAAAAAACAGTAAAATTTGCAAAGGACTTGTGTGGCATTTCTGTGCATACACTCAGCAGGGGAGGTAATTATTTCTTGCAAGAAGGTTTCATTTCTTAACCATTACAACACCTCAGATGTCAGTCTCCTTAGGTTTCAAAGGCCCCTAAATACTTGATAAAATGAAACTGTATGGATGGCATAGTTGTGCTTCCTTAGGGACATGGAGATTGGCAGAATTGTTCAGTGATTTACAGAGTGCTGATACTGTTTTAACAGACTGGGACAGATCGTGACTGGGGAATGCCATCCCCACTTGCATCCACTTTCCTTGATTCCTTGCGCTGCTAATGTAAACTAACTTGATGGAGAATTGTAAAGAATCCTGCTTTCAAGTGCTCAGCCAAAATGTGGACATAATCAATTATCCTAGGAAGGTCAAATTCAATATTGTGATTTTATGTACGCTGTGGTCTGATCTCTGTCAGCTCCTTCTAGCGCTTTCTATGTTCGAAAGCAGATCTCAAACTTCAGTACATTTCTTTTATTGCGGCTACACTTTAGACAAGGAATATTGCTACTACTTTGAAATACTGTGTAGAAAGAGATGCAATTTTGAAAATACAATGTGGTTATTTTACCAGTGCTTATTGTTAAATATCTTACCAGCAAATTCCTGTATATAACTATGCCCTTATAAAAATCCATTTTTCCATCAATTGGAACAAAATTATGGAGATTAAAATATCTGTGTTACAGCAAATCATTAATAATAGATATTTTTTCATTATTTTGACTAGAAAGGAATTGATTTCACCAGGAAACATTCAGAAAACAATTCACTAAACACAAAAGCATTCCCAAGACCAGAACATGATGTTCAAATCTTTAAGCTTTACTTATTATTAATTTTCATAAAGACTACAAATACCCCCACCAAATGTACTTTGAATCATTTATTAGAAGAAAGAGCCAAATTCATTTCTTAGTCATGGCTTAGGCTTTGTGTGTAATTATTTAAATTAGAGTACATGCTCTGAATGCAACAGACATTTTTTAAAAAGAAACAGCAATGTTAGGAGACGTAATTCAGAAAGAAGGGCTCAACACAGCAATGAAGAGTGTACTTAGGTACTTCTTTTCTTACTTTGTGATTATATCAGAATGGTCCCTAGATACTGCATAAGGGTGGTGCTTGGAAATAATTCATAACCATATTTATCATTAATAATTAGTAAGGAAGAAACCCTCTGAATGTAGGCAGAGACCTGAATTATACAGAGTCATTGTGCTGACAAAATATCCATATGGCCTCTTTAAGGCACACCACATACATGACAAAAATCTAATGTTCTCTCATATGTTCTGTCCATGCCTTGGTGTACAATCAGTTACACACAGTTCTGAATTTATCCTCTAAATGAAAAATGTTTTGGTCACTCAGTCTAGAATGGCATATCTTTTTGCCTTGATCCTACTATTCTATATAATACATTACAGAGAAGCAATTGGGAGGACCATTCTCTGACATAAATGCAAATGCAAATTTGCCTGTATTGCTTGTATTTAAGTACACCCATCTAAGTCTACCTAGGCAGTCTCTAAGTGTGAACATTCTCTCGATAGTTGTAGATGTAGATAGCTAAGCTGCTCCTAGAAAAATCAGAAATTTACTGTTTGGTGAGTTTTCCTATATCACTGCCTCTCCAATATTTTGATATTTCTCTTTATGTGTGAGTTTACGTATACACATGTTTGGATCCATATCATCCAATTGCCTGGAGCTGGAGTTACAGGCAACTATGAGTTCCTTAATATGTTTGCCGGAAACCCGAACTCATCCTCTCTATGAGTGGCAAGCACTCTTCATCAGTCATACATGTATTCAACCATGTCTCCCCAGCATTCTAAAACCTCCTCTAGCCCATGTATCTCACTAACCCTAAGATGAGGAAGATATTCTTGTTTACACCCTACTTCAGTGACCTATTGTGGAGATGTTTGATCCTTTCCCTCCTTTCCAGGGCCCATCTTGAGAAAGCAGACTTTTCCCAATGCAATCAGTGTAATCTGTTTACAAAGCTTTACTCATGTTAATGTTCATGTATGTTTCTTTCCTTTCTACCCCTCCCAAGGGGTTCCAGTACTACCCTTCACCTGATACTGAAGGAGTGGACATAGAGAAACAGAAGAAATAGTGGCTGCTCACAGCTGTCGTCAACCTTAGTGTGTGTCTTCCTACCAGATGGTGGGTAACTGGGAGGCAAGGGGACTGGTTCTAAAACACATGTATGTAAAGTAAGATATTTAAAACAAGTCCCCATAGGTGCAGGCATACACAGCCTGCCCTTGCAATAATCTGTACTTTTATCAGCTGCGGTGAGGTCAATTATGAAGAGGGATAGATGTGGGAGGCTTCTTCTTTTACCCAGGGCTGGCCTCATACACTGTAACTTCACAGGCTCTTTTGCTTCTTAATCTCATGTTTCCGTCCCTGTAAGCCACTCCTAGCTTTTAGAATGCCCCAAATCTACTTATATTTTAATATCTCTTTATTTTGATTTTTCTCTCATATCTATGTAGAAATTACAGGCTGGTATTTAAAAACACGTTAAAATTGCAATGATATTAATAGCATAGTAGGGCAGAACTGGTATTAAAGAAAATATTTCCCATGAATACATGGATTTGAATATTAAATTGTAGGAGCATTCCTGTTATTTTGTTCAAGAGAAGATTAAATAAACAGGCTTGTGGTGTGTAAATCTATTATGATAATGACTCCTCGTTCTTTTTTACTGAATCCAGAAATTTTATCTGAAATAGGTTTGGTTTTTTAAAAAAAAAAAAAAAATCCAAGCTTCAAAGTCTGGGTGTGTGTTTGCTAACATGGTTTTCAAGAAACTGTGATAATTATACCATTGAACTTTATATTGAGAGACTGGCAATAAAACCTATTCTCTCTCTCTCTCTCTCTCTCTCTCTCTCTCTCTCTCTCTCTCTCTCATCTCCCCACCACACCCCTACCTACAGTTGAAAGGAAAGGAGGGTTGGACTTCTCTTTGAATTTTTATGACTATACAAGTTTGACTATCTCGGCCGCATTGTTTCCAGCAGACTCACCCTGACAATGCGCTCCTTCATCAGAGCCATTTGGGCAGTCTACCATCCCATTGCACAGCCGAGACAAATGGACACACGAGCCAGCTCCACGACAAGCAACGTGATTCAAGGGGCACTTGATCTCCACCTCCTCGGGACCTATAGGTGAGAGGAAAGAAAAGTCTGTGTGTTAGTTTTATTTTTTTGAGGGCAAAAATTCATAGTTTGAATTAGGAAACCAAACTGCAGACGACACTATGAGAGCACAGCTCTGACTTCAAAAACTTTCAGATTGCCTATGTGAGAAGACAGTCATTTGAAAAGATATAAAGCATATGAAATGAAATATATTTTTAAAATAATTCCATAAAACATAAATATGCTTCTCAACCATTAAAACAGCATGGTTTGCAAGCCCAAGGATTCATATTCTCTGTTTCTTTATCCTAGATAAATTTGATGAGGATGTCAAACTTCTTCAGTCTTAACTTAATTGTGAAAGTTGGTTAATGACAATTTTTTCTCAATACATCATTTTAGATTTAATTTGAGTACCAAATGAGGGCTGTTATGGTAGCTAAATAAAGAATGTTCTAGCACTGAGAGTTGCCCTTTACAAATACCTTTCTTTCTGTTGTATACTCCTAAAGGAGGAGAACTGACATGCTTGTATTGTACTCTCACTACTTAGATGAGACAAAGTGATAATGAAGAAATAACCAGGGTCATGTGAAATTATGAAAAGCACAGAAGAGGGTACTTATAATGAATAAGAGAGCAAAAAGAAAAAAATACATTACATAAAGAAATAGAAACTAATACTGATAACAGTTTAATGTACTTTTAAATTCCTATCAAATATAAATTATAGGTTTACATGATTCATTTCTTTCATAAAAACTATTTACTTCCAAGCTTTTGTATTTTAGCACATATAAAAATGATTCCTAATGACTTACCACTATAGATTAATATTTCTCTCAATACTCATAAGAGATACTTCTTTTTTCAGTAAATGATTATTAACACAGGAACTCACACTTGGTAAGGTGCAAAAAGTAAAAGATCATGGAATGCTCTGTCTTAAGTGGGGCATCCCTATCACATTCCTTTCTCCCAAGGCTTAGGAATCATTGTTAAAGAGGTACCAGAAAGAGTGTAAAATACAAAGATGGTGTGTGACTACAGGAAAACATAGTCTGCCAGACAGAACAGGACAACTGCACATGTGAACTCAGAGTATTGTGAGGGCATGCACAAGAACCATCCACACTCCAACTAGAGCTAACCCCAGCATGGAGAACACTGTTGGAAATGAAGTTCCACACCTAGCCATGGAACTGCCAGGAGTTGATAACTACTAGGAGAAGCAGTGTCAGTTTTATTTAGGTGAAACACTGATAAGTTGACTCTTCTTCAGTGGAAGACCACATGCCCTCAGACATAGGGCCAAGATACATTGGACTTGAAGAAAAACATATGCAATATTGGGTAAGTAGGGAAGAGGAGTGTATCTGAAAGGAGATGGAGGGAGATGAATATTATCAAAACACATTGCACCAAATTAGCAAAGAACTAATTAATATTTTGTACATTGGCTGAAATGTTGCCACTAATAGGATTCTCTACATTTTTGAGGTATATTTATATAATTTCTTCCATAAAGTTTGCTAGTTTGTAATATACCTCTTGCCAAGAATGTGAAATGTATTTTATTATATAGTTCATGAACTCAATTAATCACTATTTCTAAAACTACCTGTTTTTTCAACAGTCTATGCATGGATATATCTATATTCATATTTTTCTAAATATTACAAGTCATAGTTGAAAATTAACATGACAAAAAATAACTTAAAACAGAATTATGACGTTATATGTATCACTGTTTAATAGTTATAAGGGATTTCAAAAAATAAGTGTTTTTCTTTAAAAGTGAAAATTCGGCATAAATGTCAAATTGGTATTTAGGCCAGTGATATGTACTGATATTTTTGAAATTCCAAGTGAGTGTATATTTTTGAGAGATTTTTAAATCTTTATAGTAAGAAAATAGAAATGAATTAATAGTTAAAACTTGCAATTGTTCAATGAAAAATAGTATCTGATTGAGACAAGGAAAGTATGGCCATCCATTTTAAGATACTGATAGAACTAAAGAAGGTGGAAAACAAAGACACGCTGGGGTCCAGAAGTTATGCCTACCTTTTTACAAACTGCAAAAACTGAGACATATCTTGATTATTGGAAAACAATATATAGAACTATGAGATTCTTAGTGCTAGCACACAGAATCAAGCCAGAAGCTGGTCAGAAACAGGAAAATGTGTGCTTTCATTGTTCACCAGCTGGGGGAGTCTTCACTCTTGCCTTCCCTTCCACTGTTGCCATGGAAATGACAATGTAGCTAGAGCTTTCTTGGCAGGCTAAGATTCAGTCTATCCTTCCACGAATCTCATACTAAAGTATATCAAGACAATTGTATAAAAGCGGAGGTTCTTTGTAGAAATGGTCGTCCTCTTTGAGAGGTAATTTCGCAACTGGATAAAATAGTATCTTAAATCCTTTGATCGGTGTCAGAGTTATTTAATTGGAACAGAGAAAAAATTCATACACTACATACACAATATATGGAAACCCAGGTCTGGGCACCCAGATATATAAAGGTAAATATAGCATTAATTTTATAAATATTTCAAGTAATATTTATAAGATTAACATGAAACATACACTTAAAATTATGCAGCTATAAATATCTATTATCAACAGTTATAAAGTAAGTCTTGAAAATTAAATGAGAGGCAGCAAATCATTTATCAGTCAATTTCCTCCTTGAAGGCAGGCAATATGGGTATGTTGTATATTGTGGCAAAATGCATCCCTGGTGTTTTGTGTTATTGCAAGTGAGAATAACTCCATGATAATCTTTTAGTTCTACCCCAAATGAAGAGAGAAAGCAATGTGATCATAGCTTCCAATTTTGCCTATATGAAAAAAAAAGCATGTGGCGAGGGCAGTTCTTTGCATGGCTGAGATATGCGATACTTCTCGAAGTCGCTCATCAACATCACCAACATGACATAACAGAGGACTTGTCTGAAGTGTCCAGGATATTAATGTATCTGGCACTGCTGTTGCAGCTGCTGGGTCACAAAGAGTTAAAGATGCTGGGGTGAGGTAGGCCAGTTAACAACTGAGAACCTCAAAGAAATACAAAGAGAATCTTCATCACATAGACTTTTCCTTTAGTTTAAACACTTCCAATTCACTAAAGATAATTTTAGGTTACTAAGTACTATAGTAATATTTTAAATACAACAGTTAGAAATATATTTCTTTTTAAAATCCTCTATATTTTAGCAATACTCCCAAATAGTATTTGTTCTTGAAATTATTTAACTTTGCCCAATTCATTGAAATAGACTTCACTTTTAAAACTAAGTCTTGCTTTACAAACTGCCTACCCTCCAAGGCCAATGTAATTCTTCTGTACTCTTTTAAATGCTACATTATGTTTTGAATATGGAGAAAATAGTTTCTTTATTCAATTTATAAGGTGTAAGACACAGGCACATCAAATGTTTGTCTGACTAATGATGCTGAATTTGTTTTGCAATTACTTGGACAGATAACGGTTGCAGCAGAAACAGCATCAGTGCCCAGTGCCAAACTCTCCCTGCAGGCTGCCATTACCACCTACTTTCTGCTCCTTGTGCTACTAAGACTCATCCCTGTTGTCTTTTGTAGGGATAACTTTCCAGTGGTCCTTTGTACTCTTTCTGAAATTCAATTATATGCTCTTAATCAGTACCCAATAATAAAGATATTTTTGCTAAGTGAATATTTTTCAAATAACAGTCATGTTGTCTATTTAAAAATACATCATTAAACATATTTTCAGCATTTAGATTTTTCGTGCTTCATGCCTGTTCTCTGGCTTTACTCCACTCTCAGCATTCTGATGATTTAGTTTTCCTCAGCTGAATAAAGATTAACCTATAACAGGAAAAAAATCCAAAAGGTCTAGTACAAAAAGGAAAATGGTCATTCTTATGGGAACTTAAATTATGCCCACAAGACATACTATACATTATTTATGGGACATTCTCAATTAGTAAATTGTACAACTAAATTTTAAATTGTACTTTTGTTCAGAGTGAACCAGAGGGACCCAGTTTCCTTCAGAAACTTCCCTGGTTTCCTGTCGAATCTATACCCTATTTTTCTATCTCCTGCCTCTTGGACTCAACCATGTTACTGTGGATCTTCGCCTCTCCATTATTTTTAGCATACCCAAATGCACGTCCACATTACACATGTCTTCTGAACATCCTCAGCCTAAAGAGAATCATTGACATTGGCACATGATCGCTGTTTGTCTTGAAAGGTCTCCATACCGCAGTCCATCACTTGGAATTGGTCCATGACTTATTTTCCAGCTGTTTGTTGTAGCATCAGACTGTGAGATCTGATATTAGGAATTATTTTTTTCATCCTCATGGTACAATCTCCCAACACAGCATAACATACAATGTCCACTTGAAGGTCAGTTGTTTGAAAGAACACAGAGAATAGAACACTGCTAATTTCTATTTTTCTTCTGACATATAAGAATGTAAATTTTTCTCCCATTAACACAATTCATTGACAAGGTTCCACTAATAGAAATTTCACCCTGTGACTACATTCAGTTTATAATGATTCTTAATTTCTGGCCAAATCGAAACAAAATGTCTTGACTTGATTTCATTATCTAATTGAAATTTAATGAGCATTTCTTACAACTAATATTGAAATTTATATTGTTTCATTTGTTGACTTTTTTCTTTGCCCCGCCCAATCCTTCAATGCAAATTTAAACGTTGCCCACAGCCTCACTTTTACTTCACAAACACTGTGCAACAGAGTGCAGAATGCGTTAGATCGGAGACCAACATGTGCATTTGTCTGCATAGTTATTTAGTAGTCATCTAAACTTAGTACTGTTCTTACCCCACTGAAAAATAGCAATAGTGATAGCATCTACATTAGAAAATTGTAATAGGTGCAAATGAAATTCCAGGTTTAGTTTTGATGCACGGGGTAAGGGCAATGCCAATGCTCTCCATGAAGTGAACTTTCAATGCCATTGCCCATATTAAAGTTTTACTTTTATGATGTTTAGATCTCTGAATTTTTCATGAACTGTGCCATAAAGGCAATTCTGCAACAACTTACAGATAACAAGTGCTTTCATTTCTTTTGCCACAACTTAAAATACGGTGTATCACATCACAGAAAGGAGTCTGTATAAAAAAGTAGTCTATAAAAATATCAAGTGAGAAATAATTTCAAACAGAAACACATGAGATAAAAGAAAGAAGCTTAAAACAAGAAAGTTTTGGATTTTGTTTGCGTATTCAATTTAAATATTGAAATTTTATTATAGTTTTTAGAATCATGTGAAAATCACTGTTAAGTAAAGTTTAATATTGCAGAAGATATGGTTTTTTTTCTATTTGTAAGGTGTCTTAGAACTCAAGCTGTGGAATATTTAATGCTGTGAACATTTTCTCTTTATTATTTTAAGACCCCATAACTCCTAAGAATACTTTATTTATTTTAGGACAATTCTCTTAAAATTAACTTTCTATAGATATTTTAAAACACATGTTTAATGTCAATATATCTTAATTATATATTAGGGTTTCCGAACAACCATTACACTGTTTATAGCTGTTTAATACTTTCTATCTATATATTCATTTTTATTGTATCAATTCTTATCCACTTTAAAATATAGTTCTTTGAACATATTACAAAAGAGTATTTTCTTAAAGTTTAGAAGAGATAAAGTGGTTCCTATCCAACTAGATGTGTAGAAATATTACATTAGTATAGTATTATAATTGCCAAGGATTCAGAATCAAAACAATTACAGCAACCAAATCCATTCATAAATATCACATGGCAAGTGCATAGGATTCTTGCTCATGTTGTTTCAGCTGATTGGTACGTAGTATAAATATGCTTCATGAACACATGTTCATTTACTGACATCAAAATGACAACTGGGTGATGTACACCTGTGCACAGGCACACCTACTGATATTAAAGAGAACATGGGGCTGTGTACACAGACATGCGCATACACCTATGATATAAGTAAAACATTGCGCTATATGCACATGTTCATATGTACTCTTACTGATGTCAAATGGTACTGGGTTATGTACACCTGTGCATAGGTGTCCGCTGATATTAAACAGAACACTGGGCTGTGTACACACACATATGTGTACACCTACGGATATTAAATATAACACTGGATTTTGTACTACCATAACAGTGAAAGCACAAACTTTCTTTATCAGTTTGATTCCATGAGATTATGCTCTTATCTTCTATTTCAATTTTACTTTATATTTTATGTTTAGCATAGATCTGGGGCTTTTTTACACACTTAGCAACATCGCTAGCCTCCTATCATTTAGTTCTTCATGTGCTGTCACAGCCAACAAAATGAAATTTTAATTCAAAGGGGAAAACAAAATAATTTTATAGCATTTCTAATATAATTGAAATTATATTTATGAACTTTCATTTCTAAATAAAACAATGTTGGCTCCTCATTTGTTAGAATAATCTGTGTGATTCGCTTGAGGAAAGAGAAATACGAATAAAACCTTCTGTTCCTCATGTGCACTCAACCTAGTATTAATTCCAGTCGACCAAATAATTTCAAAGGAAAACATGTTTCTGCAATAGACTTTTGTTTACATACTTCAAATGTAGGTTGTAAAGATTCAAGAACCCAAAGAATTGTAAAGATTACTGATTTTGTCTAGTGCCATCTCTTAAGCCCTCTCTGATATCTTCCTGCTTTCATAGAACCCTGCAAAAGGAAAGTTTGCACTTTGATAACACGCTCAGGGGTTAAAAATCTCTTCTCATTACTACTAATCTTAAGGAGTCTATTGATAGAGATAGTTGTGTGTTGCATAAAGATATATATATATATATAAATTAAATGTTTAAAAAGCATGGCTGGGCACTTAGGAAGGTTGTGCCATAGTAAAGCAAAGTTGCCATGATCACAGTCCCCGCTGAAGACTGTGATGGATCTGGAGGTAGACAGATGACAGTACCGTTCTTTCATTACAGAATTCTAAATCACATCTAATGACATTACTGTGCTAAGGTGGTGTCTCAGGGCTCAAGAAATAGCTCAGTTGATTAAGAACACCTACTTCCCTTCCAGAGGACACTGGTTCTGGTCTTAGCAATTACATCAGGTGCCATTTTTATTTCCAGCTCTGAGAGACAGCCAATGCCCACTTTTTGGTCTCTGTGAGCACCCAAATACAAATGACCTTCAGTTACACACACATATTTTAAAAAATACTAAAAATTAGTTGTAAAATTGTATTATGTTTATGTGTACTTGCATATGTTTATTGTGCATGATTTTGAGTATATCAAGTGATTTTTCAACCACTTTACTGACTTTGGCATTTAAATAGCACATACACAAGAAGTTACAACATTCTTCTACCTGACAACTGGATATACAACATGCATCATATTGACAAAGAGATATTAGTATACTCTCACGATCAAGATTTTGACATTAATTATAGTCTTCATGATAAAAATTGATTAGGCCAACTGACTTCCTACCTTCTAACATAAGGACAAATAGATTAAAAAGTCAATGAAATACTGCCTTCATTAATCCCAGAGCTCACACTACATACAGTGCTTATTTGTTTAAACTCCTCCTTTCTTCCTCTCCAGACAATATTCGCATGTTCTTGTAATGTTAAACATTTTCTTGTGAAAAACAGAGGAGGATTTGTATAGATAGATGAGACTAAACAACTATAATCAGGTGTCTGGGTTGCTAGAAATCTTTTTTTTTTCTTTTTTTTTCCTTTTTTCTTTTTTCCTGTCTTTGGCGTAAATGAATGCAAACAGATTGTAAAATATATACACAGCTTTAATGGGGAAATTAGACTTACAGTACCAAGGTTCCCTCGGAGAACAGGAAGCAGAAGGGGCAGCTGCATGCATGCCCAGCAGATTTATAGGTAAACATTCGCCTGAGGCGGACACGCCCCCTAAGGCTGGGCTTAACCCTACAAGGGTTTCTCTGTAGCTTTTTTGGATCCTGTCCTGGAACTAGTTCTTGTAGACCAGGCTGACGTTGAACACACAGAGATCCTCCTGCCTCTGACTCCCAAGTGCTGGGATTTAAGGCACGCACTACCATTGCCTGGATCTAGAAATCTTAATACATAATTTAGTAATAGGTAATTCTACTGAATGATATGTCAACATTGCTTTATTTAAAAGTTCATAAATCCAACTTTAATTATGGTTGGAATATTATAAATATCTTTTGTTTGTCTCCTTGAATTAAATATCTTCTTGTTGGCTGCAGTAACACACGCAAAAGTAAATTATGGGAGGTTGAGCTAATTATGTGCAAAACCCTTAGTTCTATTCCAAGCATAAAAAATAGTACAAAGTATATTTGTGATCAAAGCTATAAGCATAACCTCATGTAATCAAACAAATACAGAAATGTTGTGTTCTCACTCCAAAGATAGCATATCATTTGCAGATGATATAGTTCTGTTTGGAGTTGAACTATTGTGTGACAATATCCTTCGAACACATAGAATATCTTCACCTCTGAGTCTAGCGCATTCCCCCTTGTTCTTATTGGTTACTTTACTGCGATAGCATAACAGCTACTAGTTATGGTTGAGAAGTTCAGAGCAGCATGGAAAGTCTGACACTCTAGCCACAGACAAGACTCCCTGATATGAAGCCCTCTAAAAGACTGACACTTGATAGGAAAGGACAAAGACAAGAAAATAGTCCAATAAAACTACCCAAGGAAAGAGATTTTGCTCTCTGTTACAAGGTATGTTGTAGGGTCATAGTCTATTGATTAGTCCCTATGACAGATAGCTAAGCCCATGCTCATAAGAAGCATTGCATCTGAGTTCATTGTTGTCGACATAGGGACGCTGTTCTGTAGTACTATCAAGAGGGGAACATCTTAGAAATCTGCCAAAGCACAGGCTAGCTTTTCCAGAATCTTCATATATAGGCTACAACAATTAAAGGATAAATGTGCATTTCCAGTTAAGACCTAAACTCCAAGATTTTGAGGTGCTATTCTTTTAGCCAACTGAATTCAATGGAATTTTCAATGTACCGATAACTAGCAAAGTCCATGAAACTTTTGTTCCTCTTCTCTCAAAGGAAACAAGCAAACCAATACTTGATGTTTGATAACCAACTTAGAAGATACAATGTTGTTACTACTTCATTTTCATTTGGGAAAAAAAAGGTGAGGAAGTCTCTTTGTGGATCTACATGAAATATCTTTTTTTGTTGGTTTATGTCTTCCTTATAATTTAACTAAATAAAAACTACTTCAAAAACCAAGAAAACAGACATATTTTATAGCTCTCGGTGAAGACAGCACTAAGGAGAATACCACCTTTCTGATTTATAGAGAAAGGAGATCCATATTCTCTACGGTGACCACATACCAGAAGAACCAGAGCTTGCTGGTTCTCGTGGCACGTGCAGCAGAGTTCTTCAGCTGGCATTGCTTATTCACTGTTCCACTGGAGAGAATCTGCCTGACATTAACCAGGACTGAATGAGTAAAACAGAAACAGAGGGGAGATGAATACAAAGCCTTCCATTGTTCTCACTAGTTTTCAGCTTACTCTGTGTTTAAACTAATAAGCAATAATTTGAGAGTTCTAATTAGCCTCCACGCATATTAGGGGGAAGTCTGTCAGAGTGTGTCGTCTTCTCTTGCTGAAACAGGCTACCAGAAAATTATTTTTGCAGAAGAAGGAAGAGGAAGGTAAAATGAAAATAAAGATGCCTGAAAGAGTTCATAGAAATCGTACCATTAAGTCTTTGCATAAAAAGAAACATATAATATACATAATCTTGTGTATTAGTATACGTATATTATTTTAATAAGTTTTCTCTCCTGGGATGACAATACTCCCTTTAAGAGCACCCCAAAAAAATCCAATAAGAGACATGACATGTCCTCTTCTAAGTTTTTGGTCAGGGCTGCTTGAGAGACTCCCAAAATATACAGTCTATTGCTGTTTAACCCTTGCTTGTCTCCTAAAGGTGGAAGGTAAATCCCTATGGCTGGAGACAGAATGCATTTCGGAAACATGGATCAGAGACCTTTAAGCCAGAACCAACTTTGTTGCCACCTCCCTTAAGGACTAATTTTTCTGGTACCAAGAAGTAACTTGCAAGCTTCCAAGGGAAGGGGGTAAGCAGCATTTCTATGCAGTTATGATGACGACGAACCACTTCAATGACCTGTGTGACATGAGAAGCCTAAAGGCACAGCGCTGGCATGCAGATCTTGATGACTACCAACAGCTCTCCAGTTGAAGTGAAGACTTGCTCAACAGGACATAAATCATGCCTGCTACTGGCAACCTAGTCTATTACCCAGTACCAGTGAAGTCAATGATATTAGAGAAGAGCACTCCACCGCGTTATTTAAACCAGCACAATCTAAACATCTGTCTTTATACCCACAGATAAGTGCAGTCTGCATCCATATCAAGGAAACTTCTCTTAGCAACTATTGGAGCAAACCACTACAGAAAATCATAACCAATCAAAAGGCAGAGCTCTCCAGGCCAGTTCCAATGGATACATCTCCAAAACACTTCTATTCCCCAACTCTCAGGAAACCTTACAGATGAAGGGGCTAAAACATTGTAAGAAGCAGGTGATCAGAGAGTTTGCCGGGAGATTTTTGTAGTGGTTTAAATGAAAATGGGCTCCACAGGCTCATAGACTAGCATGTGTGATTACTCACTAAGAAGGAATAGAAAGTATGGTTAGGTGAGAGAAAGTGTAGCGTTTGGGATGGGCTGCAAGGTTTCAAAAGCACACAAGCTAGGAGGTGGTGGCACAGGCCTTTAATCCTAGCATCCAGGAGGCAGAAATAGGCAGATCTCTTTGAGTTCAGGGCCAGGCTGGTCTACAAAGTGAGTTCCAGCAAGGGCAGGACAGTTTCACAGAGAAACCCTGTCTCAAAAAACAAACAAACAAACACAAAACCATCAAAAGCTCAAGGCAAAACTAGTCTCTCTTTGCCTCCTGCCTATGGATCAAAAAATAAGTAAGCTCAGAGTCATGGAAGCCTGCCTGCTGTCATGATGTTCATGAACTGACACTCCGAAACTCTAAACAAACCCCAGTTAAATGCTTTCTTCTATAAGTTGCCTTGGTATTGGTGATTCATAATAGCAGTAGTAACCCTAAGGTAATTGTGTCTCCTAGTAATGTCAGAAAGTAAACCTTAACGTTTCATCAGTGTGGCTGCCTAAACATGAGGTAAATGAGGACAATACCAATAGATATGACAAAGTAGAGATGGAAAAGCCCATAAGACCTCAACCCTACACAAGGAGCTACAACCTTACACAAAGAAATCCAAGAAATTCAGAGAGCTGGGAAAATAGTTTTAGTCAGGAAAGAACATATCAAGGTCATCCTTAAAAATATACATAGTAATAATATACAGACTGAACAGGTTTGTAATATATTTGTCAACATGTACGTATATGCATGTAATAACAATTAATGTCAAAAAAGTGGCCATTAATTTGGTAGAGAGCAAGGAGAGAGGTGTAGGACCATTTAGAGGAAGGAAAGGGAAGAGAATATAATTTATTATATTCTCATAAAACAAAAATATAAAATGAAAGTGAATTTAAAATAAGACAGTTCATAAGTGTGAGGAAGATGCATTGTTAAGAGCCAAAGGTCAGCCCAACACTCTTGCGTGTGATAGCCCTCCTGCAGTTGAAGACTGTGTGTATGTTAGACCAAAGGTGAAAGGCTTTAAATGAAAGATGTTCTTCAAAATTTAATTTTAATTGAATTCAAAGCAATGTTCACTCTGAAAATGACTTCATGATGCACTTTAAAAAAACAGTTTGTTCATGATTGTATTCTATAAACGTCACAGTTATGGGATAATTGCTGTGTATTGAGTGCTTTCGATGTCCCCATCTCTGTGGTAAGCACATAATGTCCATTATCTAATTAAATTCTTGCAGGAACACCATGAGCTAGCTTTTATAATTGCTGTTATAGAGATGATAAAATTGAAGATTGGAAAGGTTAAATACTTTCTTCAAGGTCACAAAGTCATGCTGGTATGTGAATTTAGATACCTTACTTATTCAAAATCTGCTTTCCCTTTCACTGTATTATTCTGTGCAATGTTCTCAAAAGAGGCAACAAAGCCTCATTATGTGTCAGTCTGGTCGACTTAACTTTCTTTCCTCTTAATGAAGATCAGTACAAAGAATCTTGGGGAAAACCAATAACAGCAACTTACACATCACTATCATCATTACTGTTTCAAAGTTATAACTTTTACATTTCTGAAACAAAGGCTTTTCCCACAGATGAAGCTGTTTGCCCACTGTTAACACATGGCATACACTGTCGAGTCTCCCGGCATCTGTCACCAACTAGAGAAAATAAGAGGGGAATCCTGCCAGCTATTCATGACCATAACGTCTTGCATTGTGTTTGCCCATCCCAGGCTTCCTGGACTATTGCAATAAATAATGAGGAAACGAGGCCTAAAGATGACAAGTGAGAGGTAGAACAAACAGGCTGATAGATATATAATTTGAGTGGTACTGGAGTAGCCTCTTCCTCTCACAACTTATATATGAAGGAGCATAGAATTATTTCAGAAGTCCCATGAATGCACCCAGCAGCTACTGTTTCCAATAAAAAGTAGCAGTATATTAATGTTGTATCAAACATCCTAATTGTCTTACATTTACTTGGTAAATATGGGTTGGGGCCACAGGTGTTGTTGTTTGTTGAAAACGAGCTTTAATTATGGACATATTTCCTATGTGTTTTGTTTTTCTCACAGAACAATGAATATACATTGTCCTGGAGTAAGTGTGAATTCAAATCCATTTCAATGGTGTGCATTGCTAGAGAACTGTTCAGTCCTTCAAATGATCTTCAAATGACTTCTGCTTGCAAAGCAATCTTTCCTCCAGAAAACTGATGAATCTATCACCATGTGAATATATCCACACGGGTGAGCAATCCTCCTGGGTCATGAAGATTAGCCACATAGGAACTGCCTCCTGCCTCTGGTAAAGCCTTGCTGGTTCTGCCACTTGCTCCAGTCTCATTTATATTTGGTTGGTTAAGCAGGCCTAAGCCCAGCCGCAAGAATGGCAACATTACAGGTATAAACCAATATAAAATCTGCCCTTCTGTAGTGCAGGTCCTGATTTTACCTATTAGCATCTGTCACTAGCATATCCTCTACCTACTCCCAACAGAAGGCAAAACTCTGAAGCAATCACAACCCCAAAAAGGAAGGTCATCCGCTCTGTATTCATCACCTAGTCATTAAAGACAAGCCTCAACTTGCATGAAACATGTTACACTAAGTACTCACTTAGAATCTTCCCCAAGACTCCAGAAGGTCATATACCTTCTCAGCTCCTAGTCCACCATTTTGGCTCCCTTGTTTCAAGCACAATTAAATTTCTTCAATTTATCTGAAAAGCTACTGGCTAAATATGCAACAGGCATGCAACAAAGGAAAAGACCAGCAAAGCATCCTTCTCTTTCTTGACAAATATCACTTGGCAATAATTACTTCCTTTCAGATTTTATGAAATGTTCAACTGCTCACAGTGTAGACTATGGAAGGCTAGGTGTTGTTTAAGAATAGTAGAGTAATAGTAAGATTCAGAATGAAACACATGAATGGAACCTTAACATTACTAATGCTAATGGTGTCATCAATATCAGCCTACTAGTCAGAATCAAAAAAATTAGAAATTAATAAACTGCAAGTACTATTTGGAACACTATAAGATGGAAAGAGAAAGAGAGAGAGAGAAAGAGAGAGAGAGAGAGAGAGAGAGAGAGAGAGAGAGAGAGAGAGAGAGAGAGAATTCTAATGATTTATCTCCTTTTGGAACATCTTTGACTCAGGAAGAAAAAACAACTACGAAAACAACAAAGAGATGTGAGACTTTTCATGGTCCATACTGAGTAATATGGAAAAGGAGTGCAAGCAATGGAATTCACACATTACATAAAACTCCTGAGAAATCCCTGAATGCAGAACAGCCAATTTTGTTGCGCCCCCCCCCCCCCCCAGCTCATGTTTCATCAATCCTTTGAATCTCCCCTTCACCACCTTGTTTTGTCAGGTATATTTGCAAAACAAGCCATTGATTCACTACTGTGTCAACTTTTCCTTGTGATGCTTTCACACCTATCTATGTGTGTGCACGTGTATGATACATAGACACAAGGACACCAGAATGTGGGTGAGAAGAGACAAGAAAAAGGGGCATCAACAAAATCTTACAGGAAATGGATAACGGAGCTGGCCAGTATAAACCTGGACCTAACCGCAGAAACCCAGAAATGTGAGCCTGTTCCACCTAGTCTGAATGCCAAAGAGTTTGAGCTTATTGTGCTTTTTTTGCCCGCTTCTCCCAATTTGTATTGGGGTATAAAAGTGTATGGAAATTAAATGCTGGTGAGAATCCAGCATTCCCTGTTCTGTGTTTCCTTGTTATATTTGTTCTTCCCGTCTAACATTTCTAATGTTCTTTTCACGCTTCTACCCTGAAATGTATGAACCAACCATGGCTAGGATTATGGTGGATCACCCCAAAAGTTGCCTCAAGACACGTATTTACTCTGTAGACATTGAAATACACGCATAAAATCTAAAAATAAAAAATGAAGATCATACTGTCTTCATTTTATTTTTATACACATAATGCAAATGAATTCCAAACAATTAATTTGCCAATTCAATGTTGTTAACAGAGAAACTGAAATCTCACAGCAGATTGAACCTCGAAGGCCTCAGTGTGAGCACGCATGCAGGCACCCACAATTTGGTGAACAGAAAATAATATTCTGCTGCCAGAAATACAAAGAGTGTACAAAACACCCAAAACCACTTCTGTAGGATTTTTCCCTGTGCTATCTTCAACCCAATGAAGATGATAAATGAGAGCAATTACAGCAAAATAACACAGGACTGAATACAGAAAGAATAACCCATACCATTTCTTTAAAGATGCCTCATTTATATGTAAGATTATCTTGGAAACATTAGGTTTTATTAGTCTCATGGATTACAGCGCTCACCAACATTTCCTCTCATTTCATACTAGACATTTGATCAGTTCCTGACTCAGTACCCTGTTGTAGAATCTAAGACATTCCTTTCCATTTGCACCCAAAAATAATTCCATATTTTTAGTATGTTACAAACGTTGGTATAATTCAGTTTGCTATTTTTATGTTTAGTTAGCATATGCAGTATTTGGGTTTCATTGCGGAGGAAAAACAAAAGAATTGGAAAGTGTTATATTTAGTGAGGTGACTGACTCAGAAAGGCAAATGTCACATTTATGTCTCTGATGTACACTGCAGTGCTCTTGCTACTGTGAAGACTGTGATTCAGTAGATGTATACGAGGGCTTGGATTCTGCATTTCTATAATGTCCCAGGTGCTGTGTGTGGTGTTCTACTGTGCAATCCATACTCTGAGCAATCCTGGGGACCTCCTAAAAACTTAACACAATAAAACCTATTGTCTATTTTTCAATAAATACTTTCCCTAAAAATGTCTCTAAACAAAGAGAGAAACGGAACACTTAGCATAATTTAGTCACAGTCTAATGCTGCTTTATTCTAACAGGATAAATATTTGGGTTGGTGTACATGTTCATATGTTCAGGGTTGTGAAGAAGGAGGAGGAGGAAGAGGAGGAAGAGGACCTTTTGGGGTGACCTACCATCCTGTTAATCATTTTTTAAACATTAACATATTGCCACCTGCTAGAAAGGCTAGGTTTTAAAAACGTCTGAGGACTTCATGTTTGGGTTGGTGTACATGTTCATATGTTTAGGGCTGTGAAGAAGGAGGAAGAGGAGGAGGAGGAGGAGGAGGAGGAGGAGGAGGAGGAGGAGGAGGAGGAGGAGGAAGAGGAGGAGGAGGAGAACAGTAAGGCAATGAATCCCAAGAAAGGAGAACTAGATGTAAACTTTGGGGCATTAGCATCCAAATATGACAACTGGTAAAGCGAGCCACAAATGAGGAGGTGATCTCTTGACACTGACCACAGAGCTTGTTTAAAATTCGGAGTCATCTCTCAATTTGCTACGTATTATACTGTATACTGACTGAAAGAACAGTCTCAGTCACTGTGACCCTGAACATGCCACCTGAGAGGCTGGTGGATGGGATACAAACTTTTACTTAATGTGTTACTCCTTGTAACTCAAAAAGGCATAGAAATATAAATGTGTGTAATTTACTTCCCTACATTTATTTTAATCTTCAACAATATCTCCATATCTTATTACTTTCTATTTTTTATTGACTTTTATTGAGCTCTACATTGTTCACTGTTCCCCTCCCTACCTGTCCCCCCCTCTCAAAGTTCCCATGCTCCGAATTTACTCAGGAAATCTTGTCCTTTTCTACGTCCCATGTAGATTAGATATATGTCTGTCTTTCTTAGTGTCCTCATTGTTGTCTAGATTCTCTGGAATTGTGATTTATGGACTGGTTTTCTTTGCTTTATGTTTAAAAACCACTTTCTTAAAATTGATATTTTAGAAAGTTGGAGGGTTTTGTCTTTGAGAAATTGGCAGCAAGGACATTTCAAACCGATGTCTTTAGACTGTCACAAGGGTCTCCCTCCTCTGCTGCTCGCATTTGTCTGCAAATGTAGCAACAACTCTGCCACCAATTTTTTATTAGGTTGTGAGGAGAGAACTGATCTGTATCTATTTTGCCATATAGCCATTTAGTGTCCTAATATTACTGCTACAAATTAACCTGGAATGACTAGTGCAGGAAGGGCCAACTTTCCCATCATTCCCTCCAGTATGCAGTGTGAGGAGGAAATTAGGGCTTGCAAAGGTAGCTGGGAGATGTGGAAGAAAAGCACTGAGGGCTGCTTCTCTTCTCTACTTTCCCCTCAACTTAAGATCTGTAAAACTCAAGAAAAAAACCTGTGTCCAAAGGGCTCAACATTCCACCAACCTATGATACTAAGTTACAAAATGCTAAAGAAGAAAATATTTAGTCTTTAAAATCCAGTGGTAATATTATTTATTTTTTTATTTATTTAAGGGAAAATTGAGCCTCAGTGAAATCAAAAGTCAAATTTAGAATTAGGAGATGAATTCTTTCTGAGTCGTTAAAGAAATGTTTCCCAAAGTGAAAATAACCTACCAGAGCAGGGCAACAAACAGAGCTCTGTGAAGGTTTCTTGTACCTTAGCACATTTACTTTCCAAAAGTATATTCTTATTGCTTTGATACTTTTAGTGCCTTGACATAGAAAAGGAAAAGTTAAATTTCTTGACGTAATTCACCTATTGACATTAGTGTCTGAGGCTAAGATGCTACAACTCACCCAAAAGCTGTAATCATGATTGATGACTAACCAAACAAGGTCATAAACCAAAGGTTGGAATTGTGGAAAGGGAGGTGCAGAATCTTGTACAGTTTTGCTTTAAGATAACATGGATGCTTTGTTAGTCTGAAATCAACATTGTGGTTGATACTAATTTTACAATTTATTCCATGTACAAAATTAACTCCAACGAAGACTACAAGCTCCAGATATTAAAGGGCTATCTGTGGTTCCTTTCCTTCCTTTTACCTAAGGTTCTGAGCAATGCTGTTTCTTAGGCTGCAACTCTGAACCTGTTTTTCTCAAGATACTTTTTGATGTGCGTTTTAGGACACTGCCATTTTGAAATATAAATCCCCTCGCAAGTTTCCTACCTGGTGAAATAACTTTTCACAATGGTATCCCTTTATATCCGTCACTGTCTATTATAGCATCAGTGAAACTGCTAGGAGAATAAAGTTTGAACAGACATCCAATCCTTCAAAAAGACTCCTAGCCATTTCTAAACACCCACCTCAATGCAGCAAAACTGCTGCTCTCGAGCCGTCAATACAGCCACTGTCTAACGGTTACCACCTTGTCAGTTATTGCAAGGCCGCATGATTTTACCACACCAGGGACAACCAGTCCTCTGTGTTGCTAATTTCAGCCACCGATACCCTCTGTCTGACTCATGCACTAAAGTATTATCTGCTTTGTGTACTGTTGCAAATAACTCCAGAACCCAGAAACAGCCCCTATACGTTTGCTGTTGACTTTGGTAGTTTGATCTCCCCACTCAATCAGCTTGATCCTGACCCCACTTCCTCCAGTTCCTGTAAAGTCATCATTACAGAGACTCAATTTTCTGTGATGACTTCTAGCGTGGATTTGTGTTTCAACTTTGGCCTGAAAACAAAAGAGTTGTATTTTTAAGATTAAAAAGTGGCTATAGCTTTGCTATTAATGTAGTTAATATTACTGAATGTTGCCCATCCATCCTGAAGTGGTCTAAATGCATGATCTATTAACTCATTTTTCAACACACTTTCATTACGACTACTGGGTTATACAAATGAGGAAACAGAGACATGGGATGGAAATATATTATATGTGGCCAGAGCCAGTATTTTTAAGATCCAAGAGTTGAATTCAGATATTTTGTGTTTGAAGTCCTCACAGGTATCCACAAAAATATACTGCTCTGAAAGAAAATCCTGGATGCACACAGGGTGTGCTGCTCTCGTTGGCCCTTTGTACTTTGCCTCACAAGCACCGACTCTCAACTCCATTTTGGAATTTTCTTCTCTGTTACTACATCCTCTTTGGTAGGTTCTGGGTACTGCCATGGAGAACGGTTAGAATTGGTTTCTGTCAAGAAAGGATGATTCTGAACAATTACTATAACTATGCAAATATTTTATTGTTTATATTCTGAAATAATTGTAGATTATAAACTTGTTTAGTAATAGAGATGATAAGATTTATCTTAAACTGTGATAATATGCAGAAAAGAAGGAATTTTCTTCTTTCCTATTTTTCCTTGCCATTCTAAAAATATCATGTTTTAATTTGACACAAAAAATAAAAGGTATAAATTTCACACCATCTGGATAATAAATGCAGATAAGAATACATTTTAAATTATTATATATAATCTTTAATTTTTATGTATATATTTTAATTATTATGTATATATTTTAAAATTATAAATTTAAAACTTATTACTTTAGCATAATGATTATGTTAAACTGGCTATTAATAAATAGTAGATATAGATGAAAATCTCTATTTTCCTTTTTTTCTAATCAAAGACAATGTATGAATATAATTTGTGAAGATTGCCTGTTCTCTCCTGTCTTATTTGGCTATTCATATCTTCTATACTAATAATTTTTTTATTTTGGGGGGATGCATGTTTTTATGTGTATGTGCACAATGTGTGTGCATGTACACTTGAGTGTGGGTCATGGCCCTGACTCTCCCATGGCACCAGTGTGAGAGTGTAAAACAACCACAGATAGTTTTTCTCACTTGGCTCTCTGCTGGTTACTGCTATGTCTTCTGTCTTCACCCCCTGCCTCCTGGTAAGAGTTCTGGGAACACATTTATTTAAGTTTTCTTGTTGTTGCTGCTTTTAGATATTTGTATTTGGGTTCTCAAAGGTGCTGTGCAGATACACATAACTACACAGTGGGCCATCTGCAATGGAGAACAACTCCTTAGTGCCACGTAAGTCTTACCTACTAAAACACCAGTTGAGGATAACAACCATGCTCCCAGAGATTTCTCCATGAGCATAACCAATCCTGTTCCTCCATAACTTAATTTGTTAGTGTCATATTTGAACTCCCCGGTCTTAGCAACTTCTGCGTGTTTTCCTGTCTGGTTGCGAAGCTCCAGGGCGGAACTAAAACAACCCTTTAATCCATCCAGTATTCGTCACCTTTATTCATAGATCTCAATCACTCCATTAGTGATATTGTCAAACATTTTCCTGCCGTGACTGCACTAAATTCCATGTTAAATATAATCAACAAATTATTTGCACTCCGTAGAAGGGAAGCAAAGTGGTTGAAATTTAGGAATTCTGCTCCAGATCAGTAACTGTCACTGAGAAAAGCTTGCCTGGGGACTATCACCTGCAGAAGAGATGTCAAATTGATGAAACTCTGTGACAGTGTCATGGAGGAAGATGGATTTGGACACTTATTATCCAGAACTAAAATTAAAGGTTTTTTTTAATGTTAATATGGGAGGTTTTTTTTCTAACAAATAAATTTATATCCTGAGGAAAGAATGACACTTAGAATGTTTGAAAAACCATAAGAAATCTATTTATATTTTTGTTATATGTAATACATATAAGTATACTTGGAACGAAGGACTCTAAGGACCTGAGTTAGGTCTTAACTGAAAGCCTCCTCCCTGAGGACTAGATTTCATACTACTGCAAGTTGCTATCAACTCACCAAGAGAGGGGAACAACTAATATTGCTACTCCACTCTGATGCTTATGAACCACAGCAGTGATCAGCATGGCCAAATACCGCAAAACGTACAATAGTAGCATTCATTTCTTGGTGGTAAAAAACAGCTGTGTAAGTTTTAAAGTCCCTCCAGTAGAAGAAAAATTATACCTAGAACTGGAAACTTTGCTCACTCACATGGTGCATTTCAGAGGAGAACCTACTAATGTGACTATTCTAAGCCAGTATAACTCCTAATTTCATTCTAAGCACCTCTCCTTATCCCAAAGATAAGTATTGCTATATACCTTATCATCTGCACTTCTCTCTTTGCAATAGACAGATCCAGACCATTACAGAAAATCACCATATAAACAAAATGCAGAGAACAGTGATTGTAGTGTGCTCACCTCCAATGGATACATCTACAACAAAACTTTGGCACACAAGGCTCAGGGAATGTTGGAAATAGTGGATGGAAAGATTGCAAGAAGCAGAGGACCAGAAAATCTTTTGTGAGATTGTGACTCCTAGAAATTATAGAGAAGCCTAACCCATGATACCTTTAGCACTATGGATGCTTAAAAAAGACCCTAACGAGAAAGAATAACACCAATAGACATGCTAATGTGGAAGGGGGAACTGTCCAGCAGCTCCACACCTAGACAAGGAATTACAGGCCACTAACTGTTGCTAAAAGCATAGCAATTAATTTTCCCCAGGGATGGACTTAAGTGGTTATTTAATGTCAAGTAATCAGGCCTTAAAATCATGGAAGCTACATTAAAGAGACTCGTAAGGTCTTTCATATAATTACATATAAATATTAGTTACGTTTAGGAAAGAGGCCATACATTTGAGAGAAAGAGAGAGAGCTAGGTGGGTGGCATACAAGGGATTGGAGTGAGGAAAGGAAGAAGGGACAGATTAATTATAATTACATTTTTACTTTAAAAATTAAAAATGAATAACAAGAAAAAGAGAGTAGATAATCCAATAATCTAATGGACATATGAACTTTTTGTAGATACTTGTGCAGATCACACCTCGTCTTTTGAATGCTCCAGAGGCAAACCTTTTGCTTTCAAGATGAATAACCTAAGCAGAGAGCAGGGTAATCCTTCCTTGAGGGTGTGGCCACTGGTAGCTTTTCCATGCTCTACTGGGTAGGTGCATACCCTGGATCATATGGGAAGCACTAACAGAACCTAACAGTGGGTCCCCACCAAAAAAATAGTGTGGTGAGTTTATGGGAAAAATGGGGAAAACTGGTAGAATTTGGCATAGATGTATATTTCATTATATGCAGTTATGAAATTGTCAAAAATAAAGATGAAATTTTAAAACAGTGAGAGAAGCATCCACTACCTTTCTTTCAACAGCATTGTTTATGCAGCTTCAATTTTTTTATTCATCTCTTGGCTTTTACATAGTGTGTTCTTTCTTTTGACATTTTCCCAGTTTATTTGAGGCAACATACTTGGATAAAGCATGTTAATTATTGTGTACAATGTAGACAATTTTCAAAGAAGAAAATCCTGTTTATTTATAAATGGAGGCTATAAAAATGTCTTAACAGTAAACTGCTTACTTCCCACGTTTGGGGAACAATGTCAGACCCTAGAATACAGATAACATTCAGGCAAGTGTTGTGACCATCCTTCATTTAGGTCAACACTGGGAAAGCTGAGGCCGGGTCTCAGGAAAAGTGGGCTGACAAGATGACTAAGGCAGGAGCTTTGAGTTCATGGAAAGACCTTACTTTGATTAATAAAGTAGAAACTGATCAAGGAAGGTATATGATGTTAACGTGTACCCATACACACACATACACACTCATGCTCTAATGTCCCCATATGTGAGAAAACCTATATGCAAACATGTGCATTGTATACACAATCACACAAATAGACATGATAACTCTTTTGTACTTTTAATTTTGGCAAAGGCAGTCCACTGATGCTTTTTAGTTTTAATCTAGAGAAATGGTCTCTTCTCGATAAACCTTGTTTCTCTGATGTTGGTGATTTATGGGCATTTTACATGTTTATTACCAATTGTAGTTTAAATTATAATTCATTAATAATCTCACCATGTAAATCAGCATGTATAGTATCAGTTGTGTATAAATAAATACAATAAATATGTAAATATGATTAAATATATCTATGTCCCATAGCAAAATATCTAGAAATTAAAATTAAGACCAAATTAATTTCATTAATTGAATGCCAGACATATCACAATATGCAATGAGAAAAAAAATAGTTCATTGTTCCTGTTGATAGTAGTGTCCAGGGACACACTAGGCATCAATTCTGGATTGTATTTCAAGTACTAGTACAATTAAGTCATGTTAAACTTTGAAGGTAATGACCCATAACACTTAACTGAAAGAGGGAAGTTACACAACTTTCATTATTATTTTTTTTCATTGTTGGATTTTTTTGACTTCCTGGAAACTTGCTTTTCTGCAAGATTAGCCCTTAAATTTGGGAGTGTGGCACTCTACACAAATGAGGCTATGCACCATAGTTAGCCAACATATGGGGCATATTTAGGATGCTTCCAGGATGCATCCCAGAGAATTATGCTTTGAACAGAGTGACACAATACAAGTTACCATTTATGAGCAATTCTCCACATACCTGCAGCATATTCTCAGACTTATGGTTCAGTAAAAATAGCAACAGACCTGGTGTCAGATGTTTGACTCTGGCATCCTCCAACTGGCAGACTCTGAGCAAAGCCTTTCAGCAACCTTTGTCTCATTTCACCATCTGTCAAACTCTGGGAGGAGGTGCTGCCGAGCTGGGTGCCTGCCCAAATCACAGTCCAACCTCACGGTTGAAGCAGGCCGAGGATGAAACCTAACGGCGGGCGTAGAAGACTTTGCATCATCTTACCTCTCCAATTATATGTCATTTTCAAGAGTATTCCCTTTGACTCTTGTAGCCTATCTGAAGAGTTGATTTCAGAATTATTTGTACCTTAGCAGAACAACAGTTTTGGGTTGTTTTCTTTCAAAATCATCTGTGAGCCAGTAACCCTAAAGCAACGTATTGTGAGATGACAGAGCATTTCCAGGATTCTTTCCAAGAGAAGGGAAATAGGTTGATTGTGTTTGACCAAGCCTTGTGGCCCAATGTTTTGGCATTGAGCTTAAGTGGAGATTCTCCCTAGAGTTAGGTATTGGGTTTTCATTAATGTCTGCATCTTAGATTCTAATTTGTTTTCATCAGTATATAATCACATGCGTGAAATCTCGGGAATCACTTGATTCTTTTCAAATAGCGCTGTACCTCACAGGAATAGTCAGATGTATAGATTATCAGTAGCTACAGCTAACAGTATTAAGAAAAACTTTAGTCTGTAAGAAAAAATTAGTAGCATTATTTACAACTAGAGCACATAGGTCATACCATGCCCAATGACAAGAAGTTTCAATTATGGGCAACTTATTGTGAAAATCAAAATTTAAATCTTTAGAGGTCACTGAAATTTTGGAATTCTGTTAAAATGGATGATCTTCATTAAGACCTTGTTTGAACTCACAGAGAACTGTGCACTTTACTTCAATAACAATAAAGTCCTCTCATTTAATAAAGATATAAGCATTCATCCGTATGTATTTTATATAATACATGCTATATATATATATATATATATATATATATATATATATATACATACATACAAATATATATGGACCTAATAATTCAGATACTCCATATTACCTTAACAGTTGATGTATTCAATAACTGAGATTTAAGTACTGTTTGCTAACTTTGGATTAAAACATATATGTATTTTTGGTTACTAACATAATCATATGGCAATTATGTGGGAAATTTTTATGGGAATGTTGAATTTAGTGACAAAACACAGTAGAATATTGGCTTTGTTAGTAACAAAGTCCTTTTTCATATGTGCATAATTTACAGCTTGCTAGAACACATTCCCTCGTGGCTCTATCCATCAAACTCTTAACGATATGTGATTTCTGCCCAAGCAATGCTCTTCTGAACTACACTATGTTAAACGAGTCACATAACGATGTGTGTCATCTACTACAAGGAGACACCATAGTAACACAATAATGGTAGTATTGGGAATGCTGGAGGTAGTGAGGGGCAGAGAGACAGGGTTAGTGGCAAACTTTGCCATATTGGAAATTTTGAGAGGAAAAGAAAAGCAAAATGCTCGTGGATATATTTGGACATTCTAGCAGATGATAATGTTAAGCACTTCATTCCATGTGTATTCAGGACAAGTTAAAATTTAAATTTTGTTTGATGGCTATTAGATCCCAAAGCCACCTTAGAACAATTTAGAGAATTGGATTTGTGCCAATGGAAAATAGTATCTAATAAATTAATAATAGTCCTGGCAGCCAGGATGTTCAACAGAAGGTTATTGTGTGATGAATGCTGTTTGCTTGCTACAAAATTCATAAATTTTGTAGATGTATTTTCCAGAGACCTTATACTAATTAAGGCTGCTTTGGGAAATACATTGGGTTATTTAAGGAACTGTGACACTTAAAGATTGGGAGCCCCTCAACGGTTAGGGTGACATTTTAGTCATTTTGGCTCATTCGTGGCTCATAGTGACTTGGGGGAGGATTAAGCCACACTAAATATTAACAAATTATTTCTGCAGGTTATTATTCATTATATTCCATGATTTATCACTCTGGCTGCTGGCTGGATGTGGCTAAAACTAAAGCAGGAAAGAAGAGACTATGTATAAGACACCCACACAGGTTCTTCTAAGGTTACTGGTCTTTAGAAATAAACCCCACTTCCCAACAGTTTGAAAGTAGGAATTTCAATCAAGGAGCGAAACCATAAAGCATTTAAGTCAGAAACTAAGCTAGCTGCAAATTGTCTGCCAGTATATTAGGGTGCCAGGTGTGAAGATACTTTCAAGGAGCTCACAAAATAGGTACTCTCCAAAGCAACACCGTGCTCACTTAGGATTCCAGTAGGCCAGGAACACTAGAACTCACGTCGCGGTGTTTGGCAGTGGAAGCAGGTGACTCAGATGTATGCTGACAAATGTGGAAGTCATTAGCTATCTATGGCTGAGTTAAAATTCTGGTTTACACTAATTATTTAAACAAATGGAAAATAATCAAATGAAATAATGTTTAAAAAAGTATTCATCAGTCTTTGTAGTCATGCTTCAAATGGGTATCAGCTAAGTGTTTTTAGTGACTAACATTAAATTGTGCTTCAGTCATTGCATCAAGATTTTTATTTGTTTGTTTGTTTGTTTTTGTTTTTCAAGACAGAGTTTTTATGTAGCTTTGGAACCTGTTCTGGAACTCAATTTGTAGATCAGGCTGACTTGAACTCATGAAGTTCAGCCCATCTCTACCTCCCAAGTGCTAGGGTTAAATGTGTATGCCACCACTGCCAGACCGACATCAGAAGATTTTTCAATTCTGTTCTTCTGCGTGTGGTAATATGGATTGGTCTTAGGTCTCATGCTATGAAATCATAGTGGCAGTACTCACAGTCCTGAACAAATAGTAGAAATTACTAGAATTCACGATCAATTTATAGTAGGATTATTATCGACATGTCTCTTTCTGCTTCCTTGGGCCTCCCTTTCTTTTTGTATTCCAAAAATTAAAAAAAAAAAACCTATGAAATCATCACTGTGTCTGTTTTGTTTTTTGTCCGCATGGCAAACTAGAGTTATGTGGGAATATAAACATGAATCGAGAAAATGCCTCCATTAGATTATCGCCAAAACTGTAGGCTGTTTCCTTGGTATCCTTGGTAATTCTGGATTAATGATTGATATGGGAGAGCCCATATCAGTGTGGGTGGTGTCATCCCTTGGTCCTAGGTTGCATAAGATGTAAGACTGAGAAAACCATGGAGAGCAAGCTAATAAATATTATTCTTCCACAGCTTCTGCTTGAGTTCCTGCCTCCATACTCCTGCCTTGAGTTCTTGCCCTGACTTCGCGATGGGCTGTGATCATAATATATCATTTGAAATAAAGACTTTCCTCACCAGGTTGTTTTTTTTTCAAAGTGTTCTGTCATAAGGACAGAAACCCTAAAGATGCTAGTTGTGTTAAGGCAGTGTAGAAGTTTCTCCTTGAATCTCACCATGACTAATGTAAATTCAAACACACATGCATAGTATGATTTTTACTATGTTTCTCTTCCGCTTATCTGTTTTCAAGAGCGCCACTAATCTCTTTAAGGCTTCTAGAGTAGTTTCATATTCTACTGCCATATTTTATTATGTCTATGATATATAGACATATCTGCATAAATGTTTTAAATCTATATTTGTCAAATCATAAAACCTGCAGTGTTTGTCTTTATGAGGCTGACTTATTTCCATACAGTTTTCTGCAAATTACTCTGTGTGTGTATGTGAGAGAGACTGGATGAAATTCTATTGTTTATACACACTACATTTTCTTTCTCTATTCATCTATTGGCAGACAAGTTGACTAAAATCTAAAGTCTGGACCATAATAAGTTCAAGCAGTGCCACTAGGTATTTTAAGAATTTGGAACGTACCCGAGGCATACATATGCATCTAGTATGAAACCACTTCTCGTAGCCTAGGCAGGAAAGTAACCATACTCTGACATCTACCACTGTAATGGTGTGCATACTTGCTCATTACATTATGAGACTTTTGAAACAAAACAATATGCTTGTGAAACATTACAATGAAGTGTGGGCTGAACACTACTAATTACAAATTATTTCAGGAGGTCTTCTCTTTTGGTAAAATAATCTATGAATGCTAAATATTAGTACATACTACTTACTATAGTTCTGTCCTGCTCAACCAAAATTCACTACCTTTTATCTTTAGGGCCACAAAGAAGCCACACCAATGGGACAATGTGCTAATCAATTATGTGAATAATCTTTCTTTCTTTCTTTTTATTTTATTTTATTTTTTTTATTTTCGAGACAGGGTTTCTCCGCAGCTTTTGGTTCCTGTCCTGGAACTAACTCTTGTAGACCAGGCTGACCTCGAACTCACAGAGATCCACCTGCCTCTGCCTCCTGAGTGCTGGGATTAAAGGCATGCGCCACCACCACCTGGCTCTTTCTTTCTTTTTTAATGAGGCTATTTTCCAGCTGTTGTTCACATGCAACAGAAAATAGATATTTCAAAAATAGCTTTTATTGATTCTTTGTGAATTTCACACTTGCCATCAAATTTTGAGATTTTAGAGAGCAATTATTCTGTTTTGTAGACTAGTCTCTTTCAAGTCTCTCTTGTGAATTACTCCTCATAGACCTCATGAGGCGTCTCTAACTGTTCTAACCATACAGAATAAGATATTCTCTTCAAGTCTTGCCTGATCATCCTATCAGCCTTAGCCTAGGAGACTATGATCACATCATATGCAGAACAATCTTTCCATGGACATATCGCCTTACGTTGGAAGGCAACAGTGATTCTCAGAATTCTCTGCCTAGATTTGTCTATTAAATCTCATCATACCTAACTATTATGCCATTCCAAGCTGTGCTTAAGACAGAAATCGTGAGTTGTTTGTCATTATGTGAGGGGAAACCTGCCCAAGTCTTCAGAAAAAAAATCCCTAAGACTTAATAGCATTTCAATTTGGAATGGCAGACATTAGAGCTTTGATAATTAATTTCTTTGTGATTTAATGCAGCATATTAAAAGCAGGACTTGTGACTCTTGAACAAAGAACTGAATGTTGTTTTGCGAAAATGGTCATTCATCATTAGTCATAAGAAGTCCATTTATAATTTGAAGTTTCAATTTAATTAGTGTCACATACTCGAAGCTGCCTTCTGTCAACCGTAGTAGTGACATGCTATCTAGTCCTTCTAGAGTAGGTTGCTCATAAGTATCTCAAGTGCAACAAAACAATGAAAATAACAATGGAAGTGTTAATTACCTATGCAATTAAAGTGTCTTATATGCACAAGAATGAAACAGTCTACAGTATTCACATCTCTAATGGCTGTTAGCCTTCAGATAAGGCCTATTGCCATTATGTACAACTGCACAGGTAAATCATGGTGAGACGGAATGGGCAACATAAAGTCGGCATTTGTACATCCTCAATCGGTCAGACAGAGCTTGGCTAAACAGTATATTCTTCTGAGCCCTTTGCTTCAATAAGCCATAATTCTTACATGGAGCATATCATACATGGAATTCTATTTTGCTTTATGTAACTGGTGAAAACCCCTTATAATATATCCTAGGACATCCTTATTTATTGTATATTCTTATATTGCACAAAATGTGTACTCAGAATATGATTAGTGGAGATGAAGTGTGTAAACAACAATGGAGTTTTGTTTAGCAAGGAAGAGTAAAACTCTATTGTCTTGTGACAAAATGAGTGCCACTGGAGACCTTCCTATTAAGCAAAATAAATCAGACTTAGAAAGATAAATATGATGTTTTTTTGACATTAAATTTTTGTCGAATTGAGTAAGATTACAATACTTGGCATGAAATAGAATTGAGGCTTTGGAAGAAATGAATGGGAATAGTGAGAGAAAAGAGAAGCACAAAGAGGAGGGTGAATATGGTCAAAATACATAACCCATTTAATGGTAAATACCTTCCTGAGGCCAGCGAAAGGGCTCAGCAGGTAAACCACTTGCTGTAGTATCCTGGAAACCTGAGTTGCATCTCTGGAACCCTGTTATGCTTTTTTGTGATGGCATATATAGGCTGCATGTGCACCATGCCTATTCCATGTACAAACACATACAGACAGGCACACACAGACATGGACAAATACTAATTACAAATTTGAAAACAATGTTTATTTTTATGAAGCCCATAATGAGGTATAATGCTATACACCATTAATGGAAATGCAAGAGAAAGGAATCAGGAATAAAATCATTGATGCTTGTAAACCTAATATCCTTTGAAAAGATGAAAATGTATACTCCATAGATGTTTGCTATCTACAGAAAATTTTCATGTTCCTTGCAACTCAGTGTTTTATCCTCTTTTTCTTTCCAAAATTCAGTTGGCATGAGCAGTAAGTGTAAAGCACTCAATAAACAGTAAACTCTGGGGTTCCTTTTATGGACAATGTCTTTCTTGTCTGGTGTATTTAGGTATTTACCAGATGCTTAATAGCTAATGAGAATTCTAGGTCTTAAGGACATAGCCCATTCTTTATATAGAAATTTTACCATCGCTTCCAGAAAATGCTGAGTCAGAGACTTTTTCGAAGAGAAGTCTTCAGGAGACCTTTCCACTTTGAAATATATGCATATAGAAATCTTTCCTCTGATCCAGGCATAGAATGATGTCGAACCCAGATGTTTATGCTTCTGTTTATTTAATATAAAAGTGTTATTATTAAAGCCAGAGATTAATTTATGCTGAAAATTACCACAAATTTCATGTAATGGCTTTATAGCTAGCAGTTTTTAAAATGATGTAGGTATTTCCAATTACAAAATTATCCAAACACCAAATCATTCATGTCTATGGAAGGAAATGATATCTAATATAAACTCCTTTCCATTAAAATAAAGGATGAGATTTGTTTCTTCCTGTGCATTCATGCAGTAAAGCTTTCGTTGAGTTCTTCAGTAGATGATAAATTAGCATCCCAACATTATAAGCCCAGTTTCTTACGGCATATACTCGACTGCGGTGGAAAGGGGGCACGCTTGTGCACTCTTTAAAAATAGTGGCTGCAGCTTTTAATAAACAAACTGCCCAGTGTGAGCACCTACTATGTAACATTCCATACATTTGGCATTTTTCCAGAACTTGTTTTCGCCATCATCAGAGCTATCTGCAGCCTTTCCTAGAATCCGAAGGAACTGCTCAGCACAAAGCAAAACAACCTCATATTTGCACAGTAAGACAGATTTTATTGTCCAGATTTACTTTGAGTCTCTCCTATTCTGTAATCATTCACTCTTTTTCCAGTAATTATAAAAGAAAAGGTATTTGTACGGTGCATACTTTAAGTAAAGGAAAACTTTTATTGTTAGAAAGTGATACACATTTTCTTTTCAAAGATTAAGAGGTAATGACATCACATTCATTATTTTTAAAGTTCAAGTAGATCTTGTGTTTAACTGAAGAGGAAATACATCTTAGTATTCATTACAATGATTGGTCATTTCCCTCTTTAAATTGGACTTATCATTTTAAATGAGGTTTATTGGAAGCTAGTCTGTCTTTAACCAATAGGAAAACATGAAATAGAATCAACTTCTTCCCTGAGAATTTAGTTTACGGACACACAGAGTGTACTTAATGACAAGTAGTAAATATGACTTTGCTACTTAGTCTATGTAAGAAGGAAAAAATGATAATATTTTTATAATGATGATATAAGGTTTAATATTGTTTGTCATCTTGCCAGGATCTAGAATTTCCTAGGGAAAATATAGAAGGACATGTCCATAAGTAAGTTTCTAGATTGCATTTTTTATTGAGGATACAAGACTCTCTCTAAAGATGAGCGTCACCTCATCTTTATGAACTTGAGTCCCATATTAGGTAACCAGAAGAAGTTGAGCTTAACACCTGCATTCATCTTTCTGTTTCCTGAATGTTAATCCAGTGTGACCAGGTACCTTCTGTTCCTATGATTTAGCCTTTGCCCCTAGGATGGACTTCATCCCTTCAAGCTGTGGCCTGAATATACCCCTCTTTCCTTTAGCTGCTCTCCTGAGGGATTGGGTCACAAAGTAACTGATTCAAATGGGTGAACAGTAGACTGGATGTTGGCACAAGGATCTCTGTGAGTGGCATTAGTGATGATTGTGTCAGTTTCCTATCTATGGTTACTACAATTTGAACTTTGCTTACAAAAAAAAGCTGAATTAGAAAATGGTCTGACAATCCTATAAAAAATCAGTTCATTTTATAGCTTAAAAACTACTCTTCCAAATCAGTATTTGCAAAAGTTTTTAGAAAGTGACAAAACCCAGTAAATCATTAAAATCAATGAACAGGTAAATTCAAGAGCAAATCACATGACTGGCACAGTCAAGGGAGTGATAGTTCACAAATGGAGAGTAAATATATAATATAATTTATATAATCAATTATTCTGGAGCATATGTCCATTCTATACGTTATAAAATTAGGCGTAGTGATATAGGTGTCAGTGTATACCTACAATAAGAAAGAAAGGTTAAGCTGAAGTGTTCTGGCTGCTAAAGGACCTCATGGAATGTGGGTGTCTAACTGGCTTTACAAACTATTTTGATCTGTTGTCCACCTAATTTAGGAGATTTGAGGAAAATAAAAATGACTTAGGAACGACAACATGACAATTCAGTGAGGCAAGAATCCATATTCACCTCGGTTTCTGACATCTCAGCCATAGAGGAAAGATGATAATTCTGCATGAAAAAGTAATACCTGGTCAGCAGCATACTCTCAGCTTACAAATTCAGCAATTCACACAAAAATGCATGCTAACATTTGAGGGTATATTCATATGATTATTATATGTTTTTGTAAACATGAATATATATGTACGCAAGAATATATATGTATACATATATATGCATGGAGTTACTAAATTTTATTACTAAATCTTATATATATAAAATTATATATATATATATAATTTAGTAACTCCATGCATTCACATTCTTGACACTGTTCTTATCTAAGATGTAAAAGTTTTAACTGTTAAAAAATTCAGTTGGAAGTTTCATGTCTTTTTATTGAAATCTCCTTAAAACAATAAAAAATAACTAGTGATAATTGTTATTAATAGTGTCACATGTTTCTTCTCTTGTATGTCAGAAATATTTCTACTTAATAAATGAAAAAAAGAGAAATAATTACATTTTGAATTGTTTTCTCTATTCCCATTATGCATCTTCTATCTCTCTTATTCCTACTACACAAATGGCTGGAACATTTTCCAGCAAAAGCATCATTCTCCAAGAGGTCTTTGTAAATCACTGTGTCTATAATAATTAGAATTTAACAACAATTCCACCCCCTGAAAACCTACAATCTCATGGAAACTGAACAGTCAACTACTGAACAACCTTTGAATACGGCTGACAGTTGGGGCAGACTGAGAAGCCAATGATAATGGCACTGGGATTTGTCTCTACTTCATGTACTGGCTTTTTGGGATCCTAGTCTGTTTAGATGCACAACTTCCTAAGCCTGGATGGAGGGTGGAGGACCTTGAACTTCCAACAGGGCAGGGAAACCCGCCCTCTCCTAGCATTGGAGGGGGAGGAGAAAGGGGAAGTTAGGGGGTGGGAGGGAAATGGGAGGAGGGAAGTGGGAATTTTGAATGGTATTATTTATAAAGCAGTTAAAAAATAAAATTTAAAATCAAATTTATTCATCAGAAAACTTTCTGATTTCAAGAAAGGAATCTATTTCTAATTTTACTATGTCAAGCTCTGTGTGCCTACTTACTCAATGCATATCCTTCTTGAAGAAACTCTACTGTGGCCAAACAGTACTGGAGGGAAGGTGAGTGGAAGTGAACACCCCAGGAAGAAAAAATGAGGCTTTTTAAGGTCAAAATGGCAACTTCAATTTTGTTTATATTTTAATGTATAGTCTCATAGTAGAGCAAGAACTGATTTTATTCTTTCTAGTTGACTTTGAGCTAATGAGTTATTTCTTTCTGAAACATTACAAAGAAATGTTCTGATAAGCCAATTTTTCATAATAATAGCAAGTTAATGAATCACACAATGGAAAGAATTTCTATCTGATTGGGCACACGGAAAATGGAGGTAAAGTGGTACTCACACACAGAGAAACGCCTGGTGCAGAATTATTGGCTTTCTTCTCCTCACTCTGACAAAGGCACTTATTAAACATGTGAGGAACGTGCTCACTGAAGGGTCCCTCCCCCTGCCTCAAGAGTGATGGTGACAGGTATGCAAAGCAGAAAACTCCTACTGGAGCCGTTCCTGTGTCTGTGGACTGCAGCCAGGACTCTACATAACATTTCTCATGGGAGGCAGTGCCATTAACCTGTTCAGGAAGACTGTCGATTGTTTCTTTCTATTTGTCTGCCTTCATCCTAGATACAAGGACATCCATATTGCCACTGCCTTTTCATTGCTTTATATGAGCATGCTAAGTTTTCACAGTTATGAATGGATGTTCCATACACACACACACACACACACACACACACACACACACACACACACATACATATATGTTGTGAATGGATGTTCCACATATATATGTATATATGTGATTATATGTATATGTATATATGGAACATTCATTCACTATATATATGTGTGTGTACATGTGTATTATGTATGTGTGTATGTATGTATTATGTATGTGTGTATGTATGTATGTATATTTTTCCAGATAACAATCTAGAGAGATGTGCCTCAGATAAACTGTCCATTTCTTTCTTGGTACATTAAAATAGTGGGATCATGACTGAGTATGGCAGACCTTCACTGACACTCCCACCAGGCTTCTTGAATGGAATAGTAGAATTGAACATGTCCGACTCTCTGTCATAAGCCTGCACGAGGAGGAAACATATTTCTTTTGATCTCCTATGTTTTAGGATTTGTTTCAGCAATTTAGCTTTTAGCTTTGTAAATATACTTGACAACAAGCCTGAGATGAAACAGCATACCTACTCAGAGTGAAGCCTCAGGTCAAAGCAAACAAAGAACTTTCATTGAACAATTGATAAAGGGAAAGCCAACTCGAGGCTTAACTTAGTTTATGGTGTATTTTCACACGCAGGCCTTTTCTCAGTCATAGATGCCAGCTCTTTAGAGATTTTAGCAGAAAGAAGAAATAATTAAATTTGGTCCATCCCGACTGATGAATTAGAAAGAGTGAGGACTTTCCTAACAGGGCCAAGACAATCTACTTCTAGGATGAAATAAATATTATATCCTTGATCTGCCTCCAGTGTACCCATCTCAGACAGCTGCATCAGGTCCTTAGCTTAGCAGGTAGCACAGGATCTGGCACACATAGCAGCCTTGAGAATAAGACTCAAAGGCAAGAATAAGAACTCAGTGCTATCACTGGGCATCAGCAAACCCTTATATAAGTTAAAACGTCATCTGAAGCTCACGTAGAAGAGGAGAAGTAGGATTGCACTAGCTTTCACCTGATCTACTTAACGATTTCTGAAGTTCTTTTTATTAAAGTTATAATAACATGGTCTTGATTTTTCTGGAAATAACTTGTAGCTTTGAATAATGAGAGATTGTTTTCTACCTGAGTGCCCGCTACAGAAAAAAAAGTCTTGAAAACTCCATAAATGAGAAACTAAATGGAAGTTAAATTTTGTAATCTGATGTTTATTACTCTGCAGGGGGCATCTTTTCTGACTAACGTTCTGGTCACTTTAACCACCTGCTTTGCTTTCTGTCTTTGTAAGCTGGCTTCAAGACAGGCCAGACACAAAATAGCCAGGATGGAGCTTAGGGGCACACATTAACCTTGCACGTGAGATGTTCTGGATTTTATCCTCACACTGCAAAAATAAAGAAATCATATACTTTACAAATTATTTTAGAGCCCTAGTAAAGGGGTGTCAGTGACTGTTGTATTAATAGAGTGTAGTATTACGGGCATGTTGCTCACAGGTTAGAAAGTGGAGCTGTCGAGTCCCTGCCTCAGAGGCTGCATTGCAAGTGTCTCTCACATGGCCACACTGAATGCCACAATATGTTAGTGCAAATCTTTACACACATGCATATTTTAACTTTTTTTGTTACTCTAGCCTTCTTTCCAAATGGACTTTCAACTTATTGCACATTGGTAATGGTTTTCAAAAACCACACTTTGATATACAATCTTTCTTTTTCATTTTTCTCTCTGCTACTCTTCTCCATATTTCCTCCCACCTCCAATAGTCCCCTTCTGTTGTAATGAGAACAAAAACAAATATAGCTGAATGCAACAATGGCCATGCTCATTATTATAACCACCAGGATAAAACTCGCTTTCTTAAAAGAGCAGGTTTCAGCATTACTGCAAGCCCAGGGCCTCCTCCCCAGAGTGAGCTTATCAAAGGCCAGCGTCAGAGACTGTCTCCAAAACATTTTGATCACAGAGCTCAGTTCTAAAAAGTAAAAAGATGTGAGGAAGGATTCATATAGACAGAGTAACTGTCTTTTATATTTGACCCAAATGGTTAATCGTGAGTTGAATGAAGGGGTTTTGTTTTTCTTTGCTTCCCCATTCTTTCTAGTGTATTTGCTGAATGTTTAGCATCCTTACATGCTGATGACAGGTATTTTTCTATGCATGGTTCACAAAACCACAAGGGTTTGAGACAACTGAATAGCCTTCCCTCTAGTGTGTCCTGTGGTGAGTGTATGGGGAAGATTGACACCTGCAGCTATAGAATGATGAAGATTGCTTTCTGCAGTGCAAGAGAAACTCACCCTTTCTATTGAAGGACTGAATTTGAGTGTTGAAACAAAAATGTGTTCCTCCTTTTGTCTGATTGTTTTTAAACTGAAGTAACACTCTTCTACCTTCTCACTTAGCCTGAGTGTAGAACATTTAGTGACAGTACACAAACTTCTTGGGTACTGCTACTTGAAATGATTCCATTGTCTTCCTGTACCTGAACATTACAATTGGTTTATGATGGCAAGAGCCATCTCTTTATAATGAAAATAGTTGTGTGCATATTCAGTATAAAATTGTATCAAATGGCTCTGATTTTCTACAAAACCCTGAATGTTAAGCATTCACTTCCAAACTCTGCCTTTTGGTCCCGAAAGGTTGTAAAGATGACAGTTTTTCTAGTTTTACCTGCTGTGGATTTCTCCTTTCCGTTCTTGCTTTCATATTCTTTTCCGCTTCTTTTAAAAATACGTTTTTTGCGTGCAAGTGCATAAAAACGCTGGGGATCATGAAAGTATCAAACCCACAGCAAAGCTTCATGGCTTCAAAATGCGTGTTTTAAGCTTAGAAGTTCATTTAGCTGTGTAGACCATGGACTTGGACCATTGCATGTTTGAATAGCTGCATCCATCTAGCTATGTGGCAAATTTTTGCTTGCATGTTCTTTATATTAAGAAGATTTTTATTAAAAAAAAAGTGTTATGTGGTTTTTCCCCTGAAGCTTCTAGAAGCCAGCATACAAGAGAGATGAAGTGCTACATAATTAGCATGACTATGGTAGGAAGGATTCTGGGAGTTCTCTATGAGTAACTGAACGAGGTGCTAATGAGTGAGAGATCACACTGCCAAGGATGCCCTGGTAACCAGCACTGAGGGCTTCACTCGTGCACAGCGCTGCGGGTAACACTGCCAGGATGTGAAAGCCAATATACCCACTTCCTTCACTCTGTGGAAATATTCTTATTTGGGAGAGATACAACATTCAGGAAAATGTAGTAGGTAACTTACATCAAAATGTGTTTGCTAATGCCAGGGACAAAGTATCAGGGTCTTTGAGTTTACGGTTTTGTAGAAAAGTGATAATTCAATTATCATCAGGAAAATTTTATCTGAACCTCCCCCTACCCCCACTGTCGACTTTCTCAGTAATCAAGCAGGTTACATTTGTTGTTGTTTTAAAAATGATTTTTGCTAAAGAATTTCCTAAAACTCGAATGCCCTTTGTGGAAGGAAGCTCATTTTGCACATTTTTCTTTCTCATTTCTATCTCTGTATCCGTAAAGATGAAAATACCTTTACATTTCCTGTCGTGTTGGCATGCCTGAGGAGTGCAACATTCCTAAACTAAACACTGCTTGGTATGTTTTGAGGGAGTATTCACAGAAGCATGAGTTTATTTTCTTTGAACACAGGGTTTTATGGAGCCTCAAACTTCCTGTGTATCTCAGGATGACCTTGAACTTTCTATTTTCCTACCTCCTGAATATTGCTATTAATTAAGTTCACCTAAATTTATGTGGTGCATACTATAAAGCCCAAGCGTTTCCTATGAAAAAACTCTCTATAAAGAGACCAGTAATCGAGGCACATTAAAAAGTAAAACAAAACTTACCCATAAAATGCATGTATTTTAATTACACAGGAAGACTAAAGAGTTCAATCTGATATGACTGATTTTTGCTAAAACGTAATGAAAAGTCACAGCAGAGTGAAATCAGTGAATTAATTAAGCTCAATATAATTTTCTAAGTGTCTGTCAAATTTTCTGTTTCTTTGCCTTTATATGGCTATAGATAGCACAGATATTTGTACCTCGATGTCTTTTGTTTATAACATTGTATTCCTTATCACTTAAGTCTGTAAAAAAATTGGAAAGTAAAAGATTTAATCTTTTCCTTGATTTTTCTCTTGAACACATTTTAGAAATAATTGCACCCACTTACTTGCCTGTGTCCCCCCCACACACATACACACACATGCACACACACTTGCACATGAATGCACACACATACACACAGGTTAGTCTAAACACATAAACACACATACATGCTCAAGATACATACTTATAAACACATGTGAAGGCTTACAAAGAATGTGGAGAAAAGATTTCAAGGTCTTGATGTCTGCCTTCTTAGTGCCAATCTTAATAGATTTCCTTCAAGACAAACCCACAATTGAACCATCTCTCTTTCCTGCACCATGTCTGCAGAATTCGTATAGTGCAGGTGCCTACTTTGTGGTAATCACTGGGGGGTGTATGGCAATCTCTACAAAATATTAGATCTGTTTATAGATGTAGATGAACAGCAAGTCTGTCTTCTGAGTTTGTCAATAGGTTTAATTCTGATAGAATGACTTATTAAGGTGTCAGTGAAAGAAAAACACCATCATATTAATATGTTTGTTTCAAAACCACCTTCTCTAACTTTTGCTTTTATAGGGTGAGTAAGTGTAGAGAATGATTTCAAGGGACAAAAGGAATTCCCATTCTAATATGTGGCATGGATGGTTATAGTAAAGAAAGACTTATTTAAAATAAGCTTTCATTCTTTCTCCGTTGCTCCAACATTTACCTACAAAGCATCCATAAAAATAGCAGGTGAGTATAACTCTCACACATCATCTAAGGAGTTCCTCTTTTTAGCCACTGGATACTCTTACTGATAGCCACAACTACTCGAAACGGAGAAAACAACTATGGGGAACTCAGCACCGACAAGTACATCTGTAACACAACTTTTGCACCTCATACCCTATGACCACCCCTAATACAGGGCAGAATGGTTCTAAGAGCCAGTGGACCAGGAAATTGACTGTGAGATTGTACCTTCTAGGTATGACAAAAATACCACACTCATGAAATCGCAACAATATGAGTGGCTAAATACTTGACAGGACTTGACATCTCAGTGTAGATGGTGAAATCGCATACTGTTCCACCCCGACAAAAAGAGTTATAGGCAATTAGGAACTGCTGAGAGAGGGAGAGTTATTTTTGCCCAAGAAATGAGACCCCAAATTGGCTATTCAATACCAAGCGGTCATCCCTTGAAACATGTATATTCGGCTAACATTGAGTGAACAAAACAGGTTCTAGTAATAAAATTATTCATTTATATGTAGATGCAAAAACAATTGTTAAAGATAAGGAAGCCATAAATCTGGAAAGGAGTTGGGAGGGGGCGGGAAAGAGTGGGAGTAATGCTGTAATTGTTTTAAATTAATTTTAAAAAGGAAGAAGTATTAGGATCAACAGTAGGACTTGTGAGCAGGTGATGGTCCATCTTCCTATCTCAGATGATTTCTTTCCCAAGAAGCCCTTTTCAAGGACAAAAGCATGCAACTCGAAAAAAGGATGCAGCAAGCATGGATCTCACCCCGAAACCAAAAAGCATTCCCAGCCTCGCTTTTGGAGGAAGGCTGTCCCCCCCCCTTTTTTTTCTTGGTCACTTGCACCATGCAGCTGCTATTTCAGGAGACAACAATGAAGTCAGTGTAGAAGCAGGATAAGAAGCCAGTGCACTTGCATGAGGACAAGTATTTCTTTCATGACTGTTTTGGTTTAGAAGAATAAGAGACCTTTAGAAGCATCAAAATTGCTAAATACGAATACAGCAAATAGATCTGCCGGGGCAAATTCCAGTGAATTCAGGAATGTCAGAAGGCTGCTGCATACGTAGTAGGAAGGGTAGGGTGAAATGGGGTCTCAGAAACAAGCTTTCTCATCAAACTGAAGATACTATACTAAAGTCATTGCAATAAGTTCCAATAGAGGAAAGGAGTTTGAGTGTATTTAATGCATTTTTGGAATGGCTACTTACTGTGTGCTTATTTTCAGCTGGTCTTACTAAAGCTGAAGTCTTGTATTTGAATTCATACTGGATCCCTTTCCTGATCACTGTCAGTGGCAATAGTGCTCCGGAAGGAACCGAACCGGAGGGCGAATTAAACTGTGCTTTGCATTTGCAGAAACCTTGCTGTTCTTCGGCATAGAGGGCATGGATTGTTCTGGAGAAGCTGACTGACTGCAAGGATCTGCAGCTCCATTTGATAGCCCTGCCTTAAAGGGTGCTATTTGTGATTATCGTGTAGGATTTGTAAACCTTTTTTCTCTCCCTTCTTTCATCCTTTCTTTTGTTGCTGCCTAGATTCATGTATAAAAGAGAGTCAGGTCACCATGCTCTTAACAGGACTTCTTTGTCCTTTTATCTGATCTCCTTAGGGATGGCAATTTTCTCTGGTTTTGCCTAAGTACTAGGAAAAGAAGGGCGCTTACTGTGCTAATCTGTGAGAGCACAATTCGTGCTCAGCAACTCTTCCTCCTCCGATGACTAGTCCTTCATAGCACATGATCAGCCTTTGAACCGATAATATTAAAAAAAAATTAAATCGCACCCCAAACTTAAAGTGAGACGAGGTGGTTGTGACTGGATGCTTTACTAGGAAAGGCATCTCACATTCTTAGGAATGACTCTTCACAAAGCCCTCTTGCATCCCAGCTTAAACTATATAGGAATCCTGCCTGCCTGCAACATTCATAGCAGGCCTTTAAAAATCTTACATTAACTGTATCAACAGCCAGGCATTCTTCTCTTCTCTTCCTACTTTTAAATACAATATATAAATGTATACATATCTTGAGCAAGTTTCGGTTACTGTTCCCTCTTACTTTTCTAAATATTTAAAAATAAAGACTTTGTGGGAGCCTAGCCAGTTTGGATGTTCACCTTCCTAGATATGGACGGAGAGGGGAGGACCTAAGGCTTACCACAGGGCAGAAAACCCTGACTGCTCTTTGGACTGGAGAGGGAGGGGGAAAGGAGTGGGGGGAGGGGGAGAAGGGTGGGAGGAGAGTGAGGAGGAGGGGGAGGGAAATGGGAGGCTGGGAGGAGGTGGAAACTTGTTTTTTTTTTTTTCTCTCCTTTTCTCAATAAAAAAAAAAAAACTAAAAAAAAAATAAAGACATGGTATAAATGACAAAGAAACTGGAGAAATGTTAAGCCTATCTGTAATATTGCTTTGTAGTTGTCCATGACTACAGTGTGCATCCCACCAGCTGATTGACTTTCAAATTCTTTTCAGATTTAAGTCATGTGCATTTATGTTTCTTCCTTTTGTCATCTATCTCCTTATTTGATTAGCATCAACTCAAATATTAAATTCAAACAGAAAAATTAACCATTTAAAGCCATAAATAAAGAAGCTTGGTCAGTTTGTTAGTGGACCGATATATAATTTTAACCCGTGTTTTAAAGTTGATTCCATAAAGGATCTAGTCTAGATCCAGAAATAGGTTTTGATTCCAGATGATTTTAACTCTGATTATTTCATTTCAGTATTGACAGTATGCTTTTAATAAACTATACAGAGAGTGAGTGTTGCTCCCTGACCTCAATTAAAGGAAAGAAGAGCTCATGTTGTGGGTTTCAGATGCATTTCATTGTCTTTATTTACTTTTCCTCAAGGAAATTCTTTAGTTAATTTTTGGTGAGGGGTGGGTGGGAGGGACACAGGATTGGGTGTTTTCGGTTTCTTCTTACTTTGTCTATTACATCTCTCTTGAAAACTCTGGTCCTTTTTTTTTTTTGTTTGTTTGTTTTTTGTTTTTTCGAGACAGGGTTTCTCTGTAGCTTTGGTGCCTGTCCTGGAACTAGCTCTTGTAGACCAGGCTGGCCTCGAACTCCCAGAGATCTGCCTGCCTCTGCCTCCCGAGTGCTGGGATTAAAGGCGTGCGCCACCACCGCCCAGCTCAACTCTGGTCCTTTTTAAAGGGCCTGCGTGACATTTTAACCATTTTCGCCTCCGGATTTGGTTAACGATCAACAACATACAACCTCAGTTTGCATAATAAAATCAACCTTAGTGTTTCTTATGACATACTGAGAAAGAAACGTTTTGCTTCACACAAACTAAATAGTAATAAAAACAATCTTTACAAATAGAAGCCTAGAACAGCTGTGGCCAGCCTCCCTTCAAAGAGCTATCCTCAGGAGAAGCCGACTCAGACGCAGAGCAATACGTAGATATAGCGAGGATCTAAACCAGAAGCAGCTCAAGGCAAGAGTCATAAAATCTCATACACACCATTCTCTGCGGTAATTTTTTTGAGTACGGCACTTAAGTTTGAGTGTCTGTCATCTGATGAGTAAGTAGAAAAATACAGCAGCCATGGCCCACATACTGTAAATCAGTTCCCCCAAAGTATGATTCTAAGGGCACCAAGCATCATCAGAGAACTTGTTTGGAGCACAGGTCTTCAGTCTCTGCCCTAGATCTTCAGAACGGAAGCAAAATCCAAGGAGTGGGACTGTCACCTGTATATTTTAAAAGGTCTCTATGGCACGCACAGGGGTAAGAACGACCACTCTGACTTAGTTGTGTCCACGGAGAAAGTCCAAGGTCATTCTTGATTCTCCCTTTTCATAACGCCTTTTGCAGTAAACACATCTCATTCACGGAGGGGTTGGATAGCGTCCAAGGAGATATTGGAAGGTAAATGTGATCCAGAGAAGCCAGAGGGTCAAGTGTTTATGTATTAAAAAGGTAAATCATGTCAAAATGAGGCAGAGTGGGAAGCTAGGAATTGACAAAGACCAGGATTGAACCCGTGAATAATTGCTCCAAAATTCCAGGTTTGGCAGGCTCTTTCATTTTCTGCTAACTGCTTTTTCACAGGCTGAAACTGCTTTCACCTTATCTGCGAGCAACACCGCTTAAGCAGTTGACATCTGTTTCCATCCCGTCAGAGAGCCTCTTGTCACTGTTGAACTAATGACAGAGACAGAGATCCAAATGACTGTCAGATACGCCAGGGATCAGGATATTTTTTCAGGCCTCAGTAATCGCCTCTGTCCTGTATGTCATGAGTCTCCGACATCTCCTCCAACCACCGCTATTTCCATCTTTTAGCGCACCCTCAACAGTTCACACAAAAGGTCATGTAGAAATCAAAGCTAAAGTGGTTATTAAAAATGTAGCCACCTTAGTTTTGCAAATCTCCTCTGAATCTGAAAGTATCTGGGAAGTGAAAGATAAATGATTATGCTATAAGTACAATTCTAAATGAGATTAGCACATTTCACTACTGTCTTGGGGTCTAGAACATAAATATTTAACATTGAGTACTAGGTTTCTAAATACATTACGAAGTCATTGTGAATTGAGATTAGCATTTTAAGTTAGGCAGCTTGAAAGAAAATCTTGAGTCTTTGTTTTCTAGTTTTTCTTCCTTTTAATTCTGCCTTAAATTTCATCTGCATATCCTGCTAGGGAAAGTTAATGTCAAAGGTTGTAATGAGTTGATGAGTTAATGCAAAAAGTAATTTGAATAAGGCTTATCATCCAAAAATAAATCAACAAATATTAATATAATAAATGTTGAATAGATCTTACCATCCAATTAAAAATCAATAAAACTTCAAATTTAAATGGTGCCATTTAATCACACCATATCAAAATAAGAATGAACAGAGTAAGTTATAGACATTTTAAAATTATCTTTCCATTTTGGTCATATGACCATACATAGAAATTAACAAGGTGAGAGAACTCTAATTAGTTATTCTCATGTAGTTTTATGTATTTTGTGGCTACTCAGAAAAGCAAAGGAATTAGCTATAGTCAGGACAAAGAGTTATATGTTTTATCAAAGCAAGGCTATGAAACAGCCACCAGAGGTCCATCAGGGTCTCATAATTCACCCATTCTTTCCAAAACTAGCAAAAGCTATTTTAATGCCTAGTGTATCCTGTCTCTGACCAGGCTCTACATCCAGACTAGGTACTGCTAACTTATTTTCAATGGAAGCCACAAAAAGATCACTCATCTGGTCAAAGACTATGGATTACATGGAACATGAAGTTTTTAGTCTATTGTCAGATCTTTCGAGTGCAGTCTGAGACATCCAAAGAACAATTTAGAAGCACTTATGCTTCGCTGTTTCACAGATTTGGGGAATGCAACTTTCCTCTGCAATACTGTATATTCAAACCTACCATTTGCAATTTTTCTGTGTTTAATTTAAAGCTGTACATAATAGATGTTCAACGAATGCTATGAATCCCACTGTTATCTTCCCACTAGAAGCTAAGAACACAGACAATAGAGTAAATAATATATGCTGCAAGAAGTCCCAGTGCCTGTAGACAGATCAATTGCTGTCTATCCTTAGCAAATGGGTAGGCAGTGTATCATCTATTCTTTCTACTGTTATCATGCTTGTGTTGTCCACTTTGACAATAGTCAGGGGTCAATTAGAATCCACTTGAGCTCAGTTTAGTTTTCAGTTTTCTCTGAGTAGACACTACTAATATACTTTTAAGATTTTTTCATGTGTATGAGCACTTTGTTTACATGTCATTACAAGCACAGCATTTGTGCTCAAGAGCCTGCAGTCAATGGATCCCCCAGACTGGAACTGCAAATTGTTGAGATCTATCATCTGGGTGCTAAGAATTGAACCTAGATCTTTTGCAAGAGCAACAAATGCTTTTGACTGATCTATCATTTATCAAGCTCCAAAATACTTTTCAGTGAACGTAAACTTTAAGTGTTATCTTTAGCTCCGTTTGGAGAGAGGGACAAAGGGTGTGTCTCAAAATAAAATGAACTATTATCAATTAGAAGAGCAATAAAGGGGGAAAGAGTGCTAACTAGTGGAGGGTATCATTCTCTAATTTCTTGAGAGGAGAGTCTCACGAAGATGTGTAATTTTATACCATGCCTTCTATTGTCTAGTGTAAAAGTATACAAGAAGTGCACTTGCTTTTCATTCAGCTTGGCTTCTGGTATGAACCCTTGAATGCCTTTTATATGTAAATATCTCTTATGAAGTTATAAAGTCTGAACAAGAATCACTTAAGGCTGGGGAAGTCTGCCAACAACTGACATATTAATCTATTCAAGGTGCTTTAGCATTGACAAGAGGCATTGGTGCCCCAATAGCAAAGGTATGCAGATGAAGCAAAAGAACCAGAAAGGGGCAGAAATTTAGTTATTGCTTTTTTTTTTTTACTAATAGAAAATTCAAAAGGACTCTAGTGTATCTAAGACAACACCTTAGCAGTTAATGGAAGAGAATGCATCCTAAATTTCAAAGCAAAGAGTTCTTTGTTTCTTTAACTGTATAGCCAGGTGTGCAGAAGAGTTTTAATGGCAGCAAAATACCCAGAATACCCTTTTACCTCAATCACCACGGTAACCAGGAAGCAGTTATTGTGTGTCTGTTAATGCTAATGGTTTAGCCACAAAATTATTTTTTAAGAATCTCAGAAGAGTGAGGAGCTTTTAAGCAGTTATAAAAGTTGTTCACACATAGCCGGTGTTTTCTCAGAGCAGGTGGATATGTATGCATAACATTCTGCTTCACTCTCCTAGACTACAAGATTGAAAGGCAAGAAAACTGTCTATCACAGAGAACTTTTATAAAAGTAGATTCCACAGCTAAGATACAGGGAATCTAACTAATTTTGAATGTCTAATGAACAATGTATAGTTTTCAGTGTAAATATATTTCATATCAACTATAAAATATTACCTACAATTTATGCTTATCCAAAATTCAAGTTTACATTGGGTGTCTTCGTTTGTCATGTGTTTTTATCATTTTTGCTACTTTTCACAGACATTTAATCTTTATACAACTTGATAAAGTGAGTTGTATAATTTTTATAGCTTTATAGATTAAACAAGGTGGTATAACATTAGTTTAGTATGTCAGAAATAGACAAATTATTTTGAAAGTGGTTTTAGCTTCTAAAAATTAAAAGGAAACCATATTTGGTCAATGTTTGTCTTTAATATTATATAAAATGTTTTCTTTTCATCGGTGTAGTGCATATGGTTACGCTCTACAAGAAAGACAAAAATCAATAAAAAGTAAGACTTCCAGTTTTCTACTGTTTGAAGAGTTGTTTTGAATCTATAATGCAGGTTTGGAGCAGTTTTAGGAACACAATGGTCTTTACACTTACAGATAAACACTAGGAAAATGAAGAATGTTAGGCATGCTGGCTTGTTTCTTCAAAGGAAGCAACATGTAACTTGTTTTTTTGCCCAGAAGCCTGAGACTAGAGATGGTTAATAGTGCAGGCAATCTCTGAGCAAGGCCACACCTGGCTCACCTAGACTTCCACAAGCAGGAACAGAGGTGATTAATAGGTTGGTTGACCTCTATACTATCTATATGGTGGAGACCACAACAGATTCTCCTCTAGGCCCTTAAGATAATACATGTGGGCTATCTAGAGAACCCATATTCGGGAAATAAGTGGCATGTACTTTGAAAAGAGTTTTGATGGAGGAAGGTCATTGGTTAATTAAATAAAGAAACTGCTTGCCCTGATAGGTTAGAACATTGGTGGGTGGAGTAAACAGAAGAGAATGCTGGGAGGAAGAGGAAGTGAGCTCAGAGATGCCATGCTCCTCTATCCCAGGCAGACGCACGAGATGAAGCAAGCCTCCAGGTCAGACATGCTGAATCTTTCCCGGTAAGACCGGTGCTACACAGTTTATTAGAGATGGGTTAATCGGGATGTCAGAATTAGCCAGTAAGGGCTAGAGCTAATGGGCCAAGCAGTGTTTAAAAGAATACAGTGTCCATGTAATTATTTCGGGGCATAAGCTAGCAGGCGGGCGGGGTGCTGGGGACGCAGCCCCACCGCTCTTATTACAACAGAGTTTCAATGCAATTATGCCTTATTTTGAACATGGGATTGGGTTATATTAGACTTTTTTCCCAAAATTATTCTACATTGAAATGTGCCTAAAATAGGCTTCATGGGGTCAGACTCGGGAGTTTTAACCATAATGGACTATCAAGTCATGTTGATCAGGGTTTTCTTCTTGCCTCATGTAGATTGTTCATCTGCCAACTTTTGTGTTTTCAGAAACCTCCACAAAGCAGTTTCCAAACTTGGACCACCAAATTCTGATTATCACCTACGCAATACTCAGTATTATTCTGCTGTGGAAATAACACTCCACAACGGTGATGTCAGCTCAGCCTGTCCATGGTATCGCCATGATTTTCTTCCAACAGTGTTCTGCACTATCTTCATTACATTCTATGAGTCCTTTGTCACTCTGACACAGCCTGAGCTCCTTCTTCTTCCATCCTGACTTCTCAAGATTTCTTCTCGTTCACTGTGTTGCTCACATCTCCCTGGTCCAAGCTGTGGCTCCTTTATTATTTTACTTTGGTCATTCCTTTTCTGTCACCTTGAGGCATAAAAAGTTTTCATTTAAATCTCCCTGCTACTAGCTCACTTCTAGTCATAATTTATTTGCTACTCATATTCAGCCTTGATGTTCATTGCTAGAACACCCCATCAGTTGGTTTTGTGCACTATCCTGAGATCACACCTTGAAAAGAGAAATATAGAGTAGGTCTATTTGGCTCAGTTTCCCAAAACACCTTTGTCTTCTAATGGCTGAATTTAAAGCTTATCCTCAAGATAATAAAAAAAAGCTGGAGCCAATTTTAATCTTCTTTCTACCTGCTCCCCACTTGGATGCTTTCATTTTCAAAGATATCTCACCAACACAAACTTAGGAGTGTCTTTTTCAGTACTACCTGCAATAGAGTTGTGTTTGGGAAATGGTTATTATAAGAATAAATCATCACAATGTTTGCTTCTTTGTCCAAGCCACTAAAGGCAATGCTGCTTTTCTATACTCTCTAGTCTCTATGTCTCCTTTATTTTTAATGCATAAAAAGAAATTGGGAGGGAAAGGCTTGTGAACAGTTTTTGCAGAATTACAGTGTTTTTACCATGTGTTGACACAGCTTTTGAAAGGATTTTGGAAGCCGTCACACAAAGTAAAGGTGTCCTGCAACTGCGGTTGCCAAAAATCTGGAAATTTGCAGCTAATTGCCAGTAGAATCATAAGAAGATGTTTGAAATGCCATCTCGATAAGCATTGGCTCATAGAACAGCAATAAAACTGGGAGGGTTTTATTATTGTTGTTGATTAGTTTTGTTGGCTCAGTCATTCATTTTAGCGAGAACCCAGTTGCTTTTCTCTGGGACAGAAATAATCAATTATCTCTCCACTGCCTGTAAAGATGGATGTGTCTTGGTCTAAAATACAACGGTATTTCTCTCCTAGTGGACTTACAAGAAATAATAATTTTGTGGGCATATGTGTGTATTTTTTTAGCTGTACCTTTTAGATTTCTCTTTCTAAATATAGAAAATATCAGAAATAAAAACATTGTTTTTTACTTTACTAATAAGAAAAACAACTATTTTTAAAATAGTTTTGAAAATTTCATACATGAGTACTTTATTTATATTTTATATGCTTTTCATTGATCCCTTTTCCATCTCCAATTCCTCCTGTGTCCCCAACTCCCTCTAAAGTCCATAGCCTCTTCATTTTCATGTGTGTGTGTGTGTGTGTGTGTGAGAGAGAGAGAGAGAGAGAGAGAGAGAGAGAGAGAGAGAGAGAGAGAGAGAGAGAGAGTAATTTGATTAAGTGTGAGAGTTACAGTTACTATGGGTACAAGGATACAAAGTTTGAGAAACTCCCCCATTATTACCTTCATTCTTATTTAGTTTAGCTATCCCTTCTAAATTATTAGAAACATGGTATACAGAAAAAGACATTGATTTTAATTCTCAAACAAGAAAACAGAAAAATATAAGTGCTATGTCACAAACTCAAGAACTAATCACAAGCACTTTATATCACCTATGTATTTGCCTTCATTGTAAGTTTATTACATTGATATAAATCTGATAACATTAAAACTCTAAATTGTAAAAGGAAAATTCCAGTAAAATGTGGAATTGAGTAAGATTCTATTTGGTAACTAAGTCAACAAGAATTGCTGCAAGCTGGTATGTCAGATAACTATTAATTCATAGCAAATAAAATAAGGATGTGATTCTAATTGCAATCATAAAAACTATGAAAAATGTACTGAATATATAATAAATTCTTTGCTCTAGAAAATAGAATTTTCTGTTACTTGGAAAATAGAATAAATCTCTTTTTATAAGGAATGAGTCTTCTACTGTGAACAATGAAGTAACTTTTTGCAAAAACTACTTAGCTATCAGACAATGTTCCAAACCTCTTAAATAGTATATGTTGATTAGCACTATGCAATTGTCTTGACCATGGGCTATTAGTGCTTTATGTTTAAAGTCAGTTTATATATTAAGCCTTCTACCTTCATTCCTCTGTTTTGGTGAAGAACTCGGAGGATCAGGTAAGTCTACTCAAATATCTATCGATTTTCTGAGTAGTCCCAAGTTTGCAAAGTTGTGCTAGACGTTTTACTCTCCCTCGCTGTGTTATTATGTATTATTTTTAACTCACCTAAAGGTCTCAACTCCCTCTTCTCAACCCAGTGCTTTCCTTCTGGCCTGTTTTGACTTAAAAATAAGATATCCTAGTGTGCTGGTTTAAAAATAAGCTGAGACTAAATGCGTCTTGAGGCACACCCTTTGAAGATGTATCCTCAATGTGTTATATAGATTTTTTGATATCTTTAGCAAGTCCTGTCAGAGGACTTGGGATAAAGTGTGTCATTAAGGGACCTCTGGATGAATTCCCCCCAAAGTATGTTATTGTTCAGAGAACATTAATAGAATCTATCTCATGTGAGTTAGAGGCGATGTCGTAGTGCCTCTTCCTGTTGCTGTGGTACAATGCTCTGATAAAACAACTTGAAATATAAAGATTTGTCCAGCTCGCCTATCCACATTACAGTCTCTTATGGCTTGAGAAGCAGGGCAGCAGGAACCTGGTGAATGTGGGGGGGGGGGGCGGTGTTTCACATTGAATTTCTGATGGTAACAATGAACATACATCGCTAGTGCTCAAGTTCTGTCACTACATATACATAGTTCAGAAACCCAAGGTGAAGAAATTGTGCTGCTCATAGGCAGCAGGCCTTCACACATCAAATAAAGTCAGAGTCCACTTCTCCTGGGCGTAAGTCTATACTATGTAAATTTGCCAATGAAAACAGTTCCCACGAAGTTATCACATTTTTGAAAGCTGTTCACTATGTATAGCTTCAGTATCTCCTGGATGGATTTGATAAGATGTAGTCTTTGCTCTGAGACATTCACTTCCAGAAGGAGAAGAAGGAGAAGGAGGAGAACGAAAAGGAGAAGGAGAATGAGAACAAGAAGAAGGAGAAGAAAGAGAATAGACAAGAACATCAGAAAGTAGGGGAGATGTTAATGAAGCGTAGGATCAATAAACATTTTTTTTTGTATTTGAAACAACATATTTATATTTTTACCTTTGACATTAAATATATAAAGGATTATATATTTAACCTGAGCATCTTTAAATATGAAAAAAATAAAAGGATTTTCTTTCTGTTATTCTCTACCCTCATATTTTCATTGTTTCCTTTTTGTAGCACAGTTTATCCATTATATTTTAATTTGTTGTTTTATCGAGCCATATATCTTTCTCAGTTCCTCTTTCCTCCTCCCCCTTCTCCCTCTAGCCTCTCCCATGATTCCCATGCTCTCAATTTATTTAGGGGATTTTTTTTCTATTTCCCATGTAGTTCAGATGCACATTTGTCTCTCTTAGGGTCCTCTTTGTTGTCTAGGTTCTCTGGGATTGTGAATTGTGGGCTGGATGAGTGAGTTCATATGATATTTTTCTTTCTGGGTCTGGGTTACCGCACTATATATATTTTCTAGATCCATCCATTTACCTTCAAATTTTAAGATTTCATTATTTTTTTCTGCTGTGTAGGACTCCATTGATTAAATGTATCACATTTTCTTTATCTATTCTCCAGTCGAGAGGCATTTAGTTCTTTTTTCCCAGGTTCTGGCTATTACATATAATGCTGGTATGTACATAGTTGAGCACATTCCCTAAAGGGAACTTCACTCCTTCATTGCTGGTGGGAGTGAAAAATGGTACAGCCACTTTGCAAAAGAGTAGGGCAATTTCTCAGAAAATTGGGAAATAACCTACATCAAAAACCAACAATGCTACTTTAGGGTATATACCCAAAGGATGCTCAATAAAAGGTTTTCTTAGATGATGAAATTCACATAGCTTCTGGTATGGCATCAGACTATGCATCCCTGAGTCTTTTCCACATATAAGATCTTGGTAGTGAGAGATAAAATATCACTGTCATTTTTTAACAGCTGGTGTTAGCGTGTAGCACTAAGAGCTTGCTGAATATAAACATGAAAAATGATCTACTGTATAAACTACACAGTGTTTATGTGGTTGTACATAGTGGCGATGACAAGCAGTAATTTCCAAGCTACTACATACGGTCTTAGCCTATCTACTGTGAAAACTAATGATATACTGCAAAACATCACTTAAACCACCATGGCAAACTTTTCAGGTAAATTTTTCCTAAAGCACTGTCTTGCTGCTAATAGCTATCTCATTACTTGAATTTTAATTGAAGTTGTGGAAACTGAAGTCTTTTAAATATGGATCCAGCATTACTGATTTTCTAACAAAAATATCTCTATATAATCTACATATAAAAGTAAATCATGCATAATTATATAGCTAAATATGAAAACTATACATATAACTCATATATCTATAAATATAAAGGCAATGTAATAGTTGTTAGTTTGCGTAAACTATATGAATCCTTTCTAAAATTGATTGGCTATTAAAGTTCTAAGCAGAATAATTTATCCTTTCTGGAAGATGAGAACATATGGATTAGAGAATGACGTTACCATCAAAGGCTACTAGTCCACAGTACATCTAGAATAGAGATAACTGTTCTTGCTACCCACCAATACATTCATTCTCTAGCTCTGGTATAATGGTCTCTTCAAATGATAACTTGCATGTAATAAAGCTTCATTCAGTTATTATGTACTGAATAATTTATGAGCACTGTTCTAGATGGTAATGCTAGATATTTTTGGATAAACTGATGTTCCTCTGCTTCTGAGATCATGAACAAACAAGATTCAGAAAATTTTGTGTCACAAAGAGAATGATATCAAGGTTGTTGAAAATGTGGAGCTAGGGGCATTAGATAGAGTGATCAGAAATGAGAGGCAGGTTAGAAGACACATATAGAGATCACACAGATCACATAGGGCCTGATACCTACTAACATGCTAGGATTTTGTGCTAAAATATTAAGAAACACTCACAGTTTGAAAGAAGAGCAACAATATAATCTTATAGTCTTATTGCAACTGAGAAAAATTTAGTCAAATATTTCTACCAAGTTCAGTAACAAATACATGTAAACACTGGAATGCAGGCAGTGATTCTAGTCTCATTGGAAGTACATCAGTAGAGAAAGCCTATCCCTTAGGAGGCTTAGTACAAAAAATTGACACGTGTAGGGAAAAGAATAGGACACCAATGTCTTTAAATCAGTGTACCTTTTATCTCCTCATACAAAGAAAGACCCGGTGTTTATTTACTTGCCTCTTCATGTGCTCCCGAATACTTCTGATTGTCACTTAACCCCTAACCTTTAAAATACTGTTTTCCACGGAACTCCTGACATATTGAGCTTTTTCAGATAATGTATTAACACAGCTTGGCCAATATCTCCTTTTCAAATTATATTACTACAGACTAAATAGCACTGATATGAATGTTTATAGCTTCATAAAATTGATTGTGTCATGTACAATGGAAGCTATGGTTGCCTGCATCTTGCAATATTATTGCATTACAGGAAGGTAATTGATTTGCTTAAAATGTTGCAACAATAAAGCATTTCTCAGAAAAGATTGCTGCTTAACCAAGAGCACACCAAAGTCAATACTCAAAGACAATTCAAAGAAATTAAATTTTGATCTGTTTTGCAAAACCAGCTTGAAATATTATGTGACAATGGATTAGACAACATGAATCATTCAGCTTGGTCAATCACCATGTACCACTTCTAGTCTGACAGCTTCAGGTTTATAATTAAAATTAGAGCCATGGTGAATAAAAGGTATTGAACAGAGAGAGTTGTCAAATGTTTTAGAGGTGTCTGCTAGAGGCACAGACACTATCGACCGTACAGGGACAGTCTATTATGTTCAATCATATTCCCTCTTTTTAAAACTGGAAGCATATGTTTACCTCCACAATGGGTATTATTGAATAGAAAAATTATTATTTTTGCTACTTGTGTTTATTCTCAGTCATTTACCAATACAGTGCACTAACCAATATATAAAAAGAACCTGAGAAAAATAAAGACCTGGATATTGAATTACAAATTATTCAGAGAGATTAACTAGTCATATCATTTACATATGAGTGCTTAATATGTTTTTGCCAGATGATCACTTAAGCCAATTTAATTAGTGTAAAATTTATGAGAATCTCTGCAGAAATTACAACCTGAAAAACTAAAATGTCATGAGAATTTTCCACAGGTGCATTTTGAGCTCTATCTTGGCTAGCTTAATTTATGATGTATAAATTTAGTGAGTAATCTACTTTATTCTGGGCAAAGTTAATCGGTTCATGATTACCAATGATATATAATTATTTGATTACTTCTTTAATGTACAAAATGCAACATTTTTCTACCTAATTTTAATTATTGAGTTCTTATGAGTAACTGAACAGTGAATACAATAGGTCATTTTAATGCATTTCTCTTTATTCCAGGCATAGGTAGAATTCCTGGATTAGGTACTATCAGAAATATGTATAGAATTTTTTTCTTCTTTCTCTAAATGGGTGTTTATATGAAAAGATCAGCATATCTCCTTACTCCATTAGGCATGGAAGCATCATTATGTGTGTGGGTGTTCTGTAGAACAAGCTTCTATCTACATTACTGACACATCTACAACCAAGACATCAATAGTATATATTTTCAGGTTTCCAAGTCATTCAGGAGAAATCCCACGTGGCCACAAGAAGATTAGATAGACACAGGAAATTCCCTTTTCTGTCCGAGTGGCCACTTTAGTTGAGCCTTCTCCTAGCAAGGGAAGCAGATAAAGATGACTCATGACAGGCACTTGTGCGAAAAGCATGCCCAGGCTAACAAGATGCAAAATAAGAGACTAACACTTATTCATAAGTAGCCAACAGTGTGGTGGAAAACAAAATATTCAATACAAAGATGACTTTCATGGAATGTGCTAATGACTAGTGTAGGAAATGTGGTGATTAGACCAACAGTTCACTCCTGTACGTGAAACGTATATCATTTCTATGGTGGAACAGAAAGCAAGGGCCATATTTCTTCACTCTCTTCCCTGCAGTCATACCCAGCGACATTCTAAATGCATGGTCCTTTGTAAGAGGTCAAAATACCCCAAGGAAGCCATTGATGTCCTTTGGCACACAGGTGTGTTTGTGTAAGTGTAAAGCTACATATTTACCTGGTAAGCCAATTATGGGTAAATACTATTTATTATTTATGAGCTTCTAAAATGTTATTAACTCAGACACATAAATAAGCTTATGCTCACTTGACATTACATATTTTAAATTTGTAATTATTGTGACTGCCTAGTCAAATAGGGACACAATTAACTGATTTCCTAACAAACCTCTATGGTTACATGGTTGCTTTATCCACTCCAATTCTCTCTTGTTCCTCACACTTTTCAATTGTGTCCTGGTCTTGTCCCTCACAACTCTCTGCTCAAAGAGTTTCGGCACATAATGGCCAGGACACCTCCATCTTCAGTTAATTTCAAGAGAGGTGATGACAGCCTGATTTTCTAACACTGAGATCTAATATTTGTCTTGCCAAATGCACAGTTCTTATATCAGTTTTCTGGTCTGGATTATGCTCTAAATTCTTTAAATCAAAGTAAATATCATTGCAGCTAAACTTTATATATAAAGGTTTTAAGAACTAGCAATCTTTCACCAAGTGCTTCTTTTCTGTCTGTTTGTCTTTGTCTGACTCGCTCTCTCATGTGGGAGAAGGAGAAAGTGAGGGAGGCAGAGGGCTACCCTGAGAGAGAGAGGATGTGAATCTTGAATCATTTCCAGGGATACATTTCAAAGTAGCGATGCTGCAAGTGCTTGCTACGTGCCTTACCCCTGCAACTGTTGTTAGATACTGGCATATTAGTGGTGAGTGCCTATAGATGGTGAGAGCACAGAAGAGGTCTACACAATAACCATATACTGAAATCTAGCATAAAACTGTTTGTTTATGAGGGAAGCTAAATACAATCTGATTATATCAAATATATGCATTTTCTTTGAGAATGCTTGTCTCTATCCTTTTGTGTGCTCAAACAAAACATGTTTGCAATGATTGGAAAATGTACACTAACCATGAAAAGCACTTAGTAGTGTTTCTGTTGTCTGGAGAACTTTCTTTCCCCGAGCAGGTTAATTCCAAACTCTTAGACAACCCACGTGATCACGGTGTCTAAATAAGCCATTCCAGTCTCTTAACAGACAAACAGCAAACAAAGTTCTGTCGATATAGAGTTCTGGCCCAGATCTCATTTGGATTTGGTGCGTAGTACCATCAGAATTACACACCCCCAGATAAGCAGTGTTATATGGTAGTTGCCAGCAGCTCAGAGGCGGCAAACTAAAAACTGAAAAGGGAGCTTTGCAGTTCAATTAAATTCTTTTTGGATTTCAAATAGGGCCTTTTCCCATTGCTCCTAAATCCAGTGCGCCGCAGGCCATAGGGCTGAGAAAGAAAGATCTATGACCTCTTCACAGAGAGACCGAACTTACAAATGTGCCCCCCCCCACCTCTTTTTGTCTCCTGGTGGCTTGGTATATCTTTTTGAACACCACCACTTTCCTTTAGTTTCTAAAATTGGTTTCTAGTGTTACGACTTCGCGTTTTGAGCCCAGGGTTGTTTTTAACTTTTATATGGCAGTCAATCCCTTGGGAGGCTCACCACCACAGCTCTTCACTTCCCAGTCATTTTGGCTAGTCTGTCTTCTAATAATTATTTGACTTCTCTATTTTCTCATGCATCACTCTCTGGAGCGTCGGCTGCTAACACTTTCAATGCACAGGCTTGACTGAGCAGACCACTCTGTGAACCATGGTCCTCCCTCAACCAAGTGTTTTCTAACCGTTCTTTTTCTAGAAGCAATCTATTTTCACAGTAGTTGCCAAATGCTTCTCCTTCCGGTTGTTATGCGCATAGAATCTAGCAATGCTTACTGTCTTTGGACACTGCAGTATGGTATTAGTTTATGGTTAAAATAAAAGCTGCCAACAAGGAAAATAACAGGGTAATACAGAAACCATGACTGTTTCGTGAATATGGTTACAGCCCAGAGAGATAAGATCTGGGTTTCTTCTGAGATCCTTTCGTTCACAAGGGACATTCAATTCTGATATGCCCAAAATTGAAATCTGAATAAAAAACACTCAAGTAAATAGGATTGAGATGTAAGATGCATGACTGAGATTTTTGCTTTTTTTCGTGTCCGCTTATTTTGCCTGCACATATGGTGCATGCCCGATGTCCAGGAAGGCTCAAAGAGGATATTTGATTCCTTTGAACTGGAGCTACAGACAGTTGTGAGCAACCATCCATGTACAGGCTGGGACTGAAACAAGACCTAAAAGAACAGCCATTGCTCTTAACTGTTGAGCCCTCTTCCCCACTATAGTTAAGGCTTTTAAAAACCTCTTAAAGAAAAATAGAGAAAAACAATTGAAATCAAAATAAAAGGAGGGTGAGTTTAAGAGGAGTGATTCACTCTCCAGATGAAAGCGACTCACCTTTTTAACAAATTGAAGACTTCACAAATTGCAATTTGAAACTCATAGCGATGTTTCATGATTAATGGATTTACGACTTCTACAAAACAAACTTGGAAAACTTTTCAGCTAATCTGTGTCCTTTTAAAGCCTTTTGATCAGTTCTGAAAAGTACCAGAGTCACTTCTCTCACGCCTCTAGCTACCCGGAAAGATGCGCAGCTGGCCCCTTCCAGAGTACCTTTTCACACTCAAAGGCATCTTCTTATAATAAAGCAACATGTGCAAAGGAAACTTTTAATATAAAATTCAGACTATTTTGGAATTCAGTATACTCATACATCATTATGAAAAGCAAATGTTATGCATAAAGTATGAGATTTCATTGCACATTTGACACCAACACACATTTTAAATACTCATTTTAAAGTTTTTTCCATAAATTAAGAACATTTGAGGGGCTGGAGAGATTGCTCAGTGGTTAAGAGCATTGCCTGCTCTACCAAAGGTCCTGAGTTCAATTCCCAGCAACCACATGTGGCTCACAACCATCTGTAATGGGGTCTGATATCCTCTTCTGGCCAGCACGCATACACACAGACAGAATATTGTATACATAATAAATAAATAAATATTAAAAAAGAACATTTCATACAGTTTCATGTCATTAAATCTTTCATACACTTAATCATTAATTGCTCAAAATCAATATGAACTTTTATTTTCTCATACTTTTATCTACTAACTGAAGTTCAAAGCTATAAAATACCACAAAATTGACCTAATATTCTGAAAATCTCAAGGGTAACTCAGATGACTAATTGTGCAAAACATTTTTTTTTTGGAAAATGTTGCCATTTCCAAGTATCTTGAGAAACACTTGTAATCCCAATGTTAAGAAGCCCAGGCTCATGTCTTAGAATATCCTGGACTTTATATGGATGCCTTGATTCAAATGTCAAAGTCAAATGAAATAGGAGTTTGTTCCTTTATCTGTATCTATAATGCACCTCCTAATACATTTATTTCCTCAACAATGAACCCAGCTTTTCTTCCACTGATGGTACTTTCTATTTGTTGTTAAATGTGCCCTTCTTATTTTATAGGAAACCCATAAACATGTGTTATGAATGGACTCCGCAGGTTGTATTTTTAAATGCCTGTGTATGTGTAAAAGTAACAATTTAAAAGGAAGAGGTCATAAAAGAGAAAATGTGGTACATATGCAGAATGAGTGTCTATTCAATTGTAAGGGGAAATGAAATAAACCACGCCAGTAAATTAATGGAGCCAACGCTATTTTATGGAAAGAAAAAAAAACTGATTCCAAAAGATCATTCTATGTGATTCCACTAATATACCACAAGGAAACAAAATTGTAGAGGTGGGGAGGAGAGTGGTTGTTGCCAAAGATTAGAGAAAAAGGTAAAGTGACAGAAGCCTCCAGAAAACGTAGGATTCAGCAGGAACCTTGTGGTGATGCAACTTGATTTAAATCTCAGTAAGCACTACAAATTCTGCCAGTGTTGATTTCATGGTTTTACAATCTACTCTAGTTAAGCAGTTTCTTTAGGGGCAAACTAGATAACCACAAACTACTTATGCTTTCTCTTTTTACTATTATTAAATAGAAAGGATAGTTTTTATGCAATATGTGTTGACTATGGTTCCCTCCTTGACTCCTCCAAGATACCCTCATCTCCCTTCTCATCCTAATCTTTGCCCTTCGATTTCTTGCAAATTTATACTGATTGCAAAATAAGAAAAACTAAAATTTCAAAAAGAAAAACATTAAAATGTTGTATGATAGAATTCCAAATATGCTCTGTATATTCTTTACCCAGGGTAATAATGAGCTAATCATTAGGGAAAAAGAAGTATTAACCAATGATCAGTGACAATATGACAGAAGTTAAGATCATGGAGATTCAGAGAAAGCAAAACAGTGTTTCTGAGGAATAGATGGAAGGTCAGTTTCACATTCAGCTGTATCCTAGCAGAGATGTTGAAAACAGATTGCCTTGTAAGCTACTTACAAGATTTTCTAGTAAGCAAAGATCTCATTTTAGTAATCCTATTGACCAAAGTTTAGATGCTCATTGCTAGAGGATGAAGATGAATGCCGCAAATTGTCCTCAGAACATATCAGGTCAGCCGTAATCAAGATCTCACAGCAACTGATGGAATGGTTCTCTAAGTTCCAACTTTTACACATGAGCTATTGGCAAACTGATAGTTTTTGGGAGAAGGAGAACTACTATTGATTGAGCTCTGATAACTGATAGGTCTCCTATGCTCCAGTAGATGGCCCCATACCCATATAAAATATGGAGCAATAACTGGACTTCGTGAATTACTGTGCAGTTTAGTTTTCATTGGTTTCTTCATTCGTCTGTTTGTTGTTGCTTTTCCAACTTGATGTAAGTTAGAGCCATTTGGCAAAAGGGAGTATTAATTGAGGGATTGCCTTCATCGGATTTGTTCTGTGGGCAAGTCTTGGGGGTATTTTCTTGATAAATGACTAATGTTGAAGGACCCTCACGCCTTATGGGTGGTACCTTTCCTGAGCAGGTGGTCCCAGGTAGTATAAGAAAGGTAGATGAGAAAGCCATGGGGCTCAAGATAGTAAGCAACATTCTTCAACAATCCCTGTTTCAGCCTTTGCTTCCAGGATCCTGTTTGAGTTCTTGCGCTGACTTCCCTCACTGTTCAGCTGTGATAGAGAGTATGTGCCAAATGAACTCTTTCCTGTTCAAAATGCTTTTGATCATGCTATTTATTACAGAAAAAGAAATCAAAAGAGAATTTACCAATATAAGAGAAATATAGTCGGGGTTTTGAAAAGGAAAATTATCACTCTTGTTTTACAATTCAAAACAATAAAGCAAAGAAAAATTAGTTTGAATCCAAGTTTTACAGAAAGTAGCAACTTTAGGTTTCATCACTTGATATATCTAATTTTCTTCTCTCAATTTAAATTATAAATATTTATTAGTACTCTACATATCTTGCCAACATTCAGTTAATTTGAAGTGTGAATGTATATTGTATTACTGTCTTTAGAATGAAGAATCACTTAAGGAAAAAATAAAGGTTTTGTTTTTTTCTTAACAAATTGAAGCTTGAATTCAGAACTTCATTTCTCCAGAATAAGACCAGGTATGTGAGGATAGATAAATCAAGCCTAAATACTCCTAACACTCCTAAATCCAATCCTAATACTTATACGTAGAAATGTCTCTTCAGAATCAGAAATTCATTCCTCACTATAAACAAACTATCTATGATAAAAATCTTCACTTAGCAATCTAGATACTATATGCAGATCTCTCCTTTCTTATTTGGTCTTTCATAAAAGTTCTATGGGTCACATTGATATGTGGACATATTTCTATGTATGCCGGTGAGCCTACGTTTACATATACTCACTGACAGAGCATATTAATGTATTTGTTCTTGAAACTAGAACTACATGCCACACTAAATAAGAGATCTTCAGTTTCATGGTATGTCAAAATATCTCAAAGATATATGATGTCAATCAGAAGAAAAATAGAAACATCATTTACTGCTTTGTGATGTGTCTTTCTTTGCAGTTCTTACTATGTGTACTTTAACATTCCCCCTCCCTTCCCACCTACTGTAGGAAAAGAAGGAGGCAATGATTGGTAAAAGCGAAAGCTTCCACAGCCCACCCCTGGAATCACCACCGAAGAGGTTTGTTACCTCATTAGCTACAACAGTTATAAATCTTAGATATAGCTCATTTTTGAACACTGACTGCAAATGAACTAGTCATGACTACACATCTGCAATTGAAGTCGTTCATCATTTTCAGAAACTAGGAAAGAGACACGCTGAAGGAGAGCTTTCTGCGGCAAAGCTTCTGGAAGCTCACATAAGCAATTAACATGCCACGTGTATTTGAAACTCAAAATTAAATGATAAATATAATACATTTGATTAATTTTCAGCCTACATGGACACACCGATGCTTTTGTAATTGATTTTGGCATCAAATCTTAATTGCTTTAATTGGTCTCCTGTGCAGTTTTTTCAAGAATCTGAATGTCTTTGACTAAATCTATTATATTTATACAAAGAATATCAATTTTAATCAAAAGATTTTTGATGGGTGAACTATTAAAATATGAGCTTCCAAAATGTCCTTATCAAGAGCCTGAGGACAAATATTTAAAGCTTTGTAGTTACCATGGTCATTGTTACTTTTATAGGAAAGAAGTAACAGCATACAATTTGGAAGTAAATAAGAATGGATTTGTTTGAACAAAACTTTATTTTTGAGCAATTAAATCTGAATTTTACATAATTGCATTTGTGACACAAATGTTCTTTACTCTCTTTCATCATTTAAACATTCAAAACCCAAAAGGGCTTACAAAAGCAAGTCAGAAACTAAGGTTTGGGTCTTTGACCATAGTTATCCTAGCCAAAATTTTCCAAATACAACATTATGTAAATGAGATGAGGACTGGGTCCAAACATGTGCTTCCTAGGACAAAAATTGTAGAAAGTCGTGTTTCCAATAGCATGCTAGCCTACGTGCTTAAAGGTAATAACAGTTAAACATCTGTGCTTAATAGACCATCACATTTATTACTTGATTTAATTTTCTTTTTTGTAAATGAAACAAGTATAGACTCAAATTCAAATTGTTAACCGATATTCCCAACTTCACACAATTAACAATGCAGCCCACACAGGAAAACAGATTGTAAGGTGCTGAGGAAACGCTACCAACGTTGGGTATTCTACAGAACCTATTCTCTACAAGGACATGGCTTCAAGTGCCTTACACACACTGGTAGTTTTCAAATACCGTGATGATTTTTATAAATTTTTATAAGGGGGAAGAATGTGTTTCAATTTGCTTTGTAAATAACTATAAATAAATAAATGTAAATAAATATAAAACCACTTAATATTTGGCTAGCTTTATATCTTTTTAATTTTCAAAATATAACTTTGGAGACACTGAGTTAGTCAATAGAAATGCATACAACAGTTATTCAGTTTCTGAAAAATGGCAATTACAATATCCAATGCAATGTATTATTCATATTCTAAATAAAAATTATTAGAGCCAAGGCTCTAAAAGAGAAGACGGCAATTACATATCATAAAACACATCTACTTAATCTTTCAATTTGAAAGGAGTGAGTATGTCACAGAATAAGTATTATAATTGTTAAAATACCAGTTTCTTAAGATATATTGAATATGTTGTTCCCATGAATATACAGTGTAAAAGAAATATAGCAAAAGCAGTACCATGTCATCCAGATAGTCTTCTTGGTCTAAGTAGGCATGTAAACAGGCTATCTCAGTTTTAAACGCACTATGGAAAGATAAGGCCGTGAAAAATTCTGCTGAGACTAACGTAAGAATGCCTATGAGTTCAGTCTTAGGAAGAGTAATATGGAAATTCATTAACTTCAGCTGTATGCATCTACAGTAGCTACAAACACAGCCTGTGTCTAGCATGTTCATGCAATGTTTGTTGTTGATGAAAATGGCTGTATCAAATTTCATTTCTTTTGTCCCCTTTGATTACAAACATTCACACGTCGGGATTGGAAAGAAAGAACCTTCAAAGTTCAATTGTAATTCTCAGCCTTGACTATTCAATAGTACACCTGCTGTGAGTGTTAGAATTCAGACAAAATCAACTCATGCCTCTTTGTAATCTCCAGCGTGGAGGTATCTCAGAGGAGTTTTGTGGCTAAAGAAAAAGATGCAAATGATTTTACTCTCACAAATGCAATCTATTAGTCTATATACACAAATATTTAGAAATTGGCAAATGGTAAGTTCCTAGCGCTCTCCATGATTATTTTTAACAATCAGTTTCAAAGCATTTCACAGGAATTTGTACCTCCGAAGATATTAAAAATCTGTAACTCACTCTACACAATCTCTGTGTACATGAAAATGTCTCCCTGGAAAGTTTCTGGAATTTTCAGTAGACAACATGGGAAGTTTCCTATAGCTGTTGTTTGGGGAAATTAAGTCAATACGAAAAGTATAAACATGCGATATTTTACCTGAAGTTTTACATTTTCACTTTTTTGTAAGAAACAATGAAAAAGTTACAATAAATATGTGTCTATGAACCAAGAATTTATTATAAAATAAAACTTTTATTTTACAACTGTAATTCTGCAAAAAAAAATGCCTTTACATGTAAAATAAATACAATACTAATTTTTTTACAAAGTCAAATTGAGCATAATTAAGGTAGATTCTAGTATATTACAGGCCTTCTAAATATTAAGTGTCAAGTTTTCTATCATACAAGTATCTTTTATTTCAAAATAATATTAAATATGTTCATTAAAATTTCCCTTTGCAATATAATAATTTTATGGCTAAAATATATATGATTTTTGTGTAGACATTTATGCTAAAAGTCTAAACAGATTTCTGCTCTGCTTTCTGAAACATATTTATATAGAAAGAAATAGATTTCTGCCATTCTTCCAATACAGAGATGACAACTTTTTACCTAAACTTTCCCTAAAAAAATGACACTATTAAAAACAGACTCTCATATGATTGGAGTATAATTTCAGCTATAAGGCTATATACGTCATCCAAGGATTTAATATTTAATAAAAGTAGCAATTATTTTCAAACTTTTTTTTTCTCATTTTTCAGGTAAAAAAGGATATATTTCTTTTCCTTTTTTTTCCCTACAAACAGATCATCTCTGATAAGTTTGCTTCACTTGGCTCCTCTTTCAGACCAGTGATAGCAATCACTTACTAAATGAAGGTTAAGAATTCCATACCACTGTAAGGACCTTTCTTTCCGGAGACAGAAGAAGCATTAGTATGTGCTTATAAGGAAGACAGCCCCATTTGGGTCAAGAAGTGGAAACAGTAAGATACAGAAGATGCATTAGTTTGCTCCCTTGTTAGTAAAAACTGTACTTGTTTTCCATATATGTTCTTACTCTGTGTAAGGACACATGACCTTGGTAATGCTGGCTGCCTACCTGAGACTAGCCTTTCTATACAATGAGACTAGGAACAGAAAAGCTGAAGTTCTAATGCTTTCTGTGCTCACACTCAGTTTTTTTTTTGTTTTTGTTTTTTTTTTTTTTTTTGTTTTTTGTTTTTCAAGACAGGGTTTCTCTGTAGCTTTGGTGGTGCCTGTCCCGGAACTAGCTCTTGTAGACCAGGCTGGCCTCGAACTCAAAGAGATCCGCCTGCCTCTGCCTCCCGAGTGCTGGGATTAAAGGCATGCGCCACCACCACCCAGATCACTTAGTTTTTAAAGTCTATTCCACATAAAAACTTTTCTTCAAACTAAAACAAATAAACAACAAGGAAAGTTTAGCGAAAGCTTCTTCCGGAGAAATTACAGAGTAATTTAGTTTAGTCTTCATAGAACAAAGAAGTCCATGAATCACGCTCTCAAGGAATGTGGAAATGAGGGATGTCCATTAACATAATTTCCCCAAACCACAGCTATTTGAAAACTCCCATGTTGCCTACAGTAAATCGCAGTAACGTTACAAGGACACATTTTCATGCATAGCAGAGATAATATGTACAGTAAGGTATTGATTTTAACATTTTCTGGGGTGGATATTTCTGTGAAATGCCTTTAAACTTATTATTAAAAGTAATCACGGAGAGAGCAATGAACTTACAACTCACCAGTTTCTAAATATTTATGTATTTATTATATCCTATTAGATTTCAGTCACGAGAATAATATCTTATGTGTTTCTTCTTTATTACACAACTCTTTTGAGGTAGCTGCATGTTAGAGATTTTCAGCCTCCTTTCAGGAAGATTGCAACTCATGGAAATCGAAGCACTTCTGTATTTTCTTTCAGCTTTCTTCTATTTAAACCTTGTAATTTTCTATAGCCCCATTTCCTATGCACATTCTCAACAATTTGCTCACTCACAACGAAGAATGGCCAGCAGTTATTTCTTAGTTTAATAATAAATGTGCAAGCTAATTCTCTCCTGAATTTGCATAACAGTCATCTGAGACAGACGCTAACAAAACTGTTTTACAAGAGAGAGCACACTGATTGACGAATCACACTATTTGCCAAAAATTCACCAGCTAATAAAAAGCATTGCTGCACTAAAAATAGAAGTCACGACCTGAATATGGGCTGCTGTTGTTTTGATAAACCACAGTACATTGGAAGACCTTCCAGTAAAAATGTTCCCAAATCTTTCTCCTATATTTACTCATAGACTAACAAATTGTCTCTTTGTACCATTCAGGGTCTTTCATTTCTAAATTCTTCTGCTGTGTGTTTTATTTTTGGAAACGGCACCCAGGTCTTTGTGCATTCTGCACAGGTCTTCTTCCTGAGCTGCATCGCCAGACCTGGGCAGTTCTTCCTCTATGGCTTTTCCTTATGGTTAGTGTGATAAGAAACATAGGGCTCTCTAAAATTTTCATGTTTATTGCAATGAACCTATGAATATGTGGGCCTACACAACAGAAGGAACATTGTTGATGGAAGAAGGACTGTGAGATACAGTGAATACTCTAAATAAGCCAAGTAGACAGTCTAATCCCATGAGTCCTGTAGGCAAAGACAGCTTGTAGAAGTGGAGACAAGCAAAGAAGACAACAGAAGAGAGCTAAACCCCTGGCAACAATCCCTGAGGATGAAGAAAAGATATACCTAGTCTCTCAACTGGACAAGCCCTGAAAAGAAGTTGTACTCTTTTACTTCTAAAAAGTCTTGGCTAGGTTGTAATCTAAACTTTAGCATCATGACATATGGAAGTAAATTTCTGGATTAGCAAACAGCCAAACTACAGGTAAGTTGCATGTAAACCACTAATCACTCTACAGATTGTTCAGCTGGGTTCATCCTATTAACATTGCCTTGCACCTACCAGAACCATCACATTCTCAAAATCGATAAAGTCCCACTTCACAGTGACCATGACTAAACAAAGACAAAATTTGTTTTTTCCTCTTTTGGCTTTCAGGGAGACCTACCCCTAAGTTCCCAAATAAATATACAGAGGCTTATTCTTTCTTATGATTTCCCAGTCTTAGCTTGACTTTTTTCTTGCCTGTTTTACTTAGCTTAAATTATTCCATCTACCTTTTGCCTCTGGGCCTTTGTCTTTCGCTATTTCTTTATATATATATGTATTTACATCTGATTCCGCGTCTGGCTGTGTGGCTATGTGGTTTATCCCTGAAGTCCTCCTCCTCTCACTCCTTGATTTTTCCTTCTCTCTTTTTCTCCTTCAGTTTATTCTCTTTGCCTGTTAGCCCCACTAAATCTTTCTCCTGCTTTGCTATTGGTCATTCAGCTCTTTATTAGACCAATCAGGTGTTTTAGACAGACAAAGAAATACAGCTTCACAGAGTTAAACAAAATGCAGTATAAAAGAATGAGACACATCTTTGCACCATTAAACAAATGTTCCACAGCATAAACAAATATAACTCATATTAAAATAACGTTCTACAACATCTACAAAACCCTAGATTTCTCAGCAATTGATGACATTGCTATCATCACTGATTAATCACCCATTGAATTAATCTGGCCAAAAGTTCAGCTGTAGAAATCTCACACACAAGGAAAACGATTGGCTAACTAGTCAGAATCATCTGCCTCTAGGCATAAACCTAGTCAATAGGGGAGCAGAATTTCAAGTCCGAGCTGTTATACTCCAGATCCTAGGCACAGAGACGCCCTTTAAAACTTGTATTTTGTCTCTTTTCTACTTAACCTACTCTATCTAATTATGGGTCCCTTTTCTCTTCTATTCTCTACTACTTCCTCATTCTATCTCTTTTATTTCTCAGGATTTGTTTGTTATATAAATATCATTGCATCAAATTTCTTTAGTCAATGCAGTCATCTACTGCATGCTTACTATGTGTGAGAGTCTACGTACTGTTGGTTAGACATAAAACATGGCAAGCGATTATACCTCTTTTCCTGAGGATGAATTATCCAGCTTGGCATTTGTCTATGACTGATCGAGCATTAAATTTAGCCATGCTTCCTCATGCCCTAAGAAGCATCTGATGCTGATGAAATGCAGACTCAATCAACTATTTTTTTTTCTGTTACTTTACTGGCTTTTCTCAGGCCCTTTTCTCTGCCATTATCTTCCCTGTATTAAATGTGGCATCTCTTCATACTTGTTTTGTAGTTATTTTTGGTCTTTGCTTATTGTTTGTTGGTAGCCAATGTTCTGACATTTCAGATTTTTAATGGTGCTCACATGGAAATCGTTACATCTGAATTCCCAATGCTTTCTCAGATATACTTCATTGAGTTCCCTTTAGCACTACATATGAAATATATCTACTACTCTCCTCTTTGTCTCTAAAACAAGGGCTTCTGATGACCCTGTGGTTTGTTTTTATCCCATCCAATTGTTGGTTTTTTTCTCGTTTTCTACATTTCTTGCCCTGTACCTTTTATGTCTCCTTCTATATAAAGGCTTCCTTCTAATTAATTCTTCATCAATTTTGCTTTATTATAGTAACAGGGGACTTAAACATGAAAGAATATGTTGTTTTAAGGGACTCACTATCTAATAAATAGAAAGAAAATTAAATACATTCTAACATAAATATATTTTCTAAACAGCGTGTATTAGGATCTTTGAAGAGAAAGTAAAAAAAAGAGGTGTCTGGTTATTTTTTATTTTTATTTTTTTGTGGATATGCATTGGCAAGCAGTTTTGTGTCCTGCTTATTCATGAAGGAAGAAAAGTGTCAATTAACCAGAGGGTGCATTGACTAGAGAGCCTTTTGGGACTTACTACTTATGTAATCTCAAGGAAATTATTCGACTTCTCCTGTATCAAACTCTTCACTGTTAAAACAGAAAAGTACTCACCATTATGGAGGTGAGATGGGTAGAAACTTTTATAAAGAATATGTTCAGCCATATGTATCCAGTGGTCTCAGTGGCAGGCTCTGCCCAGCTGTGAGGGACCACCAATCTCAGTGACCAACAATCTCAGTGGCAGGCTCTGTCCAGCTGTGAGCGACCAACAATCTCAGTGGCAGGCTCTGCCCAGCTGTGAGTGACCAACAATCTCAGTGGCAGGCTCTGCCCAGCTGTGAGTGACCAACAATCTCAGTGGCAGGCTCTGCCCAGCTGTGAGGGACCAACAATCTCAGTGGCAGGCTCTGCCCAGCTGTGAGGGACCAACAATCTCAGTGGCAGGCTCTGTCCAGCTGTGAGCGACCAACAATCTCAGTGGCAGGCTCTGCCCAGCTGTGAGGGACCAACAATCTCAGTGGCAGGCTCTGCCCAGCTGTGAGGGACCACCAATCTCAGTGGCAGGCTCTGTCCAGCTGTGAGGGACCAACAATCTCAGTGGCAGGCTCTGCCCAGCTGTGAGGGACCACCAATCTCAGTGACCAACAATCTCAGTGGCAGGCTCTGTCCAGATGTGAATGACCAATGATCTCAAATGTAGGCTTTGACCAGCTTTGGCAGATTCTGGCTGTATCAAAATCCATAAAGAATAAATCTTCCAGTTGGGAGTTTGGGCTGAAAGCCTTAGAATGTGAATGTAGATCAACTAAACTAACTATCTGTTGCTTCCATGATGTGCAATATATAGTCCAGCTGAAAGCATAACAAATAATACCCAAATATGATTTTTTTAGCATTACTTTCATAAGTTTAACCATCTTTAAGTTGCTGGAATGTGAATGGGCAGTTTACAGCGGGCGGGGCTGGATATTAGCTATATTTCTAAGGTACTTAGATGTAATGGCAAATTAGAGATGGGCTAGACAGGGTCATGCTTTGGAAGCATTTATCTTCCTCGGAAATGCTTACGTGCTTACTCACTACCCCACAGACTTGCTGACCTTTGTGGTTTTTCAGGCTTGTTCATTGTTAAATGTTCTGCTGAGACAACAACATTCAGGGAGATCTTTTTGTACTGCATTTCCACTAGGGATCTTTGACCTTGGTTGTCTCTGGTACAAGATTCTGGATATGTTCTCTCCCTGATTGTTAAGCCATATTATTATGCTGAGATGGTAAATCATTTTGTTTAGTAACACCAGCCTGCCTTAGTGAGAAAGGTGTGTACGTGAGTGTTGTTTGGTGATAGTGCCTAGGACTTGGATGGTTAAGGAAGTATTCTGCACTGATGTTGCTGCTTAAGCCAACACAGAACTAACATTTCTCATGGTTTGTCTTGAGTTCCTAGAAGATGCTATCCGGCATTAAAACAGAGCAACATAAAATTTGGGAGGTAAAATATTTCATGTCTTTTTAAGCAGCGACAAGTTAAAAATGGAACATGACAACACACAGTTGAAGAGATATATAGTCATCCACTGAAGCAGTAGGGCATGGTTTATTACTACGATGCATTTCAAATCACGTACTTGAGAGAGATGTAATAGCACATATTCAAAGGAGGAATGTGCTGTAGAATACCAGTTGTTTCATTTTGAAGAAGTGCGGTGGGGGTGCTTAGAAGTACATGCTCTGGAGGTACATTCTACATATTCACATCATGCTGCTGTGACTCCGTGGCTATGTAGCCTTGGATCTTCACTCGCAATATGTATTCCACCAAAATGGACATAATCACAATGTCAGGCTCACGGACTTTTCACAGTCTATAAACATGTTGTATACAAGCTTTTAAAACATGGGCTGATGAGAAGCCAAGGACAATGGCGCTGGGTTTTGATCCTACTGCATGTACTGGCTTTATGGGAGCCTAGCCTGTTTGGATGCTCACCTTCCTAGACCTGGATGGAGGGGGAGGACCTTGGACTTCCCACAGGGCAGGGAACTGTGATTGCTCTTTGTGTTGGAGAGGGAGAGGAAGAAGAGAGAGGGAAAAGGGAGAGGAGTGGGGGAAGGGAGGAAAATGGGAGGCAGGGAGGAGGTGGAAATTTTTTCAATAAAAAATATATATATATAAAAAAACATACTCTGCTACAGATTAAGTCTTCAATGTAGCAACACAACTAAAGAACATTACTTATAATCATATTATCTTACTCGTAATTATGAAAGCTATCCTGGAGACAATCCCCAAAAGTTATTTTCTTCCTCCATCTTTGGTATGCCCAGAGCTAACACTGAGGTGCCCAAGCAGATGCTTGCACTGGTTTTTAAATAAGGCCTTTTGCTTACAACAAAACCATACCCTACCTCCTCTGAAAACGACAGGATTCCATGTCTCACAACTGATCTCTTCATCCTGACTGTCATCTTCCTTTACCATTGCTACTTCTAGCATTTAAACAGTCTCATAGGTTAGCAAGGAGGACACACCAAAAGGGCCAATTGGCATTTGTCAAGATGCTATCCGAATTGGGGCTTTTCATCACAGGTAGATTCTTAATAAGAGGGTACATGTTTTATCCATTTAAATAATGAAAAGGAGTGTATTAATCTGTCTGAATTGAATTTTTGCACATTTGCTTACTTTATGTATTACCTCATAAGTTTACTTTTCTTTATTTAACGTGTGTACATTTTCACCACTACATTTGGATACTCTTCTTTTCCCTTACCTTTTGATTATAAGTTCATCATTAGCAAACCCTGTGTTTCTCTACTTTTCTCTTACTCAGATTCCTGGCTATCTTTAATCTTACAGCTTATTGGATGCTATAGAAGATTCCCTTAATGTCAGCACTTGGGAAGCAGAGGCAGTCATATCTGTGTGAGTTCAAGGCCAGCCTGGTCTCCAATGCGAGTTCCAGGACAGCTAGGACCACACAGTGAAACCCTGCCTCAAATTTAAAAAAAAAAAAAAACAGAATTTCAGAATGGGAATGCCAGTATTCCTTTCCTTTCCTTAAAATACTGATCTTGTCATATACAGAATGCATTTAAATATTGAAATATGGATTAGAATTTAAGCAAAACAAGCTATATACATATATATTATTCCTGACAACACAGACTTCACCCTGGTTATCCCTGGAACTTCTGTCCTACAGCTCACCCCTTCATTGCTTATCTCTGATTCATGAGGATACAAGTCATTTAACTCATAAGCTTTAAAGGTTTAGGTGCTGAACATTTTTCAAAACTCATATGTTACTTTAGTAAACAATAAGAAAAAAGATTTAAAGAAACTATTTTTTTCTTATTGCCTCCTTTCCTCCCAACTAACAAATGGTCAAGGACAAGCAAATTCATTTTGAAAATTTTTATTTGCATTATGCAAACCAGTTCCCCAAAACGGCCATACTATAGAGCACAGAGCGAGCCAAGCACTGTGGTGCATGTCAGGCATGGTTTCCAGTCATTAACTCTCATTCCAAAGAGCAACAGAAATGGTGGCGAGAAGTTCTTAGTTGTGCCTTGTGAATTTTCTAAAGGCTGAGGTGGGAGAATCGCAGACCCTAAACTTGCTGAGGTTACAGACTAAGTTCATGGCCAGTGTAGAAAACACAGCTATAGCTTGCTACACAAATAAAAAATTTAAAAGAATTGAGAATAATGCAGTGGTAGAGTGGCTCCCCTGCATGCTTGAGAATCTGGGTTCAATTCTCAACACTGTAGAAGTAAAATCCAAGACGTCTTTTATGAATTGAATTCAGCCCATTAATATGTATTAAAATTCTAGCAAATAATATATTGATGTAGAAATGCATTATATAAATAAATTGTCTTAATCTGTTTCATCAGCAAACTTCAATTAAACATATTTTATTGCTCAACCAAATAAGATAAACACTGGTTAAACTGGTTTTTTTTTTTTGCCAAAAATAAAAGAAAGTAAAATTCTATATTCTTTTCACTGGAATATATTCAAATCTACGTTTCACCGGGCTAATAAGTGGAGGTAACACACAAATATTTGGAAAGGAGTTTTTCATTTCAAATCAACCCTGTACGCTAAAAGATTACTAAGCTTTCCCCTATTGAAAGTATCAGTGTGGAAATAATAATACCAAGAATAATACTATTTTATCTGAAGATTGAATAGTCCTAATATTACCATTTCATAAAAATGAAAAATACTACATTATATTCCATGGGAAAATTAGTTCAGAAATATTAAGTATTTTATTATGGAAATTAATTTTTGCATTTATAAATACTAAAATTCTAAAATTCTTGGAAGGGTGGGTACTTCTACTGCTGAAATGGTTCATTATTTATCTGATCATACCAACGAGGCTCCAACATATTTTGGAATAATTTAAGTGCAATTTCATTGTGATATTTAATATAAAATTCTAATTCCTACTAAATACAAGTATCAGCAATTCATTAAAAACTTATGTCAAAATATCTCTGTTCCTATCATTTGTGTCTTTTCTGAGAAATATAATATTATTACTACCAAGCAACTAATTTGATTAAAGGAGAAAAATCTTTTTGTTTGTTTGTTTCTCCAAACTGTACTTAAAGCCTGTATTGTTGCTAAGAGCTATCTCTAGTGGAGCATGACAGTTACTGAATTCCCAAACATTGATTGCTGGAGTGCATAGGTCTATCTATCACAGCGGTGTCTTTGAGTGTCCCAATAATTCGTTCTCATTCTGTGACAACTAAAGAGGAATATTTTTCTATTCTTTAGTCTTTGAAACCTGTTTAAAAGACTTTCTTGACATCGAATTAGGGTGGAGGATCAAAGTAATCATTGTAACAATCACCACAAGGGCAACTAAAGTCTATCTTCTACTAACTACCATTACACAGGTTTTCTCTTGCATGCTTGTACAACCTGGTTGTAGAGCCCTGTCATATATCTCTGTACACCCACACCTTAACAACATAGCAAAGCTTGTAACGTTCACAAGTGCTTAGTCTCTATAGACAGTTACAGCTTCTCTTTCCATTCCATTATACAGAGATATAGTTGATAATTTCTAGGCAATAAACTATCTTACTCAATAACATTGATTGTATTATAGGAAAATATAGTCTAAGGTTGTCAGCACATTCAATTGATAGGTATAAATTTACTGGAAACTCTCATGGGGCTCTCCTATTTTGAAAGAAGGGATACAAACGCCTAGCATTTCCTTTACATCAACATGGGAATGAATACAGATGAGCATGTGGGTTGTGGGTCTCCACTAAGCTTAGTTTGGAGTTTTTTTATATTTACCTTGAAATGGCTATTCTGAAAAACAGTTGCTTTTCAGAAACTGGATTAGGGATCAAAATTCAGCTTTCTGAAAGAATACAGTCTTCTTGCTGATCTGTAAGTCTCCCAGATATGAAACAAAGTGATGGGACAATGAACTGGACAATAAAATGCTTTAGATCCATACAAGTATGGACAATGGCTTCTTGGCCAAAAAATACAACATAATAAAGAATGATGGACATGTTGAATCATGCTACAAGAAATCATTCTAAGTTCTTCAAGTACTTCTTCAACCAAAGAAAAAGCAGTCCAAAGCAGAGAGGAAGTTAAAACCCAGACTTGCAAAGGGAGAGGGTTCATCTCATCTGAGTGCTGTTTTAGGTTGATGGATGGCTTATAGAAGTTGTCCACAGCTAACTAGAAAAGGCAATTCAACTCAACCTTTTCCTTTTTCAGAACTAGTTCTATTAACCTATGCATCATGGTTTCTTAAAATTCAACCTAAAGCCTTCAAGTCTGTTTTTCTATTAATATTTTTGATAATAAATACATTAGTTATAAACCATTGAGAGGAATCTCAGACATGCCCCTGTGCATTTGTGAAGTTTTTAATTCTTGTTTGTGTTCTCAGCATTACATGATTTGTCCATAAAAACACTCTAAAACCAATGTGCATGCTTTATGTGTTTATTTTTATGTTGTCTAATATATAACAAAAATAACTCTTGAATGAAAATTAAAATGACCATGCTATCTTGTGTTCACGATGAAGACTTCATTATAATGAACGAAATAAGACAAAATGCTACAGTACACTATGACATCATAATTCTCATTTAGTCTCATATTCATATTATTCACTGTTCTCTCTCTCTTTCTCTTTCTCCTAATTCCTGTTAAAATTCACTACTTCCAACAATTTAAGACCCAGTTCACATTTTACACCCCTGTCAAATCTTTTCTCATTGCCTTGTTTTGATCTCTCATGAACAATAGGAATTGCACATTTGTTTTCATGTGCAATCTCATTTTTTTTCATGCTGAAAAAATTACTTTACCTATGAAGCTCAGGTAACTAAAACTATTTAGCATAGATATATAGTTATCAAACTACAACAATAACTATTCCTGTTTTTCTATGCAGACCAATCTACAAATACTTGAAGGAAGCATTCACAGCTTACACACATGATCTTCATACACATAACAAGGTGCTGGCATCAAGCAAGTTTCATATTTATGTTAGAGGAATAGTGATGACATAAATTGGACCTGCATTTCATTCATCATTCTGGATAAAGCTCGTGAAAAGAAATCTATGTGTTCTATATGTATCTATCATTTGTGTTGCCAGAAGACTCCAGAATAAATCATTTGAAGAGCTGATTTAATCAAAGCAATAATGGAAAATATTCAAGATGTGTTAAGAGCAAAAGCAAAAGTGCAGATCTAATTTGCACAAATAAATAGTTGAATAATATTGCTATGGTTTCACGTAAAACATCACATATAGTTTCTAGCTTGGAAGCCTCTATCTTTAGTTGATGGTGCTGTTGGGTGATTGTGGAAACTTTAGAAAGGAGCTCCTGAAGGAAAAAGAAGGAAGTAGATTTTAGACAGGCAGACTGTTTAGATAATAGTCAAGTCCTGCTTTGCTTCACTCTCTCTATTTCTTTGTTTTCCCAAACAGGGACTAAACAACCTCATGTCTCTAGCACAGCAGTCATGAGCTACTCCTGGCATAAGTCTTCCCAATCACGATGAATTTTACTCCCAAACCATGAGCCATAACAAATGCCCTTCTGGTCAAGGTGTCAAAGTATTAAACCTTAAACGCGAGAAAGATATCTAGTACAAACACACACACACACACACACACACACACACATATGCATGCATGCACGCATTCACACACGCACAGAAAGAGAGGGAGAGAGAGAAAGAGAGAGAGGCATGTGTGCATGTAATGAGTATTTCTAGAAGGAACCTGAAACCCATAACAATTTTTCCTTGAAGAAGGGAGTGAAGCATTAAGGAATGTGTTACCACCATTATCAGCTAAATATTAGAGAAAAACATACACATAATGACAATGTAGGTTTTATCAAGAATATTGGAAGTTGGAAGAATTTTAAAACATACTAATTATGCAGTTGAAATGTCCCTAATTTCTCCATAATCTTCTGAGTAGAGCCATGTATAAATATTGTCATAAATGTTTAGCATATTTTAACTCTTCCAGAATGACTGCAATGAATAAGTAAATTTTCATTTCTAAAATGTTACTGTTCCAACTTACTTACCAAGAATTTTCCAGGCAATAACAGTATGCTTCACATGCGTGCTGATCGAAATGCAAATTTTTGTGTTCAACTCTTAACTCTTGAATGAGACTCTTCAGAGGAGAGGACTCTGCAGGCCATGTCCTGTCATCTGACACTCTTGAGTCTGAGCTGCATTGGTCTTAAGTTTTATTCTTGAGAAGTTTGTAACCTAATAGCACCATCTATTGGCAGTGAATCTTCCAGAACCAGGGCACAAAATCCCAAAAGAGCGTAAATCCAGAGATTATACTTTTCATCATGATTATGTCCCTTAGAAATGAGCACCATCACTGATATGAACAATCACACACACATATACACACCATCCTCCCCTAAAACCAGTTTATTACAGGAGAAAGATATAAGGGAGCAAACAATATCACTATCTTTAGAGCATATGCAAGGAGGTACTGGAAGATGAAGTCGAAGGAAAACAAAATGAACAGAAGAAATCCATAATGCTCAAAATTTTGAAGGCTTTAAGCAGTTCTCCAAACGATTTGGCTGCAGTTATAGAGATAACAAATGAAACAAGTGAAAATCTAAGCAGTGTTTACTAAGCACTTACTTTGTACTAAGTACAATTTCTGGGGTATTATCTCTAGGGCTGCAGCTTCAAGACAAGTGAAGGCCATTTGATAAGCTGGAACTGAATGAATGAACATAAAATTCCTTATAGTTAAATTCTTCCTGAAACACAGTTTAAAATGCTTTATTGCCCAGGACCTCTACAGTCAGAAGGAGTAAACTTGTTCTATCTGGATTATACTCTTTAATAAAACTGCCTTTACATTTTGTAAAATCAGAAAAAGTGTTAAATTTCCACCTTAAAACTTTCTGTGCAGTGTTATGTATTAAGCAACAATCACAAGGCTTCTGGCCAGTGAAGAGTACTGTACCTCATGGACTATCATATGTAAGCCACAACCATCTTGGGAAGGCAAGTGAGACTGGTTATCCTTATCCTGTAGGTTTGTTTTGTTTTGTGAAGCCATTCTGCCTTCATTTTGTTTGGGGCCACTAAACACTTTCTAGACTGTTATCATCTCTCCAAACATTCATCGAAGCTAATGTTTGTCCTAATAATTACTACTGATGATGGTCATTGGGTATGTATAGCTTCAATGTTTAAAAACTATCCCTTCATTAATATTAATTCTTTTAGTTCACTTGGGATTACCACAAATAGGCTTATGTGTTCACCGCCAGGATTACATTAGGTGAAAATTGAGACAATTAGCAGAGCTTTCAATTGAGGATAGGCAGGCATTAAACCATTGACATTCAAAAACATGCCAGGAGCCCTTCAAGACAGGGCATGAGCTAAATTCTCAGTAATGCCAGTTTGGCAAGAGTCTTTGGGACATTACTCATTTGCTAGGCAGAGTTTAGAAACAGAGAAGCTACTGTTAGTATAAATTAACTGCTTTCAGGGTTCTGATAGTTAGGGTTTGAAAAACTGAGGATTCCTTAAAAACCTAGTATATTCTTTCATGGAAATATGGTTACATCTTTGAGATTTCCAAATATCATTTCACTGATTTGATCTAGAGGGTTTATTAATAACTACGTTAAAATGTATGCTAGAAAGTACCTCATTAGAGAGAAAGGGCTTTTATATTTTTATTAAATAAATATCCAATTCAGAGGAATCCTTCAGAGGATTGAATAGATTTAGACAGTGAAATTTAAAGCTAGGTAAGCATTGGTGTGGTGGGGCATACCTGCAGTCTCAGCACTCAGGAGACTGAGGCACGGGCATGGAGACCATGGGATGGTGGCTGCAGAGCATATATAATGAGTTCCAGTTTATCCTCGGCTATGGAGGAAGATCCTGCTCAATAAACAAAACCAAAAGATTGAGAATAGGAGAAATGTGGGTTTGTATCTTTAGCTCTGTATTTGTTTAACTGTATATGGAAGGTTTGTGCCTTGGTAAGTTTGAGAAAGACATGGTTTAGAACGCTATTTATAATGCATGTCTTTTTTCTCTCATAGTCCATTAGTGAGGCTTCTTGTATTTCAATTATTATCTTTGAACCATTACTATGGTGAACACACTTTGTGCTCATAAAATAAGCAAACTACCTCGAGGTTTATAAAGGAAAATAACAAAAATTCTCTTTGCTCTCTCCCTCTTCCCTGTTCCAGCAAACATGGAGACCTTTCCTGTGTTGACCCAGACTAAGTTTGCCGTTTAAGTTGCCTGCTGCTCTGTGCTCATCAATCTTTTCTTATGACATCACATGTATCTCAGCTTTCTTCTGTTTTTCATGAATGATTCCATGTTAGTAATAGGTTTATTTGGGAGCTACTCAATGTTCTGATGACATTGCTTAACAAATACATAGTTTAAACAGAAAATAAATCATCAAAAAATTGTGATACATAGAGTTTCCTACTCTTTGATTTCTGTGTGGTAGCAAGGTCATAACTGTAATCACAATGAAATGTATGGACTGCCCTCAGAAAATCAAAAACTACAGGGACTACAGAACTACGCACACACACACACACACACACACACACACACACACACACACACGCAGACATACACACAGAGAGAAATTATAAGCATATAAAATAATAAACTTCTTGTTAGAAGTCTGGGCTTTACAGTAATCATGCAAGGCAGTAGAGGTAGCGATGTCTCAGAGTAATGACAATAGTGCTCCAGCCAGCAGAACCTTGTCCCAAACCCCTGGTTGGAACAGTGAGGAACTGCAGAAAGGACAGACATAGATATGTAAATGACAGATTCAGGTGGGCTGTGGTACTCTGATGCAGCTCCATGAAAGAGACAACAAACAGGAACCTCCTTGTATTTATTAGTGTCAGGACAGGAGGAGGGGTTAACTACACCCTGTGAGAGCTCTTTGTAGGCTAGCTGTCACAGGGTACAAACATCCCTGGGAAAAAGCTGCAGTTACTAGTATTTACACATGCTGTCAACATTTGAACTCAGATCACAGGAACACTGGCATTTCTCTAAACTTAACCTGATAATAATTGAGCTTATGCTAATACCCCATGAGCCTAAGGTATTGGTCATAAACATGGCTATGCCCTTGTCAATGACACACATTCACTGGAATCTTCCTCAGCTTACAAAAATAGTAAGCATGCATGGAGAAAATCAAAATACTTGAAATATGCACACCAGTGTTTATAGGTGCTCTTGTTTACCAGAGTCCTGAATGATAATGCTGTGCACTAGCTCTAGAGGTGAAACAGTGATAGCTCGCAGTTCTTCACCTGTAGAGAAGAAAGTAGTAGCAAGGTAGTGATGGTGCATGCCCTTAATCGCAACACTTGGGAGGCAGAGGCAGGAGTTCAAGGCCAGCCTGGTCTACAAGAGATAGTTCCAGGACTCCAAAACTACAGTGAAACCCTGTCTTGAAAAAAAAAAAAACAAGAGAGAGAGAGAGAAGATAAGAAAGAGAGAAGAGAGAGAGAGAAGATAAGAGAGAGAGAAAAGAGAGAGAGAGGAAAGTAGCTACAATTCTATTCTTTTCAGGCATCTCTTTGGCATTGAAGATTCTATTCTTTTCAGGCACCTCTATGAAATTTTGCACTTTATGTTGAGATGAGTAAAAGTGTAGCTAGCATTCAAAAGAATATTGACCCTTTAATAAGCAAAACTAAGCCATATGCTTGTTCTCTCATTCAGGGAGGATGTTGAGATTGTGTTCAACTGATCCAAATAACCTAAGAATACCAGCAGCAAGAGGATGGAATTTCCATAATCTTGCACAATACACCCATAGCCTACAGTCAGTGGTCTAAGGCTGGATAGTTATGAGAAATAAATAAACTTTTATTTTATTTGAACCATTGAATGTTTGACGCATTTCATTGTTGCAGCCTTGATTTTAGTAGGCTCCTGCAAATGGGTAGCACATCCAAAGCCTACAACATGGCCATAGGGAGTAAGAAAACACATGGTTATTATCCAGCCACATCCATATACATGGTAACATGTTTGCATTGAACCATTAGATATCTCTAAAAGATGTTTGCTCTGATGGATGGAAATCCAAATAAACCAGGAATCTGAAAACCTTTATTTGCCAAACATAATCCAAATCTTGGGAGCAAGTGATGACTGCCCATTCCTGTGTGACTTGTTCTGGAAAATCTTAAGGTGTAGTCATGAGATGAAAGAGACAGAGTAGGAAGGAGAATACCAGTGCTCATAGACCAAAGAACTCTGTCCAAGTACAGCTCATGGACTCAGTAATTATGCTGAAGTCATTTCAGGAGCATGGGTGATTCAAGAGTAACTGTTCCACATGGAAGTATCATTTTCAGCAAGCCTGACTCACTACCAGCTGCAGTGAAGTGTCTCATTTCATTCCCAGTATGGCTGATTCATGAGCACTTGGAGCCCGAAACAAACCCAATACTCAGTGAGTGTTCTCTTATACAGTCCACCCCATGGGCATGGTGAACAACTTATAAACTTCCCTCTTCTTCTAAAGGGAGGATTACTAAAAGAGACCTAGCTCATGAGTGTGTTTCTGCTTTCTTCTTTATCATGACTGTGGGGCAGGTTCTTATTCAGGCCACCATAGCTATCTACTTCATGATAGTGATGGATACATCAAGGCCAGAGAAAAGAGGAACACAACATCCAGCAAAAGTCTCTTTCTTCCTTCAATCAGATGCTATTTGGAATATAAAAGGAAGCTTTGCTAGTCAGAGTCCTTCCATGTTGTTTAGCTTTGGAGTTTCCCTTTTAACTGCTGCAGAGGAGAAACACAGCTGGAGATACTGTCTTTTGAAAGGCCACTTAAGAACTTCCCTTCAACATCATCAATAGAACAGCACTCATTAGGAAATAAAGCAAACACTTTTTTTCTACAATAAGTAAAATTTTAACTGTCTGTAGTCAATATCTTCTCTTCCATATAGAAAGAGATTATCTCTCTCTCTTTAACCACAAACTTCAGTATGAAATTGCAAACAAACCTGGGGTAACAGTACTTAAATATTTTAATTTGTAAGTTAAGTTAACCTTGCAATTTTACATTAAAAACAATTTGTCCTATTTTTTCATGTCTATGAGGACAAAATTAAAGCATGGATAAAGTAGTAATGAAAGCAAGAAGTAAGTCAACTAAGGTCGCATTTGATTCTAGGCTAACCTTATCCACTAATGAATTCTGGCAATCTGTAATAGCTTCATAACCTAAATAGGTCAACAGCCTGAAACACAATAAATGAACATCAGCATAAAAAAGCAGTATATAAAGTCAGTATATATCAGGTCAATATCATGTTTGGGCCTCAGTCTTTTAAATCAGTTTCACAACTCAAAATAGGTCACTGTGGGTAAACATTAGTAAGTAGTGTACAGTGGTGGCACAAGGGGCTGAATATACTTGTCAATGGCTTTAAATAATACTTGTCAATGGTTCTATTATTGAGTTTACTACAAAAAATTTTAATATATTTATTACTGATCATATAAACAAGAGAAAATAAAAGTACTAATTTTGAATTTAAAAGAATTGAAAATGCTTATGCCTATGACCATGGATGCTAATATTGCAGTTTGCACAATTACTTCAAGATGGTGACTTACATGTGATATGGCTTGTGGTTGTTCCACTTCCATCCCCCTGCAGCTGTAAAGATTTTCCTTTGCTTTAATAGGAAATAATAAATATTTCCCAAGAAAGTTGCTATATGGTTATTCCCAGAGATAAAACTCTGCTACACTCAAAATTTTGGAATTTTATGCATCAGGTTATACCTATGAATAAGAGTAATGACCATAAATGTAGGAACCATAATCAGAAACAAGAAAGCAAGTGTAAAGTCTAAGCAAAGAGATGCAGAGAAAATGAGGTTTTTTTTTGTCAGCTTGTATAATGGCTGCCTTGTTAGGAGGTCCCATGAGAATAAATAACTTTGTGCAGGTAGATGCATGAGTTCTTTGAAAATCACTTCCTTCATGGTCAGAATTTGATATTAATCTGAGTAGTAGGTATCTATTATGAGATAGTTTCCTTGATATCACAAATTAAAATAAACTAAATTTGTTTTATATAGGCAATAATATTATTTTTTTCCAGGATGATACATGGAGCACTGTAAGTAGAAAACAGCTAACATTTTAGTTGTCATTTTCTTTTCATGACATAATGTCTCATATATTCTTGAATTTAACTCTGTAACTAAGGGTAGCCTTGAACTCCTGATGTTCCTTTCCCTTCCAGTGTGCTGAGATAAAACATCTAGGCCACCTGGCCCAACTGGGAAAGCCTAACTATTATGATGAATATAAGAAAATTGCAAATTGAGTAAATATTATTTTAAATTACATTTTTAAAATTTAACAATAAATTTACTTGAAAAAAGTTTTTCTATCAATGAAGTGCTTAACAATATTACTGTAATAACTAATTTATTACATTAATATAATGAAAGTTACAGGTTTAAGCAATATACTTTAGTACGAATTTCTTCCTTAACATTTAGGGAGACAAAAACCCAAAAAATTTGATTGAAGTTTCCACAATTAGAACCTTGATTCTTCTAACTCAAGTTCAATTATCACTATTACAGAACCCTTTTGCTTAGCTTCTGTGGCTGTTAAAGTTTATTGTTTTAACACCTGAGAGTTGCAAAAATATGAATAAATAAAAAGACAAAAAGATGTTTAAGAAAAACCAGGAGTCACACTATCTGAAGGCATGCACAGTATAGTAAATTAGCTCACCTAAGTATCCCAGACACTTGGAAATATTTAATGTGTCGAACATTACAGTGCCCTTACGTCAAAGCAACATTGACTTCATTCTCCTTTCCCCAAGGCGATCTGAATAAGAATAAACAAAAGCATACTGGCAAGGGACTGTGATGCTTTTTAAAAGCAATCTTATCTCTGCCTTGGTACTTAAATTGCTAAGCCTTTGGATTGCTTTTCCAATTTATAGGCTTGTGAGTTTTCTGCAACACTCATGCAGAGTATACATCCTGTAGACATTACATCTAATTCACCTTTTCCAGAGGGAATTTATGTAATAATTCAACCAATCCTTTCCTGGGCTTGCTTAGATGGCATGGATCAGTGGATTACAGGGAATTGAAGTCTAAGTCCAGATGAAAATCTGTTTATGTTTTAGCACACTAATGGTGAATTAGTCTTTTAGGGGAAGGAGGGAAGGGGAAAGATTTTTTTTTTTTTGCAGCTGAAGCCATCAGTACAATTTGGAAAGATTGCGGGCATTAAAGAAGGAATGCCTTCTTTGAGAAATAAAATTCCATTTGGTTAGAAGCTTTTATAGAAAGCATACTAACTCTCTGAAGGTGAGCACTTTAATAAGGATAATCACACACAATTAAGATAGACGAATGGGGCATTATCAGGAAATGGTTCCTATGAACTTCAGAGAAATCCTTGGTGTCTAGAATATGGAAGTGCCTGTTTCATTTCTTACCACTTTTTGATAAATTTATCTCAACTATTACTCACTAGATTATGTATATGCTGCAATTGAGTTGATTAATAAAACTATGAGTTACTCTGTAGTTCTTGGGTATAAGGAGAATATCTATTAGTTAATGATGATGGAACTTTTGAATGAAAAACATGATTTATCTTTCAATGTCTTTAACAAAATGTATCATAACACATAAGAATTACTATAGTTTTCACTGGGTGTAAGCTCAGAAGGATTATTGTGCTTTAGACTGGGTGTGACACCATGATACATGGTATTATATCCTGAAATTAAATTCCCTATTATATAAAATCTATTAACATAGAAATTACACGTACACGAACTTGAGCCAACTTCCACTAGGCTGGAACATTTTGTCAAGTAGATTAGCATTTAAAAAGAAAGGTCTGAGCTTATTTTATCTCTGTGTGTTGGTTTAACTAGGCTCCAAATTAATTTAAAAGTTTATATAGCAAAGTAGGACAACTTATGCCTCAGGACAGGAAGTCAAGCAAGATGTGGATCTTGGCAATGTAAGCAGCTTATCTCTGTGAACAGCCCCGTTTATTACCCTTCTGCATTACCAATTTCACCTCCTCATAATAACCTGACTGTTTCTTATTCCCCTGAACATATACACTAAGTCCTTTCCGAAAAGTTTAATGTCTTTGTTTAAACATTTCAGGGCTTAGTCCAATATTGAAATCACAGCTTGTCAATTTGCTTCACTTTGCACAAATCCTCCTCCGTCCTTCCACTCTTAAAGGGCTAAGAGCTAAACTTTGCAATGACACATTACCTCTAATATATTCTGAATGTCTTTTCTCTCATCTCTGAATTTGAGCAAAAGATATAATTGAGTTCCTGGCTACCAACTCATTATATACTTAAATGTTATGATAGTTTAAAAGTATTTTATTAGTTCTTACATAATATATTGGTAGAAAATAGATGTTTTATAAGTCACTTTTACATTCATTTGTTTACTAATGCTTTGTAATTTACTGAAAGGGAGAGATAGTCTTGGAATTAGGTATACATATGAAAATGGTGGGATTTAAACATCCAGTAGTATAATTTTTAACAGAGAAAATATGTTATAGATAGAAATATTTTTTCTAAAGGTGTGAAAATGATCTATATAATTAAAAAGTTGACTAAAAGTAACAGAAAAATATCAATTAAATTTAAACTGACTACAGTGTTTCATGGAAGGATTTGTGAAGCAATGTGTCACAGGAGCCATGAAAGATTAGATGATATCTTCCTTTTGAGGAACCTGAGAGTGGATGAGTCCTTTGGAGAACAATTTTTTTTGCACCTGACTTAATAACATAAGATATTTCTTTTCCATATCAAATAGTTGTATGATTTTTTTCAAGAAAAAGATCAGCTACGCAACTGACCTATGTTCTTTCTCCACACTTGATACGAATCGACACTACCTCATTACCTGCTTACCTTCTGCTAAAAGTTCATGGTTGTGTAGGCAGAATTATTATAAAGCTTTTCTTAGAAATCTATTTGTAGTACTTGTAAGTTCTATGTAGTTATTATTTTTCCTGATATTTTATGTGTATGAGGATTTTGCCTACATACAATTTTGTGTAACATTCACAGGCTTAGTGGCCTTATAGGCCAAAAGAGGGTACCTGATCCCCTGGGACAGGAGTTACCAATGACTATGAGTTTCCATATGGGTGATGAAAACCAAATGCTAGTCCTCTGGAAGAACAGTCAGTATCCTGTTAAGCACTGAGCCATCTTTCCAGACCTCTTCTCTTTAGGTTCAAGTGTTTCAGGTGTGAAAGTGTGCGCTGGATCTTTACGGGCACCAGCAAGGATATTATAATAAAGGTAATTGTGTGGGCAAGAACATCAAACTAACCAAATGAGACTGTAGAAGATATTCTGTAGTTTTCAGTATTAGACAAATGGAAGCAGTAACTACTAAGTTCACAAAGAAAATTTGTTTCAAGAATTTTAGCTATTTGAATGTAAGGGAATGTAGAGTTATGTAGAAAACTGGAAATACTTTTGAGAGAGGGAAGATCATCTAGGAACACGAAATATTTCTATATGAAAGCGTCCAATTGTGAAATATTAAACTGTATCAAATAAGAAGCTACAACTAAGTGACCATATGAAGTCATAGTGAAATGACAGCAGAGACAAAAAATAGAAGGGATAGAAAAGTATTGCAGGAAGTAAAGAGGGTCTAAAATCACAAATGAACAGAATTGGATACATGAGGTATACGTGAGAAGTATGAATATTAGCTTTTTTTGAAAAAATTGTTGCAAAGGTAGTACCATTAGTAACACAGAATGCCAGAGACAATCCAGAGCTGAAGATTATGAATTACATTCTTAACAAATTGCGGGAAAAATAAGATGCTGGATATTGAGACAAAAGTGTTTCAACATTCTGTTTGAAATAGTAGTTCAATTGGAGGGATAATGGTTTTTGAAAGGGGAATTGCTTACTTAGCAGTAAAAGTGGGGAAAAACAAATATCTAATAGTGGAAAAAGTATCAGTCTGCTAACCCTTATAGGACATTGAGCCTATAATTCGCGATCCTAGAGAAGCTAAATAAGGAGAACCCAAAGACAAACATATATGCATCCTCCTGAATATTAACCTTCATCAGGTGATGAATGGAGACAGACAGAGACCCACATTTGAGCACCGGACAGAAATCTCAAGGTCCAAATCAGGAGCAGAAGGAGAGAGAGCACGAGCAAGGAACTCAGGACCGCGAGGGGTGCACCCACACACTGAGACAATGGGGATGTTCTATCGGGAACTCACCAAGGCCAGCTGGCCTGGGTCTGAAAAAGCATGGGATAAAACCTGACTTGCTGAACATAGCGGACAATGAGGACTACTGAGAACTCAAGAACAATGGCAGTGGGTTTTTGATCCTACTGCACGTACTGGCTTTGGGGGAGCCTGAGCAGTTTGGATGCTCACCTTACTAGACCTCGATGGAGGTGGGTGGTCCTTAGACTTCCCACAGGTCAGGGAACCCTGATTGCTCTTCGAGCTGATGAGGGAGGGGGACTTGATCGGGGGAAGGGGAGGGAAATGGGAGGCGGTGGCGGGGAGGAGGCAGAAATCTTTAATAAATAAAATAAATTTTTAAAAAAAGAAAAAAAAGAATAAATAACTTTAAGAAATATTGTGAGGGAGTCACCTGAAGTCTAAACCTGAGATATGAACTTAAAAAACCAACCCAGTCCAGTTCTAATTATTGCTAGGCCCCAGGACTGCATCCAGCCTGACCTAGAATCCTAGTTAGAGAAACCCAGCATCAGAACCCAACCCTTGCCTGCATTTCGGTAAGCCACATGCCTACTATGTTAATTTGGGACCTCCTTGGGACTCCAGAGTGGACCCAATACTAAAAGACAAGCAACATTCAGTTGGCCCACAACCAGATTACCTGAGATACAGAAACAAACAAAAATCATTAGCTCTAAAATAGTTACAGATTGACCCTAACACAGTGTAAGTGGATGGTTTTACAACCTTACTCTCAGCAAGGGCACATGGAAATACTTGCATTAAAAGACATCACCAACAAATTGGTTTTAACAAAAATAATTTACCCAAACATCAAAGAAAATACTTCTTCTCAACAACTCATGGAGCTCTCTCCAAAATCGAAGAGTCCCCAAATGGTATTTAAACAAAGAGAATTTTAACAAATATTGGAGTAGTGAAATAAGATTCTGCATCCTATCTGACTAAAAAGGCAGCAAAGTGGATAGAAAATAGAAATGGCTGAAATTACTAAAACTCATACAAACTAAGCAAAACAATTTTGAATAAAAATTGGTTACAAGGAAAATTTAAAAAGACAATTAAAAATCTCACAGATTTCAATAAAATCAAAACATCACTAATTAAAATCTGTGGATACAATGAAGGACTTGAAAGGCAAAATTTTGTCACTATATGTTTCCAACAAGAGACTGGAAATATCTCATATAAATAATTGAGTGATATACTTGAAAACTTTAGGAAACCGAGAACAGATAACACCACAAAATACGGGAATGAAATTCTTTTCATCAAACCAATGCAAAGAATCAATGAAGTAGATTTGGTTCTCTGAAAAAATATCAAAAATTACAAACATTTAGCAAAATTTACCAAAGGGATGAGAAAGAAGATTAGAAATGAAAATAGAAACATTACAACAGATACTGGAGATATTTAAAGACTATTAAAAACAGAATTTAAAATCTATAAGTTACCAAACTGAAAACCTATAGGAAGTGAATGAATTTCTATACATATACAATACACTGAAGTATAACAAAGATGAAGCAATTAATTTAAGTTGATCCATAGAATTCAATAAGATAGAAACAGTAATTAAGTATCTCCCAACTAAAAACATCCTGGGGTCAGAAGGATTCAGTATAGAATTCAAAAGACTCTTTCAAAGAAGAACTGACACCAATTTTTCTATGGAATAGAATCTGGGAAAAAAATTCTTAATTCTTCTTAGGTATTATATAGAAGTATCACCTTCATCCAAAACTAAAGACCCAACAATGACAAAATTATTGGACAATATCTCTTATCGACTCACACAAAAGATTTTCCAATAAAATACTCACAAAACAAATTCATGGACAAATTAAAAAGATTACTGACATAATCAAGTTGATTTTATCCCAGAGAAACAGGGGTTGTTTGACACAAATAAATTTAATGAATATAATAAATGACAAACATTAAAGGATGCTAAGCCACATAATCATTGCATTAGATGTATAATAACGTGTTTGGCTAAATCCATTATCCCTTCATGACAAATGTGTTGCAGAGACTAGAGACACAAAGAATACATAATAACATTATAGGCAATTTAAAGGAAGACTACAGCTCTCATTTTCAATGGACACAAATGCAAAGCATTTCCACAAATATCAAGCAAAAGAGAAGATGTCCAATCTTTCTATTCCTGCTCAATGTAGTTCGTAAAGTCTTAGCTAGAGCAATAAAACAAAAAAAAAACATTTAAAAGTTCATCCTTATTTGCAGATGAAATTATTTTATACCTACAAGACTCTAAAGACTCTAGGAGGAAAATTTTACAGTTGATAAATAGTTTCCGCAAAATAGCAGAATTCAAAATTTAAAAACAATGTCAATAGCATATTTTATTTTCAAAAGAAGAAATATCAAAGAAGAATTAAGAAAAGATACCATTTACAATAGCATCAAAAATAAATAAAATAACTCAGATTATATCTATGAAAATGAAAGACTTGTATCATAAAGCTTTTAAAGGACTGAAGAAAGAAGTCTAAAATGATACTGGAAGCTGAAAAATCTATCTGGCTATTAGATTTGTAGGATTGATATTGTAAAAATAACTTCCCTACAAAAATCAACTAACAGATTCAACACCATCCCTGTCAAGGTGAAAATTACTCTCAAACTTCATAATGCAATTTTATAAAAGTCCAAAACAGTTGAAATAATTTTGAATAAACTCTTTTATTAAAGAGTTTAACTTTTGAGGTTATACGATTCCTGATAGTACAACATGGTACTGTCATAACAACAAAATACATTGGTAAACTGAATAAAATTGAAGAATTGCATGTAAGTCAAAATACCTATGGATGCATGACCTTTGGTAAAGGTGTTAAAAATGCACAATGAAGAAAAGAAAGCATCCCAACAAATGAAGCTGGTCAAAGTAAATAGCTTCACACAGAAGAATGAAGCTATGTTATCTTTTTTTTTTTGTTTGTTTGTTTGTTTGATATTCGAGACAGGGTTTCACGTAGCTTTTTTGGTTATCATCTTTTATCCTTTACAAAACTTCAACTTCAGCAAGGACTTTAATAACTGTTAATCTGAACTTGATAGAGGAGAAAGTAGGACATATATTTGAACTTACAGGCATAGTAAAGAACTTTCTGATCAGAAGGACCTTGGTAGAACAGGCAATAAGACAAACCAGTGACAAAAAGGACAACATGAAATTAAAATGTTGATATAATGCATCATTTCTGTGAAAAGGTATTCTACAGAATGTTAAGTATCTTTAAACTATGTACCTGTAGAAAGTTAATATCTATATTATATAAATAACTGAAACAATTAAATATCAAATATACCATACTACTCTTAGGTTTATGGACCCGATGATATATGAAATAGGGCATGGAAGTAGAGAATTCTCAAAAAATAAATGTAAATGGCTGAGAAATAGATTAACAAAATGTTCAACATCCTTAACCATTAGAAAATATGTTAAAACTTCTTTCCAATTTCATTTTACCATAGTCAGAAGGGCAGATAGAAAAAAGGAAGGAAAGAGACAAACAGAGAGAGAGATGAAGAGAAAGAAAGAAAGAAAGAAAGGAAAGAAGAAAGAAAGAAAGAAAGAAAGAAAGAAAGAAAGAAAGAAAGAAAGAAAAAGAGAGAACATAAGGTACTCATGAGGATTCAAAGAATATTTGCTGCTGATTAGAGTACAAATTCATATAGCCACTAAAAACATCATTGTGACAGTTCTTCCAAAAGATGAAAATAGAAGTACCACAAGAACCAGTTATAGTACTTTGGGTATATACTCAAATTAGTTTATAACCTACAATATAGATACTTGCTCATGCATGGTCATTGCTGTTGTAATCACAATGGTCATAGAAATGGAAACAACCTAGATATCCATTGGCTAATCAATGTGGTAAAGTGCACAATGGGATGTTGTTCAGCTTTTAAGAGAAATACATTATTTTAATGTATAGCTAAACATGCAGAATAGGAAACAATTAGCCTGAATGAGGTAACTCAGACTCAGAAAGACAGGCATCACATACTGTTTCTCATATACGGATTATAACTTTTATGCTTTATATATGTATGCCGTGTGTGTGTGTGTGTGTGTGTGTGTGTGTGTGTTTGTGTATGTGTGTGTAGTACCATCAGAGGTTAGGTAACTATTCAGTGTACATGGAGGAGAAAGAGAGGAAGGGACATCTCAAGAAAAGGAAATGAACTTGTACCATACAGATTGATTAAAGGGGGTGAGGGATGGGAAGGCATGGTAGAGGTAGAATATTGGGGTGGGCAAAACCAATACCAAAGGCCTTTTATAATGTCATGAGGAAACCTACCACCGTAGAAGCTCCCATATATGTAATTTCAATCAACTCACCCCTAAAGGAGTGGCACTACCCCAACAAGATGCCATATATTCATAGCAGCATTGTTTGTGATAGCCAGAACCTGGAAACAACCTAGATGCCCTTCAATGGAAGAATAGATGAAGAAAGTATGGATATATATACATATTAGAGTACTACTCAGCAATAAAAAACAAGGACTTCTTGAATTTTGCATGCAAATGGATGGAAATAGAAAACACTATCCTGAGTGAGGTAAGCCAGACCCAAAAAGAGGAACATGGGATGTACTCACTCATATTTGGTTTCTAGCCATAAACCAAGGACATTGAGCCTATAATTAGTGATCCTAGAGAAGCTAAATAAGGAGAACCCAAAGAAAAACATATAGGCATCCTCCCAAATAAACCAAATATCCAAATTTGGTTGCTTCTTTTTGAGCTTCTAGTCATTGGATACCCCATATATGTCATAAACATGTGGATTAATGTCGATGCTGTTTTTTTGGGGGGGGCAATAGTGTGATAGTAAGACCTTATTGCTGAAGACATCACGTACTTGAGTTATAGAACATGGAAAAATTAGACTGGTACTCAGAATCTTCATTTCTACTGCATAGGTTTTATAGTGCTATGTATCTACTGAAGGGAGGAATGATACTCAATCTCACCTAGTTGTGAACTATCTGAACTACAATAACGATTTACCTGGCACTATATAGCCACTGGTGCAATAGTAGCGTGGATGTTTCAGGAGCAACAAATCAATTCTTGATTGGATTTAAGGCCCTTTCATCAAGATGGAACCCATAGCTAAAACTACCTGGGATGCCAAGAATCTGCGAATAGATATGTCACAGTCTATAAAGAAAAATCTAGTACTGTTCTTCTGCTAAATGGATACAGCAATAAAGGGACTCCTAGTGGCTTATTGCTATTCCATGTGTCACTACATTGTGCAACTCTTATCAGAGAAGTTTCTTCTTCATATAGTTGTCAAATAAAAGAAAAAATCACTACTCATCAATGGGCAGAGATAAGAAATTTGGAATACTCAACCCTAAATAGAATGTTTATTTCACCACCTGTCTTTAAGGCTCAAGGATCTATTTGAAAGAGAGAGCAGAAATACGATAAGAGATAGAGTTGGTGGACAAATTAAAGATTGTAGTGTTTTCCCAATATGAGGCCAAAGCACATATTAATTCATAACAATATAAGAGCATACAGGAGACAACTTAAAGCCAGAGAGAATCCCAGCTTGGAGAAGAAATATATGTACAAGGTTTCACCTCTTGCTGAAAAACTTTTGGCATTTGATTGTTCCTAGGAATGATTGAGTCAGTTTTCCTTAATAGTATTACCCAATTTATGACTCCTTGTATGTCCCCAGCCATACCCTAGTACAGGCCCCATGCTCAGCTCACAAAGCAGTACATAGTTTGAGAGCAGAACATTCCTGTAACCTAGGCTGTGGCAAGAGGTAGAGAGAGAGAAGAGATTCCTAACTAAAAGCAATAAAAGATACCTGGAAATGATAAAATAAAATTTAAAACACGGCTGTCAAAGTGAATCAGCATGTAAAGGAACTTGTGGCCAAAATCTGCAGAACTCACATAGTAGAGGAAAAATCTGAATTTCCAAGATGTCCTCTGTCCTCCAAAGTTGTGCTGTGGAACATGACCAAATATAAATATGTACAAGTAGAGAAATAAAATTAATTTTTAAGTGTAAGGATGATAATGAGGCCAGAGAGATAGCTCACCAGTTAGGAACTCTTTTTTTTTTATTTACATAACAGGGCTCATTTTTTAATAGCAAGTAATAGAGATAAGTTTGTAAAATAGCAGTCTCCAGACAGGTTATCCCCAATCACCAAAATAATACTGAAAGACACAAAAAAGGGAGACTTGACCTCATAGATTATAAATTTATACATAGTAATGGTAAGGAATTTTAATAAAAGCTATTATATGTAAAACCTAGCATGCAGTTCTGTAAATCTAGCCTTCCAAAGGTAGGCACATACCTCTCTATAAGGAGGAACATAAGTGAGAGGTTCTCCTCAGCTACACAGTGAGCTTGAGATCAACTGACACGAGATCCTATTCCAAAAAGCAAAGCCAAATAAAACAAACCTACTATATTTGTTTGAGAACTGGATACGTCTGGAGAACTATGCTCCTGGCTGTGGCTGACACTGTTGGTCCCTGAACCAAACTTTGCACAAAGACTATGTCCACCACAAACGCAAAAGTGTTCTGGGATACAGCTTAGACACCCATCACATTGAACTTCAGTCCTACAGATACTTGTTCTAAGATATCTAATTTTGGTCAAGTTGTTTAATTTCTTAACTTTTTTATATTTAATTTTGTGTAAATGCATTGCATTGTACATGATTGTAGGCACTCTTGAAATCCAGAAGAGGGCACTGGATTCACTGGAGATGGAACGATGACAGATTATGGGCTGCCTGATACAGGTGATGGCCCTCTGGAAGAGCAGCACTGAGCCATCTCTTCAGTCTGCAGACACTTGCTTAACTCTTTTTAAATTGATTTTATTGAGCTATACATTTTTTCTCTGCTCCCCTCCCATCCTCTCCCTTCACCTTCAACCCTCTCACATGGTCCTCATGCTCCCAATTTACTCAAGAGATCTTGAACTCTTGTTGATCTTGTAGAGAGAGAACCTGATTTCATTTCTCAGTAGCCACATGGTGGCTCACAACCACCTGGAACTCAAGTTCTGAGAAACTGGATGGTCTTCTGGTCTCCATTAGAAAAAGGCATGCACATGGTATAAGTATATTCATACATACAGGCAAAACTCTCATATACATCCTATAAAATCAAATCAATGTAAAAAATATCTAACAAAAATATTGTGGTGATGGTTGCAGTCTTATTATTGGTTAACCAAAAACATGAGTGATTAAAGGGAAAAAAACACTTAAAATGAGCAGCTCTGCCATATACACTGGTTTGAGCAGTCTAGAATTAAGCCTTTCCACTGAGAAGAGTTTGCCACCAGAAACAGCTACATTAGTGTCTTGTTATGTCTACTATAATAATTATCTAATTATCCTCACTCAGATTTAGAGATTGTTAATCCATTGAGTTCTAGAGTTCTAGTCGGATGCCAGACATTGTGAATCCATTAATTCACTTTATCAGAGCCATGTATGGGGGCTCAATGACTATAACCCCAATATTCAAAAGATAGTAACAGAGACTCATGTGTTAAGAGTCCAGATTGAATTCCCATAGTGAGTTCATATCCTCACTGAGGAAGATGTGCAAAGATTTTCTGTCATAACAAATGTATTCTGCTCAGAAGCAGAGACTTGTTTAAGATAGATCAGGCCCTGGGTTATATAAACAGCACACCCAAATAGCCACCATTGTGAGACAAATGAGGAAAATCATTTCGTTTTATTTTCTGGCTTAGTGTATCTGGGTGCTTCTATCCACAGTGCACTCTGGAGGGATTTAGTTTATTTACTCTACCCCAGGAGATGGAATTCAAATAAAATTAGAATATATTTTCTACTATATTTTTATCTTCTGTTCCTGCATCTGAAGCCTGGGGAAGTTGACATTATAAGTAGCAAGAAGCGAAAATGATCAAGCAGGCTTTTAAGAGCACCAGAGAAAGCCTGCAATACCTTTTTTTCTTTATATCTAACATAAGCAAATTACAGCATGCTATGATGTGGGATGCAATGAAGATTTTATTATCATTTTATTATAAGATGAACATTCTATCATATGTATATTTCTACCTATATAGTTCACTTATTCCAAAGTTTTAGTAATAAAGTTAATGTCATTCCACACATTATAATATCCCTGCAATATTTTATATTTTATGCATGCATTTACATGAAATGGAAACTATATCAGAACAAGGATAAACAGAACGTGAGATTGTATGTAATGGTTTATTAATGTTAATCAGTAAATGAAATCTTAATTCACTACTGACCTCCAGATCGCTACTTATTGAGCTTCTGGAAATATCTGTTTCTTAAAGTCAACCATAATTGAAAATATTAGTGATTTTATAGAGCACCAGGGCTCTGTTTGAGACCTCTGCCTGATTACCTTAATTTCTTTATTTATCTCATTTATATGCTTTTTGCAGCTAGGCGATGTTCTTCACCTTGTAGCAGAGTGGTAATAGAATATCCAAAAGGAACACATTCCTTGCATTAAAATATAAATTTTTCTGGCTGCAAAGGTCTCTGGTGATTTGAATTAGAGTGTCCTCCATAGGCTCTGACATTGGAATACATATTTCCCATGTGGTGATGCTGTTGTGGAAGGTCTAGGAGAAGTGGCCTTGCTAGAGGAAATATGTCCTCAAGACACACTTCGAGGTTTCCAAGTCTGGGTCCATCCCTTGTTCATTCTCTCCACTGTGGGTATATCCTTTGAAAATGTGAGCTCGCAGCTTCATGCTCCAGTTGCTGTGCCTCTGCTATGTTGTTATGGACTCTTCTCCTTCAAGAACCATAAGCCTAAATAAAATATCTTTTCTATAACTTGCCTTGGTCACTGTATTTTATCGGAGCAGTAGGAAAGTCCGTTCAATTCCTATTCCCAACCCCATCCCCATTCCTATTCCAATATGGTTTCCTTCCATGACAAGCATACTAGTGATACTGAGGGTGAAAAGTCCTAACTATTGGTCCTGTTTTCCAAAGCTGACAGACACATTTAATTCAGAAGCAACTGGCAAAAACTGTCACTCGTCCCCTGGATTCTGAATGGGCAGTTAATGAAATTAAAATAGAATAGTAGGAATACACCAGCACAAAGCCTGTAAGAAGAAATGGCTGTGCAACGAAATGCCCTTTCTATTAGAACCATATAGAACTGAATATGTTAAAGTCATAAAACAGAAGCACTGACTTATGTACAAAATCAACATTCTAAGAATACCCAGACAATTATAAAATACCAAGAATTATATTATTTTTAATTTTGAGTGATGAATGGTGATGGAGTATGATGTAAGTTTAATCAACACACAAAAATATATTTTCTAGTCTTTAGTTTTCACCTACCTATTTTTCTTCTTTTTCTTTCCTCTTTTTATATTTTTAAAGGAGAAAATGCAAATAAATAGCACCAAGTAGTGTAGAACTCATGTTCTGTTTGCCTCTGCTACGCAACCACTAGCATTGAAGACATGTGCCTTTGTTTTCTGGTTAGATTCTGCTCATCCTTAATAGTAATTGCCTGATAAATTCCAGATCTCTGCATGAGTCATAACTTCAATATTAACAATTATCTTCAAGTAGTGGTTGATTTAACTTGTTACATTCAACCTGTTCATAATAGCAGGATTCTTACGGAAATAAATGATGAAACTCTACATAACTAAAATAGGCATATTATTTTAGTGTAATTCAGTAATATGTTCTTCAGATTTTTTGTAGTATTATATAAAATGCTTTAAGAAAATTTTAGTTGAACATAACTTTATTTTCTTGAGAGTTTTCTCTCCTCTAAGACTAAGGGAAGATAATGTTTAGGAAGATCATTACCACCAGTGACATTTACAAAATGTCATAATATTATCCATTTTGCAAACAATATCACACAAGAGTTTCAGTGTTTGCATGGAAAAAAGAGTGTGAATGAAAACATTTGCATAACATAACTGTTGTGTAAAGCCACTGGTTAACAGTTCTCACTCCTTCGCTTTCAAACAATGAGAATATATATGAAAATTTTCACCACTAAATCATTTTTGAATACATCCAGTTATTGCATATCTGGCTCTGAGTTTCTTATACTCTTTTGGTTCCAGTGACTGTTACAGACATTCAGTATACACCTAAATCACCTATGCATTTGACCAAGTAAGCCATATTCTGTTGTGAGTCCATTGATTACTCACGGCAATTATATTTACATGAGAAACAACATGAAAAACAGAGAGACTGATGGATTCCCATGAGGCCCTCTATAGTACCTGGGATCAGGCACAGGGTTATGCTATGTAGGTAGAAAGCCTGCACAGGAACTGTCCTATATCTTTTTGGTTTCCACCTTGAAAGTTAACACTTTAAAACTGGACTTTGTAAGTTTATCACAGTCAAGTCTATCTAGAGGGGATAAGGAAATCAATTCTCCATTATGGGTTTGTCCTGATCTATAGGGACATGGAATGAGGTGTCCTTTGCAGAGCTGATCAAAGAGGAGCTAATGTGAGTGTCCAGATTAGTTGGACCAGGTGTTTATCACCAAATATCTACCATGGATTTTTTCATCATCCAGACATTTAACGCCCATTTAATGAAAGTATCTGACTGTCAACAGCCATGTTAGCCATTAGAGACACAAAGGCGTATGTAAAGATATACTCCTTGACTAGAGACTCGGTAAATACAGGAGAAACTTGGAGCATTAAAAGAGAATAAGCTAATTATGTTATAGTGGTGATTAAAAGAAAAAAAATATTGCCTCTAATCTCTGGTATTTTTACACCAAATTTCCAGTCTGTGGCACTGTTTGGAGAGATTGAAGAGCTGTCGTTTTCCTGGAGAAAGGGCATCCTTGGACATAAGGTTCGAGAATATAAAGACACATTCCATTGCCAGTTTTCTCTCTGTTTCAAGGTAGCATTTGAAGGTGTGAGATTTGAGATTCTTGTTTGTGCTAGCATGTCTGTGCATGCTGCTGTACTTTTTCTGCATGATGGACTATTATCCCTCTGGAACCATAGGCCTAAAACTCCGTTTATACAAGTTTGCCTTCGTATTTTATTTGTCAAGGAGAAAAATAGCTGATACATTATTGAGACTTTCAAAATAATTTGCATACATTTCCTCCTGAGTTTTAAAGACACTTTACAAAATAGATGAAGTATAAGTTATACCTATAACTATTTACTAAAATATCCAGTGACATTGAAAGAGATTCAAGATTCTGCTTCTACTTGACTACTGCAGGGAGTAAAGGCAGAATGACGTTAGTTATTTATAAAATACAAGAGGTAGATTCAATTTAAAAAAAGACTTCTTCATGTGAAGTCTATAGACTATCTCACAATTAGACACATACAGACACATACAAGAGGCCAGCATTAGATCACGGGATAAAACCAAAAACTATGCTTTCCTTAACCAAACAAACTTTGCCACCATTCATCTGCTTGTCTCTGTAGAGAGTCATCGTATGGGATCGGATGAGAAATATATAGATGTTTGGATTAATGAACTGAATGAGTAGATTCGGTTAAGGAATCTTAAGGATTCTTTAAAGAAACCTGTACATAATTAAATGTCCTATCTCCTCGCCACTCTTTTTATTCAATCACTCACCTAAAACTTTTTCTTGACAACAAAAATTTGTATGATACTCTACTCCCTAATCAAAGAATCAAAACTGTGACAAGTCTGACTTTAGCTTCTTTACCTCTCCTCGGTGTTAGTTTTTGTTATTGTTCCGATTTTCAATCAGAGCTACCGTGAAGGGCATTTGAGATCAAGGCATTTTTGAGACTATAGTGAAAGAAACTGAGAAAGGGTATTTTTTTTTCAATTTAATTTGCCACATGTGTCCTCACAGATGGTGTTTTTAAATATTTTAATTATATTAATATAGTAAAAAGCTTCACTGTAATAATTTAACCTTGAAATAGACTTTAACCCTAGTCAATCAAAGACAGTTGTTTTGAATGCAAATTGAGGTCCCTTTCTCTGCTACCACTCCCAGCACACCGCTCCCTCGTTTTCATGCATCTATAATCACAAACTGCTTCAAATATTATAAGTGACTCAACTTTCACATATGTAAATTTTCAGTACTTCATATTAATATGCTTAATTTTAGTTATAGATAAGCCCTTTAGAAGTATTCTTCTGGTTGTATATAACTCACTCAGCTACATGGTGTTTTCTCTATATGGAAAGAGCCAGATGTTGGAATGTAGGGAATCATTAAAAGTGAGAAGAAGTAGCAGAATTATCAACCCATAGAAACAATGAACCTAGACTCAAAGTAGCTCAAAGTGTCTGAATCGACAACCAGGGAACCTGCATGGAAACAACCTAGGCCCTCTATGTCTATATGCCAGTTGTGTAGTTTAGTCTCCTTGTTGCACTCTTAACGAATGGAGCAGGAGCTGCCCCTAACACTTTGGTTGGCTTTGGGGAACCTATTTCTCATACTGGATTTCTTCGTTTAGCCTTACTACAAGGGGAGATGCCTGGCTTTGTTAATACCTGTGGGAGTCCTGCCCCTTTCTGAACAGAAGCAGAGGAGGAGTGGATTGGGGTGAGGCAGAAGGGAGGTGGAAAGAGAGAATGGAAGAAGAGGAGAAAGAGAAGACAGTGGCCGGTATGTAAAATAAATAAATTAATTTAATTTAAAAAATTAAAAAAAGGAAAGAAAAAATGAAATGGAGGCCTTGAAGACATACTGGAACATAAGCATCTATCCATGTGCCAAGTCACCACAATTAAATGAGCAAAGTGTCAGAATGTAGTTGTGTAATTCCCAGGTCAGTTACTTACAATCAAGCTTCTGAACAATGTATCTGAAGTAAATATTGGCTCAAATTTCCGGAAGATACAATTTGCTCCTTGAAGATTCTCATCTTTCGGTGTAGTAATGAAATAATTAGGGTCAATAAATAAGAAGGTATGGCTTTTCTTTGATCTGTAAAACGTTGAACCTATAGCACATCAAATTCTGACCTCAACTTTTCAGTTTGCCTTTCTGTGGCTATCACCTTTTTGGTGATTCTTTGTAAGCATGGATCGAGCAATCCTTGAATCCACTATTCTGACGTTAGCAGGAGAGACTGAGGGGAAAATGCACTGAGGTTGTGTCACACATGGTCCTTGAAGATGGAGCCTCATCCTCTGGAGACAGGAGGATTTGTCACATCTACAGCTACAGTGAAGGGAAATCATCAACTGAATGGACTCTGGCTCCCTCACTCCCCTCCAGGACCAAAATCAGTTGTATGAATGGCCAGAAGGGCTTCCAGAGACTGAGCGTTTTATAAAAGTCAACAGAAAGCATCAAAGTATCCCATGTTATATTCAGAGCACAGGACCTTCGGGGAAGGGCTGCCTGAGGTTGGTATAGATAGCCTACTAGAAACTAGAATCTGCAGAAGGGAATGGGGTGGCTGGTTACCACAAATAAGCCTTCAGAAAAGCTTTTCAGTCTCTCTCTCTCTCTCTCTCTCTCTCTCTCTCTCTCTCTCTCTCTCTCTCTCTCTCCCTCCCTCCCTCCCTCCCTCCCTCCCTCCCCCTCTCTCTCTCTCTCTCTCTCTCTCTCTCTCTCTCTCTCTCTCTCTCTCCTCTTTTGTAATCTACCTTTGCCTCTGTCATTGTTTCTGTTTCCACAAAACAATACTTTCATTCACTAATGTAAATTTTCCATTTTTTCACTATATGTGTGTTTTCCTGTCTATACATAATACAGATTGTCTTAACCATCATGTATAAGATATCTATCTTAGGTTAAGTCAACTGGCTTTGAGGGCAGCTAATTAGAGTTTGAAGTTGTGCTAAAAAAGTCACCTCTCCCAAGCAAACAAGCCGCTACTGTTACTGAAGTAATTTGTGATATTGGAGAGAAAATAAGATGGGCTATTTCCAGAGGCTCTATTTCTTTCTAGTTCAGGGGTAGGACACATTTGAATCTTCATCATTTATTTTAGTTTTGAGCACTAGTGTCCAGAATCTTGTTGCTGCCCCCCCACCCCCTGTTGCCACATCATCAATAATTGTACATTCTAAAGCATAGACTGGAGCCAGAGAAGAATCCTATGATGGACTTGGTACTTTTCAAAAACGAGAAATAAATGGTATCACATGGATGTACTGAAGGGGAAAATGGGCATTTGTCCTGAGTGGCATGATTTGCAGTACACACTGTCAGTGATGGATGGCAAAATGCTGGGCTGGTTGTAGCTAAATCCTCACTTGCCGAACACTATCTATCTGCTTAGGAGAAACATAAATAAGCATAACCTGTAACTGATGTGAAAAATAATGGGCACAGACTGAGAAAGACCTGTGCTTTGAAACTAATATGAATTTTGTGGATGGTGTTCCAAATCTGTCTGGACTAGCCTGAGTTTCCTCAACCTTCCTATTCCCCACCAGTCTCAGACTGACGCTACTTTATACTTGGAACCTTTGCACACACATAAGAAAAAGAAATGAGAACCTAAGGAGCAGTGAACACGTTACTTAAGCTAGTGAAGCTCACTTCTATTGGTGATCATCCTATCGTTAAACAATAACCAGCACACTGCACATAACTTCACTGTCAACTCTCTTCCAGGTTGGAAAAGTGAGACATTTGTTGTTTATACTGAAGTCACAATGTTTCACAGAAGGAGGGAAAGAATCGTTTCCAGATCTCAATGATGCTTATCAAGAAGAAAGGAGGCTGTGATTGCAAAGGGAAATGGGAAGAGACTGGCGTTCCATCGCAGGCCCTGGACAGATTCATTAGAAATTTCTGTGATTTTGCTCATCGCTTCATACCTGTACTGTATGATGCACCGCATGTGCTAATAAATGCATACACGTTGCGTGAATCTATGTGGCACCTGTTAAGAGCAGTGGAAGGTACAGGCTCAGCCTTGCAGACAGCGTATGCAAATGAGGCTATTTCCTTTCCATGTGGAAGCACTCCCCACGAATTGAACTCTCAAACAGCTGCACTTTCTCCTCTCCACTGAAGCCTCTCAGTTATCTCCTTAAAACTGCTGGTGCTAACAGAAGCCATCTCTAACGATTAGGATAATCTATCTCTAGTTCATGAACTGCCACACGTGAAAGGACTGTTTGGCAACATCTCATCCTTTCCATTACCCTGTAAGCTCCCTACCTAGATTTCTTACCTAACTTCTTGATAAATGTTTTCCTTGTTCCTATTTCCTCTGTTATTGATTATCTGACATTTTCACATCAAAATCTGGGTGTGTGGGGGTTAACCTTTAGCACAATGATCAAGTGAAATAGTGCCAAGAGAGAGACGTATTCTCAAATAGAACCACCAAGTAACAAATTGTAAAATAACTTTCTTCGAACATCAAACGTGTCTTTAACAATAATCTTTTCAACAAAAATTGGGTCTAAAAGACAGTTTTCTTTAGTTCTGAGATACAGATAATTAGAATGCTTCAAACCTCCAAGGAACCTGCAGCCTTTAATTCCTCCCCTTGGCACATCATGTCTTTATAATGACATTCAGAGACTTGGGTTCAGCAGTTTTTCCCATTTCTTTGTCATTCATTATATTCCAAACATTTGTGTCCTACAGTGTATGTAGGGCAACTGTCTTTACAGCTATTCTTAGCTCTGTAAAGCCAAATAAAACTATCCTATAGCTATTTCTGCTTTACTGTTTGAGCATTTCATCACTTTATTTGCTAGTTAAAATTTTACCATGAGAATGTCTCAAAATAAAGAAATGGTACAAAAATGCCTATTAAATTCATTGTTCAGCTCTGTGCTTTTCAAAATCAAGAGGCATATTAAAAATATAAATTACCATCATTTTCAGCCTTTTTTCATTTTTTTTTTCTCAAAGAAAAAGTACAAAACTACAAGCACTGGCAAAACTGTTCAGAAACCCCAAGAATCATCTCATAAAAATAACACAGTAAACCTTTCTTTAAAGGGGACTGTAAGAAGTTGGCAAGGTCTTCCTCTGTAACCCGGGCAGCCTTGAACTTTGTGCGCAGACTCTTGAGAGCTGGTGAGAGAAGCTGGCACAGCCACATAGGCTTTAGTCAAGGAAGTGAGGTCACAGTCTTATTTCCTCATACCACCTATGCCACACCTTAGAAGACTGGCCAGATATTTGGAATAAGGGTGAATCAATACTTCAAGAATTGACTTAGAGTAAGTTGAAGAAAAACAGAGGGACCGATGTGCTCCTATTACCATCAAAGGCCTTTGGAATTCCTGAGATCTGGGCTGCCACCTGGGACCATGTTGGTGAAAAATGGTCACACTGCTGCTGTGGCCATGCTGTTCAGAGCAACCCGTGCTGTTACACAGAGCCGTGGTGTCTTCATGACCAAGCTCTGTCTAGGGCCATGTCTGCAGTGGGTGTCTGTGTTCATGTCTGCAGCCCGTTTACCATGGGGAGTGCAGGGGTCATACCAAACTTGGGTGATAAAATCAGAGGGCTATGATGAGCCAGTCAAGCCCTTTGCTGACCATGGGAAAGTTAACCCTGCCCCTCACTGGACACCACAGCAGGAGAGATGGCCCCACCCCTTACCATGGGCATGGGGAACTTGCCCTGATGGCATGGGCATAGGGAATTGACTTTGCCCCTTACCACAGTGGCTTATACTGGCTAGCTCAACTACCACCCAGGCCCTAGCTGGGCCTAAGGTTGGCCTGCCTTTACATCTTTCCCATCTATGACCTGCTGGAGCCTGTTAAGGAACTGGTCCTGTGGAATGATGCGAACAAGATCTCCATGACTTGGGTGGGCCACAGGATATCAGCAAGGAGTTTCAGAGAAGATCCAGCTATGATGGTGTACCAAGAAACCACGGCCTTGAACCATACCAATGACTCATCACAATTAACATTCACATGTAGAACTGATTAGACAAAAGGGTTTACTGAATGGCACATTGTGGCTCCCAACGCCACTAAGAAGAATGAAAAGGTGCTGGAAAGGAGGGAAAGACAGGAGAGAAGCAATTTTTTTTATTTGTTTATTTGATTGGATGACTGTTTTTAATTTTTTTTTTTAGTTTTCTTTTGGGGGACACTGTATGGGTGAAGGGTAGATATGGGAAAACTGGGAAATGAGCAAAATTGGGGTACATGATGTCAAATTCCCAAAGAATCAATAAACAAATTATGTCAAAAAAGGAAAGAAATGGACATTTTAGTCCACGTTCTTTCTAAAATAAAAAGTTTGTCAAGAGTGGCAGTTAGTATTACAAAGGATGACATCCAGATCACACAAAGAAATTTAAAATGCCCAATTTCTAATGAGAAAACAGGCTCTGAAATCTTAATATTAACGCAACATTGGTAGATTTCATCTTTTGCTTTAATTTAATGCTAAAATTTAAAAACTAATAATGATCTATGTGGCAATTAAGGCAAAAAAATCACTTAAGTAAAACTCAACAGCTCAACAAAGGAATAAAAATAATTAGTAAGGCTTTGGGAAAACACTTCATAAAGTATTACTTTGGCTATTCTTATTAGGAATAACACCTCAAATCCTGACAATCTACTACAATAATTATCTTCTCTGTGTGTGTACAGTATATGCACATGACACATGTGTGAACATGCATATGTGTAAATATTCAAGCATGTGAAGACAATGAGAACATGCCATAGCTACATAGACAGAGGTCAAAGACCAGTCTCAAAGATTATCTTTGATTTCAGCTTCTCAGACTTCAGAGGTAGTGTCTCTGTTGCTCCCTCTTGCGTCCCCAGGCATGGTAGCCTGAGACCTTCTGGAGAATCTCACTTCTACACCCTGCACCCCATTCCCCACAACAACTGGAAGCAGAGATGTATACCACCATACCTGGCTTGACCTGTCTCTGGGGCTCCCGACTCATGTCCTCACACTGGGACCACAAATGGTTTTCCTATTGAGCCTCCTTCTCTAGACCACTTATTACTACTTTTATAAGTGCGTGGCAAACAAACTTCTATTGTCAAAGGGCTTAGAGAGGAAGCATTCCTTCTTAATTTTAAAAAAAAATGAAATGAAAATCTACAACAAATTCTAAGCTGACTATAAGTGCATGCAGCAAATAATCAAAGGCTGGTAAATGTGACAGGCAAGACACCTGTAAAGATAGACAAGTCACTATCAAATGCCCAGTGCTTACAGCGATTGTGTTTCAGGTGAAATAAATGAAATGCCATGATTCAGATGCGGGGGGGGGGGGAGAGAATGACAAGAGACTTAAGAGGAACTTCACATAAATAAAGAAAAGTCAGTTTCCGCTCGGCCACTAATCTGAGCTCCTGCTGCTTATTCCAGGCTGAGGTTTCCTACTGGCTTTTGGCCAACAGCTCCATCTCTTTCTGCAGGGTGTTCAATTCAGAGACAAATCTCTGGATACTCAGTGACTGTTTGTAGTTCTTTTTCTGATGTCTCCATGATTCTGCTGGCCAGCAAGAGGGGCTGGCCTGTTTCTACATTGTAAGAACATGTTGTGCGCTCAAGATTTTGAACTTTACCTTTTATGAACTCTTATATTACTGCAGAAACACCCATCTTTTTGTCCTTTTTCCTACCTTCCACACAATAAATTTAGTTTGTTTTATGAAAAAAAAAGATAAGAAAAGTCAGTGTTTGTTAGGATGATATAGAGTGAAATAAAAAACTTTTGATTATTTTGGTAAACATTAAATAATATGTTGGGCATTTTAAACCAGATTAATATAGTTAAATACACAACAACTAAACAGATTTAAAGTTAAATATTAAAGAAGTTATGTAGAGATTAGCAAACAAGATAAGTCACAAGAGAAATATTTTGTGTATCCAGGTTAAGAAAGCTCTAAATTGGAGCCAAGGTATTTGATAAAAGAAAACTAAGGTGAGACAGTCCTGTTATTTCCTAAAGAAGGATCAGGCACTATAGAGGTCAGAAGAGGCCCAGGTTTGTAAAGGTCTAATTATGCTTTATAGAAAAGGAATTATCTATTTCTACTTCATTCACAGATTATAGGACAGATCAGATGAAAACAATCTGCCCATACTTGTAACTCTGAACAGTTATGGTATGTGTATGTTCTTGGACAAAAAGAAAAGTTTTACAATCCAAGTTACACGGAGCTGAGTGGCATCATATGCCAAACCACATACACACACACACACACACACACACACACACACACACACACACACACACACTCACAGCAGCAGACACAGTTACAACAGAATGTTTGACAATGTAGACATCAGGTGACATGACAAGCGCAGGTCACACTAACATCACACAGAATTTTTCATTCCACGGATTGCTTTGGAGGACATTATACAAAATGAAATAATCTTGTCACAAGATGAAATGTAGATTTCACTTATCTAGGATGCCTTAGACAGTGAAATTCATGCAAACAAGAAATACGGGAGGGAGGAAGAGAAAGTGACACTTATCAGGTACCAAGTGTTAGATCTACAGCCTGAAAATATCCCAGAGCCCAGACAAAACAGCACAGATCCCACATTTTCAACATTCTTGAAAAATACAGCTATAAGTAGTTTTTCTTTTCTACCACTTTGAAAAATAGATAAAAGTTTGAAATTGATGGTGGGTTTTCTGCATTTCTGCCCACACCTCTACTATAGTCTACAACTCACAGTAGATTCTGTGCAAGCTTCGGTTCTCCCTCTGTAGTCTGTCTGGGACCAGGGTCTGTAAAACCTCTTGAAATGGAGGGGGACTCTCTTAAAACAAAACATCTGATCACATACTCTCTCTCCCAAGACCATGATTCTTATATGCTCTTCCTACACTATTCCTCAAATATATGAATGTGTCACTTTCATTGAAGAAGAGTCAGCGTGGAAGACAATCCTTTTTTCATGTTAAATAACTCATCTTCCAGACAATAGGCACTGAAAAGTAGAAGTATATTGAAATTACGACTGCATGTGTGGGCATAAGGGAAAGGGTTGTAGACACTCTACCTATGGATGAATGACATTAAGTAAAATACTACAATTTGACAGCTGTTAGAAAGCATGTTTATAATGTGAGCTCATGTTTTCCTTGTGCACTGAATTATTCATATGAGTGTATGAGTGTGTGGTTATATAAGTATATGTGACCATGCCTGTGGGGTGTGTGTGTGTGTGAATACATATGTGAATGTGTGTGTGTGTGTTTTCATGAGCTACAGACAATGATAGAAAGGCTGTCCTATTAATAACGCTGAACTTAAGATAAAAAAATTTAATCATAATATCAAGATCTCCTGCTAATCAATAAATCACAAAGATATTTTAAAGAAATTTCTATACCATTATAAATAACTCGAAAATCGATTTATGTAGCATGCTAAAATGTAGCTGAGGAAGGTAACAGGATTGGGATATAGGAAAATCTACTTAAATTGGTAAAAATTTCAATCCTTTATTTTTCTTAAGCCTGTCTTCACGTTTTTTCGCAAGACATTAGATGTAGACACAGATATGTCACAATTTTTCAAAGTTCCAAGATTTGCTTTCATTTTACATTGTACATAATACCTAGACTATGCTGGATAAATGATCAAAAGCCTTCAAAACCAGTATAATTACTTTAGCATAGATTCTTAAACATTAAATGTGTTCTTAACAAGATCATTCATTTTGTCAGTACTATTTAAACTTTTCAGTTTTGCCGGAATGTGGAGGGATTGCTGAAATAAATGTCTTGACTCTTATATGTGAATTAGCTTTTGTCCACCACACACTATGTCTTGAAATAAATCTGAAATATTTTATAGTTAAAAGAGCAAGAAGGCAGTTTAATTTACTACTAAATCACAGATTATACCTTCTAGAAGAAATGCCATGATGAAGATTTTAAAGATACAATAATGGTTATATCCCTACTTGACAGACATGTATGCTCAAAATGAACCAACAAATTCCAAATACAAATTAAAGAAAGATAGGTATAGTGTTGGTCATACACTAGTGAGAGCAGTTGTTTTCCAATAGGAAGAGAGGGGAACTAATCAGGAGAGACACACAACACGTAAAAACTCATGCACTTGCGCAAATAGACTGGAAATAAACTCAGATGCTTAAGCTTAAATAAACTTTACATGTTTAATATAGGAAGTAAATAATGAAAAACATATGATTCCTGAGAAATAATGCAAGGAACTTGGACCATTAAAACAAAGAAAATATCTGCTTATTTTTGTCCTATTATGAAAAATTATGTCATATAATCCCTTTCTGAGCATTTAGTAGGTAGAGATATACTGAATAATCTAAATTATTCTAGTCAATAACATACCACATAGAGCAATGAACAATTTATGCCTAGAGGTCACATTATACAGCTGAGAAAGCACGCTGTTTGATACAGATATGACTGTTCATTGTAACATGCAACATTTATAAACAGAGCTCTTAAGTGATCTTTTAAGGGAATGGTAGGCCTTTCTTAAAGGAATGTTAAACAGTGTCTGTAAAGATATCAGAGAGTGGCTAGTGGGCTAATTGAAGTGAGGGGTTGACTAGAAGACCTGTCATACTGATTTACAATAAATTAATAGTTACTACAAGAGGATAATCCCACAAGTATCTGAATTAGTGTTAATACATTTTAGCTAATTGTAATATGCAAATCCCATTTCCTTTAACATACTGCTGCATAGACAGAAATGGTTCACCCATTTCCTTCCAGAGCTATTTGTTTTTGAAAATGTAGAAGAAATAATGTGATTTTAAAACATGATTATCACTGAGCTAAATGGTAAGTAGCTCAACACTCAACAAAATACGCAAGACACCTAGTCTTCAACGTTATTGAAACCTAACAATGTTTCAGTAATGTGTGTGTGTCTGTGTTTATGTGTATATGAAAATCTTCTTCTACATTGTGCAGCACTCATCTTTCAGAAGGAAGTTTGCAGGCTGTAAGGAAGGTATTGTTGCCAACAGTCTCCCTCCCCTACAGACAATCCATGTGATATATACCACCACCCTGCAAGACCAGAGGTGCTCACAGGTACAGCAGTCGGATGACTGTTTTGAAGCTGACAATCACTTTTTATTAATTAGATATGAAGCCTATTTTACAGGATGGAACACAAATTTAATATTGCAAACCTGCTTAGAATCACCCGACTTAGTGGTCTGAGGAGGCTTTCTCTACTGCAGGATCTCCTGCTGTTATTTTGCTAAATGGCCAGGGTGTGACTGACTTCTAGATATCCATTTGTAAGTAATTAAACATTTTTTTATTCCTTCTTGTTTCTTTCACATTATGCATCTTGATCCCATTAATTTCCTGCCCGAACTTCGTATCCATCTCCTGCCCTTGCAACCTCTCCCCAAAGATAAAATAAAATAAAATTTAAAAGGAAAAAAATCTCTTCTTGGAAGCTGAAGAATCACATAGTGTTTCATGCACTATAAAATTTTATACATACATCTTCATGTGCAAGCATTCATTGCAGAGTCATTGGTCTGATTTGAACCCTCTGGTTCTGCTACACTATCAGTGCTGGACCCTCACTGGGACTCTTCTTGGATATCCCATTGTTGCCCTGTATCCTGTAGATCCTGTAGAATTGGCCCCTTGACATGAAGATCATAGACGAGGTAGATGTTGGAGTGTGACAATTCATAGCCCTGTGATGGGGGAGAGTCTTCTGGCTTGTGTTAATTTCATTGGTTAAATAAAGAGACTGTCTTGGCCCTTTAATAGGACATAAAATTAGGTAGGCAGATTAAACAGAACAGAATGCTGGGAGAAAGAAGCTGAGTCAAGGAGTCACCATGATTCTCCTACGGGACACAGACGCAGGTTAAGATCTTCCCTGGTAAGACACCTAGTGGTGTTACAGGGATATTAGAAATGAGTTAGATCGATATGTAAGAGCTAGCCAATAAGAGGCTGAAACTAATGGGCCAGGCAATGTTTAAAAGAATACAGTTTCCATGTAATTATTTCGGGTATAAAGCTAGCCATGTGGGCGGCTGAGTGGCGGGACACAGCCCGCCGCTCATATTACAACAGCCCTGGTACTGGGACTGGGTAGTTGGAGTGTTGATCAGATCAGCCTGCCAGTTCTCTCTTATTCTCACCCCAGCATGAACACTCCAGCACTGCCTAGACTAGTTCACCCCTTGCAACAATGAGCAAAGGACAGAGTCCGTTCTCCTGCTTTCAGGCCCCCAGGATTGGTTCTCCCGTACCTACACAATCAGGGCCAGCTCTACTGTGTTGCTGCCTAGGAGAGGCACAGGGCCACTCTGCAGAGTGCTGCAGCTGAGGGGGTAGGGATAGCTCTCCAGCTCATATGATCTCAGGTTCTATCCACCTGCTTCAGGGTGTGGGGTGGGAGGAGGGCATCCCTCCCCTGCTCACACCACCAAATGTCGTTTAAAAGGCAGGGACAGATCTCCCATGCTCTGCTTCTTTGGGCCCTTTCACCTGCACCCCAGTCAATAGGGTCGGTTCTATTGTGCTGCCCAGGCAAGGTGCAGGATCCACTTTCCCAAGTGCTGCAGCTGACAAGAGGGAAGAGAGTCAGCTCCCTCAATACCACATGGCACATGAGGTGTGGGTGGCCAGCTATCCTTCTCTCACACCCTCAGGGCCAGCTCACCCAGACCTCTGCCCACAGGATCATCTCTGCTGTGCTGCCCAGGTAAGGAGCAGGGCTCACCTTCCTGAGTGTGGCAGCTGGCAAGGGGGAGGGAGGCACAACTCTCCTGTCTATCAAAGGTGGCAAGGGGCAAGGAGTAACGGGGTGAGGGTGTGTCTCTTTCTAGCCCACAGTGCTGCATATCCAGCTATATATTTATTGGTGAGTACTGATGACATCATTGGTCTGAGAAACTCCTTTTTATTTTAAGTATCAGTATTAATTACATATTTTATTGCTGTGACAGAATTCCTAATTAAAAAAAAAACACCTTAAGTAAAGGAGGGTTTTCTTGGCCTTATATTTCTAGGTGAAATGCCCTACAATAGATAGTTGAGAGGGACAAGGACGGCATAACAGGAGTCAGAAGCAGCTGGTTATATTGAGTTTATATTCAAGAAGCAGAGAAAGATAAATGCTGTCACTCAATTCTCTCTCTCCTCCTTCAGTTCAGGATAAGGCCCTGCCCACATTTAGGATTGGCCTTCCCACATCAATCAATTTCAACATGAAAACCCCTCAAAGCCATGTCAGACAATCAGTGTCAGTGGTGACTACAAATCTCATCAGGTTGACAAGCAAGATCAACTGTCACAGCAAGATGAACTATAGTGGTCACCGGCTGAGAGTAGAGACCAATGAATATTCACGGAATATCAAAGAAGAAGAAGTCAGGAGAATACAAGTATCAACAGCAGGGGATGCTGTCTTCCAGGCATGACACTCTTACTACACTTCAGAACTTCCAGCACCTGTGATTATCTTAGCAAGATCTGCATCGTATTGGACTCTGCAAGGTGACACAATGAGTTCATTAGGTCCCTTCTTACCCTGAGGATTTAAAGGCCATAGTTTCTAGGGAGGCCTCCAAAAGGGTCCACCCCTCCCTGAGAAACTATAAGAAATTAATGGCTGCTGGTTTAAAGACAGTTTCTTCAATGGTGCCATCACGGGCACATTGCCTATGTTCTTATAAATAAGCCTGATTTGTGTTCCTATAACTAACACAAACTAAACCCACTGGTTCATAAAAGAACAAGGAGGTAAAAACAGTCAGGAAATAAAAGTAGAAAGAAGATCAGTTGAGAAGAAGTTCATCAGTGGGAAGGGAAGGAGAAAGCAAGGGTAATATGGCAAGTGAGTATACTCAAAAGTATAATTGTAGCTAAAGAAATGGCCCAGTGGTTAAGAGCTGGCTGTTCTTCCACAAACCCATGTTCTATTTCCCACACCTGAAGTGGAATTTTCCTCTATATGCTATGATTACCTTTAATGAATAAAGAAACTGCTTTGGGCCTATAGCAGAGTTATAGGGGAGCAGAGCTAGGCAGGGAAAACTAAACAGAATGCGGGGAGAAAGAAGGGTGGAGTCAGAGAGAAGCCAGTTAGCATGCCAGAGCCAAATGGAAATTTAGTCAGTTAGGCCTCAGCCATGTGGCGATAGACAGATTAATAGAAATGGATTAAATTAATATGTAAGAGTTAGCCAATAAGAAGCTAGAGCGAATGGAGCAAGCAGTGATTTAATTATTATAGTTTCTGTGTGATTATTTCAGGGCTAAGTGGCCTGGAACCAACAATGGGCCGCTGCCCCCACAACACACACCTCTGTGGCAGCTCACTATCATGTGTACCTTGGTTGCAATGGATCTAACACCCTCTTCTGAACTTCAAGAGATGGAGGAGCAAATATCATGCACATACATACATACATACATACCATATATTTTAAATATGTATATGTGTATATCTTTCATAAGAAAGTGAGCTGCCACAGAGGTGTGTGTTGTGGGGGCAGTGGCCCATTGTTGGTTCCAGGCCACTTAGCCCTGAAATAATCACACAGAAACTATAATAATTAAATCACTGCTTGCTCCATTCGCTCTAGCTTCTTATTGGCTAACTCTTACATATTAATTTAATCCATTTCTATTAATCTGTCTATTTTGTCTATTTTGCATGTAGGAAAATGTAATACAATCCATTATTATGTATAGTTATATGTAATAAGACCAGAGTTAGGTGTAGAGAGATTTGTCTAGCATTTTCTTGATATTGGGCTTAATTTACAGCACTGAGGTTAACTAACGTTATAAGTTATCAGAATTAAAAAAATGATACAAACTGACTCATCAAGGTTCCGTATGAGCTGTGTTATCACTTATGACATAGGGAAAATCAAATCAAATCAATGCTAAAAACCATGCGGAACTTACAAAAAAGCTCTATGTTGAAATTTGACTGCCTAACAATCTATCTCTTTTTTATAATATTGGTTTCTTTCCTAATAGAGAATAAAAACATATTTTTCTTAAGTTTGTGCATCCCTGTCTGAATGTCTAAACACGACCAAAATGTCTCTTAGACTAAAATTGCCAAAGGGCACTTAATTAAGCCTTTCCACACATAAAGAATTTTTAAAAATCATCATTTGGTTATTTCACATGTGAATTATCTTATTACAGGAGCATAGTAGAGATAAGCCAAGAAGGTAATAGAAAGGATAAGGCTGTACATTATAGAATGCTCATTACTTAATCACAGCTCTATTCCTTGTTTTCTGGTTGCTTCTCAACACCTGGCTGTAATTAGTGGCAACAATGTACTTAACTATGCGCTGCGCTGACTGCTTATAATATAATAAGCTGTCCTGGCTTCAGACAAAGTGGATACCATAGCCTTGAAAACCTCAGTCAGTTGGCCTTAGATCACAGAGAAAGCCGGAGGCAGAGGCTCTTTGTTCTGCTTTGAAATAATGCTTAGGTCACTGAGAGAGAGTTGGGGGGTCTAAATAGCCCACTCAGAATCACACAGGTACCATGCTACACTGCTCCCAAGAAGCTGAGATTCAGGAGGATGTTTTGGTTCCTGAAAGCAGCAAGGCCAACACCTTGGGATGTTCTGCATTTGTTACAGACTCCTTCTGCAGGTTTCAGTTTCTTCCTCTGAAAAGGAAGTTTAAAGGGTTTCTGCTGGCCGATACACCCAATATACCATACTTGCCCCATGTGGGAATACAGGGGTCAGCTCTTATTCCTTTCTTATGTCATGAATAGAAACTAACACAGTAAACAGAAGAGTTCATATAAACTTTATATTTAATCTTTAGTGAAAATAAAATTTTATGAAATATATTTTGAAAACAGTTACCCATCTCCCATGTCCTCACATACCCTTTCCACCTCCACAACTTCCTTTCTTCTTTTTCTCTCTCTTTGGAATAAAAGAGGCAAATTAACAACAACAACAATGAATTAAAAGCAAAACAAGAAAAAAAACACAACCTATAGTGTACAAGCAATAGACAAGAAGGATTTAAATAATCCAAACAAAGCAATCTGAGACAAAAGTCTACCAAAATCCTACTGAGGTCACTTTGTGTTGGTCATGGGGGCCTGCTGTAAGTGTTGTTAAAATACTCAGTGAGAATCCACTGGAGAAAACTGTTTTATCCTTTGCAAACAGACATCAATTGGAGAAAGCTTCTAATTAGGGATGGAAATTCATTTCCATTTTTATTAGATAATAAAATGTTGCATTTGTAATTGTTTAGCTGTGTTTCAGGAAGTTTAGATGCATTTGTGTGTACGTATGTGTCATTTGCGCAGAGGAATGGAAGTCAAGACCTAAAACAGAAGGGCCATGTGGAGAATTGAACTTGCAGCTTGGATCATACAGAACAAGAAAATGTTGTGCCTATTAGGCACACATTGCAGGCAGCCATGTTGGATAGTTCTTTATATCAATTTTGAGTTTTGTATTGGATATCTCCTGAGTACATTTTTGGAAATAGTTTTCTCTGGTAATACCTGTGACTTTTACCAGATAGTGTGACCAAGTTGCCAGGCGACTTGGAGATTTTTGTCTCAACATTCTTTACTATGTTGTTTGAGCCTAGTCTTCTTTTAAGAGAACAGTGCAAACACCATTAGCATACTTTGGATTTCTGTGCAACTAGCTTTTAGAACCCAAGATATATGCGTATCTTAAGTCATAAGTCATGTACTTGTCTATGCCCCTGGACAAGAATTGTAAGTGTGTGAGTGAAAGAGAGAGAAGAAAGAGAAGTAACCATGCCAAAAAGGAACACTAGCTTGAAAGCAGCCTTAAAACGATTTCTCCACCATAAATGGTAGAAGCAAAGCAATATGTGAGTCTAGGTTTCCGGTTTCTATTTGCAGTTCTGACTGCCATTCTGGGTCAGCAATATAATGCTTTTCCTGAAAAATACTCTGTTAGAGATTTCTTCAGAAACTTTAATCCCTCATTCTTTACCCATGTCGTGTTTTCTGTACTGCTCAATAAATACAAAGGAAAGCCCTTTGTTAGACACAGACTGACTTCAGACACACATGACAGACAGGCAAGAGTCAGAGCATAGACTAAGACAACAGGAAGCAGAACAGATTTCAGACAATGAGAAAAAGCAGAGACTTCGAAATAGGGCTCACTCTTTGTCTAAACTATTCCAAGAGGATGAATCGCTTTATTGCTTGCTGCAGCAGTGGAACGAGTTGTCTCACCACCTCTCTCTCTCTCTCTCTCTCTCTCTCTCTCTCTCTCTCTCTCTCTCTCTTTCACACATACACACACACACACACATAAGGAAAGTAAAAAAAAATAAGGTACTTGATTAATTTTATGACACTATTTGGAACTATTAGTTGATGAGCTTTTGAGAAAGTAACATATATAATTTAGTTATTCAAACAGTTTTTAGACTATTCTAGAATATATATATATATATATATATATATATATATATATATATATATATATATATATTTTCTTTGCACTTTCTTGCTTTCTTGGATCTGGATGATCTGCTAAGTTTAACATATCATGTCAGAATAACTTCTGTCCATAAGTAAGGACACCAACTAGTGTAAGGGATTATAAACTATAAAGGGTTTATAATCCTTAAGGATTAAAGTTTGCAGATCTGTTTACCCTCCCTGAGTGCTCGGTTCTTGAGCTTTTGGAGTTTCTGTATGAGCTTGTATAGATTTCCTGTCAACTGTCACGTTTCACTGCTACCTCACACCCGCCCTCACGTCTCCCCTCCTTTGTATAGTCGGCTAAGCAGTGGGCTTGGAGATGACCCACCTATGCTTGTTAAAAGTGTCAGCAAAATAAGATTTCATAGGTTCGAGGGAAACTACCTTAAGAGAAAAAATATATATCCCTTCATTTCATGGGCTTGTCAAGCAGTTTTGAGTGTATGCCGGGCTGCATCGTTTAAAACTTGGTTTTGTTTCGGTCAAGAAAGGGGACATTGTAATGGAAGGCATAGCAGGAATGACTGTTCTCTTTAGTGAGTGGACAGATGGCCAGACTTACTTCAGGTTAGACAGACTCATTCTGTCATGTCTAGAAAAGTGAGATCCACATCTGGGGAAAATAGAGTTAAACCAATTCAGGAAGTTAAAAAAAAATTGCCTTAAATACAGAGGATTGTGCTCAGTTTTGAAAGTTAATCTGCATTCCCACTTTTCCTGGTAGTATCACTTCATGGAAGTGTATGTTTGGGAGCTGAATGTCTTTAACTGGGATCTGTTCACTTTAACCCAGCCTGTGAGCCAATGGAAACGGACATGTCGCTTTTCAGTTGATTCTATCTAGGTAGGGAAGGGCCCCAACACTTGACACCATAAAATAAATTTTCCTTGGAGGTGACCCCATTATAAACTGTTTCCCACTTACATAATGATTTTTTTTCCTATTTTGCTTAAGTGTTTTGATACATGAGACATATAAACTAAACTGCGTTTACTTGACAGAAACTGAATTTAAAATTCTTGCTAAGATCACCTTTTAATAACTTCCTCTATTCCCTCGTGGCACACAGGCTGAATCTTAAAAACTTTATACTGAGAAGTACTTTATACAAAACTTCAGTGCCCTGAGGGTTGCTGGCATTGAAAAGAGGAAAGGCAAGTTTGATTTTAAGTTTATTCTTCAAGAACGTATGGGCTAAATGGGATGTTATTTTGAATTAAGCCTCAAATGCTTTTTACAGACGAGAAAGGGTTTTGCTGCTAAGACGAACTGTAAAAGGTGGAGTGGGCTCTAGTTATTCTGATTCATCATTGGATTTCTCTCCCTAAAGGGCAGAGGTTTTTTTTTTTTTGTGACGATCCCTCTCTCCTTTCAGTTGGGCCTTTCTCCTTTTCTTCCACAAGTCACTAATGGTTTTTATCAGAAGAGATATTTTCTTTTTTCTTTTCTGTTGCATCCAGTCATGTCTGGCTCTGACGTAAAATCATTGCCACTTGACAGTAGCTTCTGGGGCCGCTTGACTCCAACCCATCAAGGACATCCACTAAGTGGTACAGAGTCCTTTTTATTGAGATGATATCCCCACTCTTCTTTATAGCATGGTTCTTACCTAAACATAGCCTTTGAAAAAGTCTGACAGTTTTCTGTGTTCTGTGTCTCCTTGGCTATTTTTGATGCCTTGTCCTCAGTAAATAGCCTACTCAGCTCTCCTTCCTGTACCCCAGTAATGTTGTTTACGGTTCTACCATGTGGAATTGACATTCCAAAGTGGAAAGGGTTAGAGAATCAACCTGAAGCAAACCCAAGTCAAAGTGGAAAGGGTTAGAGAATCAACCTGAAGCAAACCCAAGTGTGTCTTCAACAGCTCCTTATAACTTTGCCCATCATTGCTCTCAGCCCTTATGCTTCCTAAACACTAGAAACGTCCCATGCATCCCTTTGCTCCCTATTGTACTACAGTTCTTGATGACACTAGGTTCTCTATGCCCCAGTGGATGAGTTTATGCCCATATGCATACAGACACTGGACTAAGCTGCTTAAAAGCAGCTATGTAGAGTTAGAGAAAGAAGTCATGGCATTGGGAGGTAGGTGACGGAGGAAGCCTGTGGAGAGTTGGAGGCGAGTTTTTGACAGAAACTATCAGGATATGTATGCAAATGTCGAGAATAAAACAAAATTAGAAGAAATATACTACTTTCTATCAAAGATTAGCTTTTAGCTCTCTTTCTTTTAAGTTTCTGATATTGATTAATTGTCGACAAGGACATGGAAGAGGTCGATTAATGATAAAATATTAAAGGGCTTATCATGATTTGTGTTACTGATCTCAGGGAATGTAATGTAGCAAGCATGATAGAGAATTTGTTCAAGAAAAAGATATTAAAACCACAGGAGACAACACAACATCAGGGTGGTGGTGATGTATGTGTGTGTATGTACATTTGTGCATTGCCCTCTGAGTAGAGGTAGTTGATACAAGGCACTGTTTAAAGACAGAAATACATGTGTTTCTCAATCTATACCACATATATATCTGCAGACTCTACTTTTAAATATATACCAGGATTTTTCTCAGATAAAACTCAAATAAAAATCATTAAGATACCAAGTATTTATGATTTTTTTGTAAAGCATTTTGGATGCAAGATAGAATCATGTAGCTAAATCAGTCCCAGTAATAAAGAAGAAAAATTTTAAGTAAATACATAATTTAAAATCTTTTAGTAAGCCAGCTTTTCAGAACTTCCACAGACTTATGAAATACTGTCACTCTCAAATTATATTTTAGAATTCCATTACTCAGTCACACATATGTCACAAATTCTGCCTGGAAACTTCTCTGGCATGCTGTCTTTCTCCTTGACCCTTTTCATCTTCCTTTCTAATGTCGAGTACTACAAACTGAGTCACTCAACGGTTTCTTATTTAAGAGAGTGTGGTTTACTTGCATCTGTCTTGAAACTTCTTTACGGCAAAGGTCTTGGCTTACTGCAGCTGCTACGACAAAAAAAAAAAATACTCTACTAAACAAGAGATTTTTTTTTTTATCCCAGTTCAGGGAGGTAGGAAGTCCAAGACCAATAACTCAGCAGATTTGGTGTGAAATAGAATGTGTCCTGCAACTAGAGACCGTTCCTACTCTAGAGGAACCAGGTGGTTCCCAGACTCTCTATTTAGGATACAATCATGGCCACTGCTTCCCAGTTCTAACAGTTCCACAGGTGAAATCAAACACCTTGGTGAGTAGGTTCCACAGATGCAATTGTAAGGAAATAAACAATCAAACTATATCAAGAAATTCATATGCATGTGTGCATATACACACATGTAGATGCATAGATATTATATACATATGTAAAATCTGTATAAAACTCTTTCTCTCTGTATATATATATGTATATATGTGTATAATATATAAAGATGTATTATTATATATATTATATATATAATACCTAAGAATTTCTAAAGGAAGAAGTGTGAAGAGTCATTTAAAATGAGGTAAGAAATTCACTAACTTTTCACCTTGTGAAGTTCATTAATTTATCTTATCAGAGTCTATTTTTGAAAGTCTAGGTTTTACTCACATATGTAGACATTATATATAAGTCTATACTCATGAAATTAGAAATATAAATAGAATCCTTTTCTGGCTTAAATCATATCACAATATTTAAGGACAACCTTCTCAAGCATTTTTGCCTGCTTTAGAAAGTATTGTTCTAAAAGTGTACGGTGAGAAAACTCCTCTGAACCTCCTGCAAGAATCTCTCTTATACCTGAGACTGGAGTGGGAAGAGAATGTAGAAATGTAATACACTCAGGACACGTTTATGGAATAACTGCCATTAAAATGTATGAAACAAGAAATGTTGGTTGTTGTTCAGACCGAGCTCCAGAGAACAGACAGCATGACATACTAGACAACCATGTTTCTACAGCTAGCAATTACCAGTGATTTCAGAAGGGAAGAAAAATCACCCATGCAAGGGAATCCATGAAGCCTTTAGCAGGCACAACACAGAGGAAAAGCACAGAGAAACCAGGCTGTTGACAGATAAATCGTACTTGCATATCTCCACCAGGGAACACTTTCATCTCGTTCTTCAGACATTTATATGTGACCATTTTAATATAAAATACATGTATATATTTATATATGCTCATGCATATATGAATGCTTTTTCTTGGTGAAAAGTGTGTTTATTCCTCCAGTTGGCTCTCTCTGTCCCAAATGTGATATTTTAGCTACTTTTTCTTCAGAAATATTTTTAGTTTTCTTACATAGGAAAATCACCCAAAAAGAAAAGAAATTCAGTTGGGACAGGAGATGGTGGATGAGTTGAAAGCAATTAAAGGAAGCAGACTCTATGGAAAGTAACACATAGCAATAAAGTATTTTTTAAATGTACATACTTCAGTAAATATAAAACTGAAGTTTCCAGTTCACCCCAAGGACTCTTTGAGTCCAGCAATAAATCAAAATGAGGGGGGTAAGGGGAGATGGGGAGAGAAAAGTGAGAAGGGTAGGATGGGGAGAACTTGGGGCAACGGGATGATTGGGATAAAAGAAGGTTTGATAGGGGAGCAGGGAAGCACATATCTTAATTAAGGGAGCCATCTTAGGGTTGGGAAGAGACTTGGACCTAGAGGGGCTTCCAGGAGCCCAAGCCGAGGTCCCCAGTTAGTTCCTGGGGCAGCTGAAGATAGGGAACCTGAAATGATCCTATCCTATAGCCATACTGATGAATATTTTGCATATCACCATAGAACCTTCATCTGGCGATGGATGGAGATAGAGACAGAGACCCACACTGGAGCACTGAACTGAGATCCCAAAGTCCCAATGAGGAACAGAAGGAGGGAGAACATGAGCAAGGAAGTCAGGACCAAGAGGGGTGCACCCACCCACGGAGACAGTGGGGCTGATCTATTGGGAGCTCACCAAGGCCAGCTGGACTGTGACTGAAAAAGCATGGGATAAAACCGGACTCTCTGAATATGGCGAACAATGAGGGCTGATGAGAAGCCAAGGACAATGGCACTGGGTTTTGATCCTACTTTATGTTCTGGCTTTGTGGGTGTCTAGCCACTTTGGATGTTCACCTTCCTAGACCAGGATGGAGGGGGGAAGACTTTGGACTTTCCACAGGGCAGGGAACCCTGACTGCTCTTCAGACTTGAGAGGGAGGGGGAGAGGAATGGGGAAAGGGGAAAGGAGTGGGGGGACAGGGAGAGGAGTGGGGGGAGGGGGGAGGAGTGGGAAGCTGGGAGGAGGCAGAAATTTTTTTTCTCAAAAAAAAAAAAAGAAAGTAATTCCACCTTATGTTGGCTGTGTCAACTGCATAGACACTTACGATCACAAAACCTGAACTAGAAAGGTCCATTTATAAAATGCAGTTACATAGTGATATTTGGGAAAGAGTGTCTTCAGTTTATTGAGACTGATTTCTTTGTTTCCATTGATCAGAAAGGAATCTAAACACATTCCTTGCTTTAGAGATTTCAATGAAAACGCTTTTCTTGATTAGGTAGGAACTCAAGAGTCCCAGATATGTTCCTTGAACTAACGTCTTTATTTTTTATCACATTCCCAGTTCCCATCATATTTGTCACATTAGTGTGACGAAGATGTGTGCCTTAACACGTTAGTGTGAAGAAGATGTTAGCTTTTAACATCTTATTTTCAGAATTCCTAAACTTTGGACTTCATGATTTTGAGAAAAGGGAGACCACATTATTTTATAATGATACAGTCTTTATAACAGTTGATTGTGGTCTTTGTTGTCTTTAATAAAGAGTATTTTTAAATCCATGTTCATAGAAGATTTGTAGTACAAATAAATTATTTTTAAAAAGTATCTAAATCTAACATATAAGGATGCATTAATAATCTGTGAAATTGATTGGGTTTCAGATTATAATATAGATATTCCTTATTGAAAACAAAGTTGGGATGTAAAATGTTGGAGCAGTGAGGTGGGTTTTGCATTACTCCATTAGTGACTGGGTGATGATCTAAATCACAGTTATTTCCAATAATCATTAGCAAAAGCTTGGTACTTTTGTTATGTTAGAGCATGACATATGACCAAAATACAAGCTTTGGGTTCATTTTATGTGGTTTTCTATAATAAAATGGGAACAAACCAAGTCATCCACACATATGAGACATGTGTAAACAATGAGGTAACACCCTATCAAATTTAAAATTCAAGTGTTAGTAGCCTTTGGCAAAATATTGGATTCAAAGCAGAAAATCATGACACACTTTTGAAGTACGAAATGTTTTTTGTTATCCACACATTAATGTTCAAAGTGTGATGTTTTGACAAACAGCGAAGAGCAGAAAGTTCTGTAGCTAGCATGACTCACTCATAACTTTGAAGCAATAAAAAACACATGTTTCCCTGTTATCAGCCACACTGGAAAAGCTTCAGAGTCAAAAGATATGTCATTTACATACTTAGACATGTAAGAAACCTCAGCACTTGTGAGAAGAAAAGCCAGTGTGGCATAGCACACATGATAATTACTTGAGGAGTTAATTAGTCACCAAAAGTTAATTAAAGTTTATTTGCATTCATTTGGAAGATATGATTAGAGTTATAAATGATGAAATATAATTCAAATGTTCTTAAAGTCAAACAGGAAAGATTATTGATGTGTTGAAATATTAATGAGAAGACAATACACACAACCACTGTCATTATAATACTTAGACTTCTATATTCATTATTTTATGTAATATTTGTATTTTAATATTCATAAGAAATTATGAATGTTAATTTTGCATTTCTACTTGTTTGTTTTATAATCAGAAAGAAAGATTAATGGGCTTCATTTTGGTATTCTCATGCATATTGGCTTTATATTCTTCTCCATCCCTCTTTTACCATTGCCCCCACAGTTGTCTTCTCCTAAGCACAGCAGACAGTCACATATATTCTATCCCCTTACCTCTTTTTCCTAATCTCATTATATCTCTCTTGTGTCCCTCTTTATAGTTTCTAGGTCTGTATATATAAAAAGAATGAGACGTTTGTCTGAGCCTGTGGTACCCAACTTGATGCATTCATTTTTAGTTTCATTCATTTCTTTCCAAAATTTACTAATTTCATTTTCTTTGTTGCTAAATAAAGCTCCATTGTGTATATGTAGCCACATTATCCTCCCTGTAAAACAACTATTTATCATTATATATATGAATTTTTCTCATAAATATGTCTGTGTACCATGCATATGCCTAAAGGATCCAGAGACCAGACAAGGACATCAGATCCCCTAAAACTGGAATTACAGGTGGTTGTAAGCCATCATGTGGATGCTGGGAATTGAATCCAGATCCTTTGGAAGGAGAAGTTAGTGTTCTAAGATGCTAAGCCATCTCTCCAGTCCATGTACTACATTTTCATCACCTACTCGTCAGTCAATGGACATCTAGGCTGGTTTAGTCTCCTTGCTATTTTTAATAGAGCAGCAATAGGCATGGATTTATAAATATCTCTGTGGTATGATATATATTTCTTTGTGTATATGTTTCATGTTTGATACAGCGAGGTCATACATCCCTTCTATTTTTTAATTTATTAAGCAGCTTCTACAATGATATATATAGCATGGACAGATGCTTCACTTCCACCAGCAGAAAGTAAGAATGAGTGTCCCTCCTTCATTCACCGTGTTGAAATTCCTTAATAACAAATGCCCATTTTTGGAATGCAATTAATAGTAAGTGTCTTTCATCTGGTTTTGAAAACCAAATGTAGTTTTAGGATACATTGTCACAAAAATGTCACTAGCAGATACAAGGCAAATTCTAATACATCTTATAAACATACCGAAATAATTCCATATTTAACTGATATGTTTTCATAAGTTTAATGTATCACAATAATATGGTAAAAATTCAGTTTAAACATAGAGAGTTGAAAGAAAAAAGATGAAGTGAAAGATTATATCATACTGGGGTGCAGAGAAGCACCCCAATGCAATGTCTCTCAGAAGCAGTGGTACCCTGAGACCTAGATGCTGAGACTGGTGCCATGGAGAAGCAGTTGTTCACATCAAAATCAGATGACCAGACATCGAGTGTGATAGCCCCACTAGAAAGAAGTCTGTTCACACGTTACTCTCAAGTGAAAAGGGCAACTGAGTCTACCAAAAACAGACTTGTTTTTATTTGACTGAGTTTTCCACCTGCTCTGTCCTACTCTGCTTCCCAGCCCTCTAGCTTTGGAAAGCCCTTGTTTCTGAAGATCGGCTCCACAGAGGGATCCCTCTTGTCACAGCGCCAGGACTCAGATCACTTGTGCTTGGCTGCTGTGTTCCTGACAGACTTAGTCTGCAGTGTTGACAAATAGCGCTGGAGGTGGTGCATACAGAGGGAGCAAAACAAACAAACAAAAACGGAAAATCAAAATGCTAGTTCTGCGTTTGGCTTTTGTTATTTCCCCTTCATCATTTTGATTATGGATTTCATTTCAGGCCTGTGGTTGCTTGGCTTCAGAAAGGGATTTCCCAATTGGGTAATTTTGATGAAGCAGATTTTAGGAGTTTCAGGTCCAAAAGTTCCCTTGTGAGAAATAAAATTTAGCCACTGGTCACAGCAGGAAGATTTGATCTTAAGCATTAAATGTTATTTACATTGAATTCTAGTTTAAACCATTAGGTGTAGGGAAAGTCTGGCTAGAGCTCATAACTACTGTGGTCCCAATGCTTATTCAGACTGATGTTTTTAGCACTCAGTTTGAGCATATTGAATGATCAGAACAATTTGAAGCAGAGATAAATACTCTAAGATAGAAGATACACAAAGGTCACTGCCATTTGCTGTGGCTTCCAGTTAGGTCTGGGCCATATTTAAAGAAATTCTCAAGTTATCAAAAATACCGAAGCAGTGGCATTATTATTATTATTATTATTGTTGTTGTTTTGGTTTCTCAAAGAACATCAAAGGGATTTTTCTTTTTTTACAAAAGACAGCAGATACCCTGGCATTTTTACTACTTTATCTCCCTTACACTCAGTCTCCAGGATTCTCCCAAATTCTCCTCATTGCTTAGTTTCTAGCATCGGAGCATTTGGAGACACTCTTTCTAGAGTATGTAATATCTGCCTTCTGTTTATAGTACAGCTTGCTTCATTTGCCTAGACAGTGTAGGTGGCATGGTGACTCACCAAAATACGTAAACAAGACACAGTACTTACATGTACAGAATAGAGAATTTTCAACAATGACAATCTGTCACTAAAAGGTGTCACGCAACTTTTAAACATACTGACATGGATAGTACCATTCCATGTAGTCATTAAAATAGGTTAAAAATTATAATGCTGCATGCTGGAGAGATGGCTCAGGACTTAATAAGCTCTAGCTATTCTCTTGTCCTGATGACTCAGATTTGTTTCCTAGAACCAATGTTAGATGGCTCATAATTTTCTGTGTCTGTAATTCTATCTCCGAAGTATTAAATGTCTTCTGTATGCCTTTACAGGCATCTGCACGTATGTGCACAGACACACACATGCATGCACACACATACACACACATACACACAAAATGAAGTAAAATAAAATCATTTTTTACATTTATATACTTTTTTATTTCTTTTTTAAATTGATTTTTATTGAGCTCTACATTTTTCTCTGTTCCCCTCCCTGCCTCTTCTCCCCTCTTCAACCCTCACCCAAGATCCCCATGTTCACAATTTACTCAGGAGAGCTTGTCTTTTTCTACTTCCCATGTAGATTAGATCTACGTAAGTCTCTCTTTGTGTCCTCAGTGTTGTCTAAGTTATCTGGGATTGTAGTTTGTAGGCTTATTTTCTTTGCTTTGTGTTTGAAAACCACCTAGGAGTGAGTATATGTGATAACTGTCTTTTTGTGTCTGTGTTACCTCACTCAAAATAATGTTTTCTGGCTCCATCCATTTTCCTGCAAAATTCAAGATGTTGTACTGCTGTGTAGTCCTCTATTGTGTAAAAATGAAGCAAGCTAAAATCTTTGAAATAATGATGGAGCTTTAGGAAACGTGCATCTTGGTGAAACATGACTACTGCCCTCTTGAGGTCTCTCAGATGGGAATAGCTGCATGAGACTGGCCCCACTAATGCTTCATCATCTAGGACACAAGGGGCCTACAAAGCCCGACCCATACTCAGAGTGTATAGGCAGTCATTGATTGGTAGCAGCAGGGTGTTCCTGAGACTCCATCTTTCCCAGAGAATGTATAGGCAGTTAGTGCTTGCTGGTAGAGAGCCACTTTCTTAGATGGTAATAGCTGATTACAGCCTGTCGGTGTTTGTACTCCTCCTGGTCTCCTACCTTTCAGGGATGCTTCTCTAAGAGCAGTGGTGTCACTCCTGTGTAAATCAATCTCTCTTTTCTGACACTCGTAAATGGAACAGTCACTCTCCTGCACAATGCTCTTAAAACTGTTTGCTAGAGACGCTAAAAATACCCCTGGTTTAGCAGCTCAAGACTCCCAATTAATGTGAACATATCCATTTAACAACAGAAATTGTGATCTCTTTTTTGCCACTGATGCTATGAGAGACTAAAACACCTGTTTCTGTCGAGGTACTTCCCACATTTAATGCATCTCTATAATAAATCTGTAATCTCCAAAGTACATCAATCTTTTTCCTATTTGTAGACTCAACAATGATTATCTTCAAAGTGGCAAAGAATCAGGCAGCCCTGAGGGCTAAAATATATCTTATCCTCTCTCTGTCTCTCTTTCTCTCTGTCTTACAGACACACACACACACACACACACACACTTTTCTTGGGTGGGGAGCAATCATAGGTTCTCCCTCATAGAACAACAGTGACAGAAGAAAGTGGCAATTCCACTCAAGACTAGCTTAGTGAGCCAATGAGTTTAATTGGGAATACTTAGCCGAGCATAAGATAGAGGTAATTTACAGAAGCATTAACGACTTATAACATCTATACCACAAAAGAAATGGTCTCTCTGCCAGCAACTATTAACCGCCTATATATTCTCTAGTAGAGGTGCAGACTCAACCACAGCTCCCTCCTCGCAATCATTAACTGCCTATAAACCTTTCAGTATGGGCTAGGGACTATCTTCTTCCATGATGATATTAAGCCCATTCTCATGCCAGTATTGACAGTTATAAGACCTCAAAGAGGGTGTTGAAACACTACAGCAAAGTGCAAGGTAGATGCCATATTTTGAGCAAGTCTGCTTTGGTTAGAGGAAGGTAGACACCTTGAACCAGTCTAAGCACAGCTACCATGATATCTCTCCAGTTCAAGAATGTTTGTGTCCATGGAGGTCGAGTTTAAAACAAGCTTCTAGTTCTCAGGCCTCAGGTGGTGCTCAGTCTCTGAGTCGTCTCTAGTGATGTTCTCTGTAGTATAGTCAATTAAAACATATTCAAAGGCAGGACGAAAGTTTCCCCTTGCCACCATACATCTCTCAAAGAGTGTTGCCACTATGGAAAATATGATCACAAGTTTCAGTATTTCCCTCGAGTGCTATGAAGTACAGAGGCTTATTTGTGGTTCCCATAATTCTGGCTTAAGGATCTCACAGTATGATTGTGGTTAAAGTCAAAGTCAAGACCCAAGGTGTATAGAAGTAATTTAGGACTTTTATGATCCTATCAGGGCATTCTCATTGTAAGGGGTCATACCCATTAATGTATCACACTGTTTCTTAAATATATTTCTTCTTATTTCCTAGAGACACTATCACTCAAATGATGCTTTCTCTACAGTTCTGAGCTCTCTCTTACATAAGCCATTTGATTCAGTTCCTCCCCAGTAACTCCCTAACCCATAGTCATAGCTTTCACCTTGTACTCACAGACTCAAGGGCAAAAGGGCGTGAGCTAACCCTGTACACAGTTTCATACACACTGCTTTCAAAAACAAAAAAAAACTACCATCCAAACTGAACATAATCACATGCATAATTTCACACATGTAAGGACAAATAAAAGGATACTTTAATAGCACCCCTAAGAGAACAAAACATCGTCTGTGAGTTAGCATATTACAATATCAGTTAATGTTTATTTAAAAATTTCCATGAACCAAACACTTAAAAAAGGTTGTCTCAGTGACCAAATGACCTTCTGAAAGGTATTGTTAGTTAAAGTATCCTTATGTTGATAGTAAATTTCCACAGACTTTTATATCATGTAAGACCAAAACAAAAACTGGCAAGAATGCCTCTGTTTGAATTTTATTAAATTTGAAACATAATTAAATGACTCCAAAATCCCAGACAGAGAACCAGTATTAACTAAGTAAACACAGTGGGTGCATATAATCGAAGATGGTTACCTAAGTACATTGGAAAGCAGTGGATAGGTGAATAGCCTTCTGGAGTCTCCTCTTGTTTCTTAGTACAATTGTCATTGGGCTTTTATAATATGTACTATTGTCCACAGAGTCCTGAGTATGTGCACAGTTGTGTATAAAGGCTACAGTTGTTACTGAATCAATTCTAGTTGTGTTACTGAAGTGTTCTTTGTCCTTAGAGTGTGAAGCTCCATAGAGACTTGCATAATTTCCTTACTTGTCTATAGCTTTCTTCAGGGGGCACAATAAAAGTGACATCCCATTGCACAAATTTACCATTTAGAATTCTCTTGCTTATTTATTTTATATTGCTGTTATATTTAGCATCTCATATGACCATGTTTCAATGTTGCAAATGACCAGCAAGCTATCTATTCTACTTCAGAACCTTGTGATAATTGGTGATTTTAGGGAGACTATTAAGAGTCAACACCATAGTTTATTAATTCAGCCATCTAAAAAGATCAATCTTACTATAGATTTATCCCAAGTAAATATCTTCTTGCTAAATATCTAAAAGACGAACTAACCATAATATTTGCGTTGAATATATATTGCCACTTAAAAATACTTTTTCTTAGGATGACATTGAAGTGTGAAAAGACTGTGCCTTTAGAGTTGTGCAGGTATCTGGGACATGACAGGAATTGTTTATCCCTAATTTTTTACACAAGATTTTTTTTAAAAAAGTTTCCTTTTTCTTGGATTAAAAATTGGAAATACTACCAGAAGGGAACAAATGATAATGACAATGTAGCTTATCTGTGTGAAACGTAGGTAGATGACATCAAACCATAGAAAATTGTCTGCAAGGCCTTTGTCAACATTTCATTCTGGGACGACACTGACTGACTCTACTCCTGTGACTGAGAGGTTTTCTTTAGCCTAATCTCTCTCTGTCAGAAAGCCTTTGTAAGCATGAAGCTGTAGGACTTGCTGGAATGATGTTTCCATGGAACTCTCACACCTTTTTAATTTTGCTTTATTTTTAGTGCTGAGGATTAAATTCAGGTTTTCACCTGTGTCAGGCGAGCACTTTATCAACAAGATATATAACATTAAGTACTGCAGTGTTGGGTCTTAATTTTGAAAGAAATATTATTATTATTATTAATGGGGCAGTGGAGGTGCCACTCTTCTTCATTCACTGTGCATTGTTTTTGGGGATTGCCATTAGGCTGTCAAGCTCATGTAAATCACCTACCCAGTAAGCCAGTTTGTTGACCCTGGAGGGTTTTTTTTCCCTGAAAAAGCAACCTTTTTTTACTGAAGAGAAAGATTTAAATAACAAAATTATATGCATCATTGTATAGCTCACAGGTTATATAAATTCATTATCAGATTCTGGAAACTTCCATTGTTAGTGTTATGTATTGTTATCGTAGCATTAAGGGCTTTCTAACTTGGCACCCTTGTGAGGCAAGCCCTGTAGAGAGAAGGAGCCTAGTATGAAAAGCATAACCTAGTATGAACGATTTTGTTTAGTTAGACTTTCCCTTCCTGTGCATTTGCCTTGGAATGTGTGATTACATGTCACATGAGGGCAGTCACTGTGGAATCCTGAAGAAGGTGATGGAGTCCTTTGTGGTAAGGACGCCACTAGTTTGTTACCAACCGCCCAGCCCTGAAATAATCACACAGAAATTGTTTTATTTAACTCACTGCATGGCCCATTAGCTCTAGCTTCTTATTGGCTAACTCTTATATTAATTTAACCCATTTCTATTCATCTGTATATGGCCACGTGACAGTGGCTTACCAGCAAAGTTTGACTCTGGTGGCTCCATAGCATCTTTCTGACACTGCCTTCTTCCTCCCAGCATTCAGTTCCATCTTTTCTGCCTACCTAAGTTCTGCCCTGCTATAGGTCCAAAGTAGTTTCTTTATTCATTAACCAATAAAAGCAAACATAGACAAAAGGACCTCCCACACCAGTCCTTGGAAATGGGAATACAGGGAACTCTTAGCTTCCCAATAAGGGTGTTTGTAACTGAACTCCTCTCACCTGGTAAAAGAACAGGTCCCTTAACCATGGACCCATCTCTTCATCCCAATAAATAAAACTTTCAAAAGGAACATACAATTTACTGCCGTGGAGGACATTGGTTTGTCAGTTCTAGATACTCATAGTGGAGGTCAAAAGCAACTGTGGGCCAAGGAACAAATCTAATATAGCATGAGGGTCTAAAACTTTGTGTTGGTTTTCTTTCTGACACAGGGTCTCAGGTAGACTAGGCTAGCTTTCAAATCTTGATCCTTCTAACAAATGCTGGGAGTATAGTCACATACCACCACTCCAGGCCTGGATTTTATATATTAAGAAATGTTAGGTTTAAAATAATGAACAAAAAAATCAAACACTATTGAACGTATAGAGTATATGATAAGAAATATTTAATTTTTAGTACTTCAAAAGAAAAATAAAATTACCAATGCTCAGTCTAATCTTTCTTTAAAGGTCTTATTTTAATGGACTCATCCTCAGACTACATTGGATCACAACAATAAAAAATGCTGGCCAGTTAACCATCAGTTTTCTGATTTGAGTCTGTTTACAGAGCCCTGCGAATGAACGGAAGACCTGGTCTCCATGAAGAAGGATCTTTGTAAAATACCAGAGTTTTACTGGTTATGTTTTCTCACAACCTTCCCCAGCAAAACTTATTTCCTTTTACAAAAGTTACTGTACACCAGGGGAAAGGAAACAATCAGACTTGCCAGGGCCTTATAGATACTGAGTCTGAACTGATCTTGATTGCAGAGGGCCCCAAAAGTCATTGCACCCTCAAGGTATATATGTCTTATTGAGTTCTGGTGACAGAGTATTGGCTGAAGTCTGATTAAGTTCATTGGTGGATCCCTATCTCATACTGTGTTTCTCCCCCCAGTTCCCGAATGTATAACAAAGCCAGATACAAGCATAAATTGTAGAATCCCCAAATTGTTTATTAATATGCAGTGGAATTATGTAAGTGCTACTTGAGATGTCTTGTGTATCCCTGGGTTTGGGTATAGCTAGAAGCCTGGCACCTAAAGCTAAGTAACAATGCTTAAAGTTCAGGTCCTTGCGGGGGAGACTCACCTGGACAAGCAGAACCAATGGAGGATTCAGGAGGTTTCATCATCACAAATACACATGTGAAGGCCTAAAATGTTTTCTGTAGCTTACTGCTCACTAGGGAAAATGCAGTTTCTATAGAGTCTGGAAAACTTGGGGAAGGTCACCTTTGCCACAGACTTAGAAGTAGTATATTTATTTTGAGCATCAAACAGGACATATATCCTGTCCTTTTTTTTTGCCCATATTCAATGTTAAAGATAGTCTGTTACATTTATTTTTCTTGTCCTCTTTTCATTTTGTAAAGGTGGTGTATAATTCAGATGCTTTCATTTTTTTATAATAATAAAGTCCAATTTATGGCAGTGAAATGTAAAAGTAAGAAAGGCTAGAAGCTCAAATAAATAACCTTCAGCCCTGGCCTTACTTCATCTGAAGTTTGTATATGGATGTCTCTTTATATAATTATGGTGCAATTTATTTCACACACACACACACACACACACACACACACACACACACCTTGGAGGAGACTGCTTTCATTGTTCAGCACATAAAGATGTTCCCCCATGGAAAATAATGTTGACCGCATCATTTCTAATTCCCAACCCCTTCTAAATCATAAAACAACCCCCACAACAATGCTCTGTAAAGTTTCAATGAAGTTGCTGTTTTCAGTAGTCAACAATGAAACTTAAATAGGCTATAAGACTGGTGAGTAATTACATTTGAATAATAATATTTAACATACACCCATTATGTTTTAACATAGCTTTGATAATGGATTTGCAAAAGTATAAATATTCAAAACAACATAAGATGCTTAAAAGTTACATGTGAATTATTCAATGAACTGAGGATAAACTAGACCAGAGGTGGTATGTGATAAACTATGTCCCCTCAGCTCATACATTGATGCCCCACAATCAAGCACCTCATAGTTTAACCATTGCTAAAGAAAGAGCCATTAAAGCACTAAGTACAGTTACAGGTGATTGTTAGAGTGAACCCAAGTCCATTATGGTGAGGCTCTTACAGTGGGAAATTTGAACATACATAAAGAAATTGGTGTGGGGACCTAGGAAGAATGGAGGGGACTGGGCACAGCAAGAGGGCTGCAATACACAAAGGACTCAGGGAAAAGAAACAACATATTGAACATGAACTTCAGGCTTTTAGAACTAATATAGTATACTTCTGTTTTTAAATTAAATTAGCCCTGGTATTTTGCTGTATTGATATTTATGTAAATTAAATATTTTCACTGATAAATTTTGTTGCTGGGATTAAATGAGAATTGTATGCATTTACATATAACTTACTAACTTGTCTTATTCCTTTCTTTCCTTTTTTCATTTTCTTCCAAGAAATACTGTGGATGTGATGTCTATCATGAATGAGTGACCATGCATGAACACGTGGAGACCAGAGTTCACTGTATGCCCTCAGTTGCTGTACACTTTAGTTTTCTACCTCACCTAGAGTTTACCTTTTTGGGTATACAAGATGGCCAGTCTACTCAAGGAATACCAGAGGACAGGGATCCTTCTATTTCTAACTCTAGTTTGGGATTAGCAGAACTGCTAGGCCACCCCGACTAACTTATATGGGTTCTGAACATCCAAACTCAGAATCTCAAATTTCCCTGGTAAGTACAGTGCCAGGAGCCATCACACAAGCCAATAAATATTTCTAATTATTAGTTATTTATCCAAAAGTCTGATGTGATTTCCATCTTTAGAGGCTTTAGTGTGGGTTAAGCAAAACAGAGAAATGCTATGTCTATTACTTACATAGAATCATGATGTGAATTTTTTTCTACAGGAAAATAAAAACCTTGTCTTGCAGCTAGAAAAATACTAGTGAGTCAGAGTCCTGAACAGCCAAAGCAAGTGTCTGAAATTGGTATAGAATACACACATAAGCTCCAGTAAACCTGAGCAAGAGTTAAAGAAATATTGCTGAGTGGGAGAGAGTGACTCACATGATTTCTGGGATGAATTCCTGTTTTCTTATAGAAATCGCTCCTCATCCTGTTTGTGCACACCCACATGCTGAGTCACATGGATGTCAACACCTTAAGATACCCCCTTTCCTTCAACGTGTTAGCAATCAAACAGAAGATGAAGAGTCAAAGTAATCCATTGGCAATAATTTGATAAAAATCCATTGAAGTAGTCTATGCAAGTCTTGTTTAGCAGAGTTTTTCCAAAAAAGCATTTATAGCCTAGGGAACCCATGTGCTCTCCAAACTGCAAAAACCTGAGATCAGGCCAGGACAGCAGCATCATGCAGTGCCATGCTAAAATGCACATCCAAATTCTCCCTTCGTTCTTTAGAGGTGGCTATTGTGGAAAGAATAGTCTTGTGAGGTTCATATGACTATTTTCCTAAGGAAATTTAGATAAAACCTAAATATGTGAATTTGCCCACAAATCTCTTGTATATAGGATGTCTAAGTCAAGGCCTGGCATATTTAGTCGTATATGGGAGTCAGGTAATTCAGATAAGTGGACTCTGTCCCCCAACAATTTAATAGCAAATTATCAACAACTAAATTTATGGGACAAAAGAAAACATTATTATTTTACACACACACACACATATGGGATATATATATATATGGGATATATATATATATGGGATATATATATATATATATATATATATATATATATATATATATATATGGGGTGGGGGTGTTTGTGGGGGTGTGTTTATGCATGTGTATTAAAATGTTTTAGCACATAAGTATTAATATTAAAGCCCTCTGTAGACTTTATTGGACACTTTCTATACCCAGCTGATTTGTATAGAATGTTTAGTTGATTTTGCCACACTTGCATGCTTGTGTGAAGCCTGTTTGATTAGGATCATGTCTAATAGAAATTTCTACTTGCTAATTTGTTATAGAAGTATGACCTTGAAATCAGTTTAGGTTTAATTTGTTTGACAATTCTTCAATGGTGTTTTTAATTGAGCAAAGTACTGGAGAAATATCACCTTTTCTTTATTTTTTTTCTATTTACAACTAGTATAGCCCCAATAAGATTCCTTTGTCAACACTATATAAGGAAGAAAAATCAGTAAGGAAAAAAAAATTAAAGCCAAATTTTGCATGTGCCATAGTGAATTCTAATTTTTATGAGCTATAAATTATAAAGCACACACAGAAGAGTAGCAGATATAAAGGAAATATACTTTTAAATAAAGTCTGTGTTTTTAACAAATCACCAATCAAGCACAGTTTATGTCATCTGCCAAGTGTTATGACATAAATACCTCCAAATTCAGATATACAGCATAATTAATATTGGCAAGACTCATCGGAGAACAGTACAAAATAGTACTGCTTCACATGAGAACGAGGAATTGCAGAGCAATCTTTAAGTAGAATGTGAATAAAAAAATCCATCTTAAGATATAAGCTAAATAAGAAGGTGAACCCAAAGAAAAACATATAGTTATCCTCCTGGATATTGGAAGTAGACAAGATTTCTGGGCAAAAATTGGGAACTGGGGGGTGGGGTGGGATGGGGGAAAGGGGAGATGGGGAGAGAAAAGTGAGAAGGGGAGGATGGGGAGAGCTTGGGGGAATGGGATGGTTGGGATAAAGGAAGGGTGTATATGGGAGCAGGGAAGTATATATCTTAATTAAGGGAGCCATTTTAGGGTTGGCAAGAGTCTTGACTCTAGAGGGGTTCCCAGGGGTCCAGCGAGATGTCCCCAGCTAGGTCCTTGGGCAGCTGAGGAGAGAAAGCCTGAAATGGCCCGATCCTATAGCCATACTAATGAATATCTTGCATATCACCATAGAACCTTCATCTGGCGACGGATGGAGATAGAGACAGAGACCCACATTGGAGCACTGGACTGAGCTCCCAAGGTCCAAATGAGGAGCAGAAGGAGGGAGAACATGAGCAACGTAGTCAGGACCACGAGGAGTGCATCCACCAACGGAGACAGTGGGGCTGATCTATTGGGAGCTCACCAAGGCCAGCTGGACTGGGACTGAAGAAGCATGGAATAAAACCGGACACTCTGAACATGGCAGACAATGAGGGCTGATGAGAAGCCAAGGACAATGGCACTGGGTTTTGATCCTACTGCATGTACTGGCTTTGTGGGAGCCTAACCTGTTTGGATGCTCACTTTCCTAGACCAGGATGGAGGGGGGAGGACCTTGGAGTTCCCACAGGGCAGAGAACCATGACTGTTCTTTGGACTGGAGAGGAAGGGGGAGAGGAGTGGGGGTTGGGGAGTAGGGGGAGGGGAGGGAAAAGGGAGGTGGGGAGGAGGCAGAAATTTTTAATAAAAAAATAAAATAAAGATACAATACATAACTTTTGCCTGCTAGCAATCAGCAGCTTTCTTTCCAATTTGGTTAGGATCTCATATTTCTGGACAGCTGCAATACAGGGTCTTAAGTAAAGGAGCAATTTAATCAAGGATAGTAAAGAAATTCGAATCCAAGCTTTAAAATTACATTTCTTTTGTCATAACTGATTGACAATCAGTTTTCTAGATTTATGGCAACTGATAAACTACCACATGAGCGACCCAAACTAGCCCATGGTGCCAACCCACAGAAACGTAGAGAAGGAACCTTTCTTCCAAACTCTGTTCTGCCTTGGGTGTTGACCCCCAAACAACTCTGTCTTCCTTATAAACACTTGGTACAACGGTTATTCTTATAAGAATGACTCCTTTTATATTTCTCTTTCGAGAATCTGATCTTAGCATGTTACCATTAGTAAGAACATATCAAATAATAATTTCTATTAACATATTTCTTGCCCACAGTAGCTAGTCAATGTCCTGTGTCATAGTAGCAAGGTATTCTAAAGTTCAATTATAACTTGGTATAACTTAATCTTTTACTTCATATATTAGGGAACAGAGATAATTGGGGCACATAAGTCAAATGTTGTTATGCCAGTAATATAAATATCTTGTAGTTAGCAGGTCGCAGACTAATACATTTTGGTTGTGAGCCTAGCCTTTAGCGGCAGACCCATCTTTGCAGCCCAACTAGTTAATATAAATATCATCAGGTGTGGCAACACTTTAACATTGCTGTTGGAAAGGAGTATACAATCCTATTGGTGCATTCAAAAGTCCTGTTTCACCATCGTTCTTCTTTGTTGTCCGAGGTCTAACCACTGGAATCTCAAGATTCTCCATGGCCTCAAACTTGCTTTCATTTTCCTGCACTGGATCAGTTATTACTCACCCTGATAAGTATCCTCCTGCCCTTTTGATCCTGTCTAGCCATCAAGAGAGAGGTGCCTCTGAGCAATTGGTTCTTCATGCCTACCAACCTCTTGTTACTATTTTACAGGAAGCCAGGGGTCACATCTGCTTCATGTATCAATTGTTCCTTGGACTCTAGTGATGCTTGGAACTTTGTACTCAATTAGCAAATAGCCAGTAAAAGCAGTGCAGATGATTCTGAGAAGGGACCCCCAACACTGAGATTGTGGGCATACTGCTTCTGTGTTCCTTTTCGTGTTAGAATTGTAATGTTTTGAACTTTGTGTTAGCAATGAAGAGTAGCAGCAATACTGGTTTACAGGATACACCATGCACAAATCTGGAAGGTCTTGGGAGAAACAGGAACGTATATTAATAAATAATATGTGATTGTACAGTTAAGCACCTGCCTGCCTTAGTCTCTCAGCAGGAAAACCTTAGATTTCACACAAAATGATAGCAGAAATCTTTAATCCATGATCTGTCCAAAGATCGCAGATGCACCTTCTATGTTGTAAGACCAATAAAGAGGAAAATGAAAGATTAAATAAACTTCCTGACTTCCCAACTTCATATTCTTAGTTTTCAGATAAGGCAAAATTGCATCACATTACACTGGCTATAAGACACAGGGTTTAATTTGAGTTTTCTTGCTAATAATCATTACCTGAGAAAAAGATGCTTTTGATTAAAGCTAGGAGGAGAATGTTGTGTCTTCCCCCTAGTGTATTACAGTTTCACTAAAACCGTGAAAGGAAACAGACCACCTCCCAGGGTTGCGACCTGAAGCAGGCAGCAGCTTTCAACAGGATTCCTTTAGAGCCAGTACAAAAGGAGGGGCGTGTGCATGGGAACCGCACTCAGAGTGCAGCTGCAGGCAAGGGGAGATCATTAGTTCTAACAAGCTGATCTCCTTCCATGTGATTAAGGGAAGAGCAGTGAATTAATGTTGTTATCTTAATATTGTTTAAATGGCCTCTAGATGTGTTGCAGAGCCATGCCAGGCAGAGTGGTTAACATAGAATAAATGTCAATCCCAGAAAGCTTTCTGGGAAATATTTCACCCAGAGTTGAATTTGCTTAATTAATGGCCTCCGAACGATAAGCTCCGCTAAGCCTCGTGTGCATAGTCTGATTTTATTTGGGGAAACAGGCCAGCCTGATTTCACGTAATCTCCTTCAGCGACTGGTAAAAGTGGTGAGCTTCTGGATAATTATCAGACATGTTAATGGTTTCTCCTTTCAGTGTAGTTTCTTCCTTAGGTTATACAGCAAAATAGATGAGCAAAGTCCAGAATACATTGGTGGGACAATTACCCGTAACTTTGGCTGCCTCTTTGAGCAGCAACGTGGATTTCAACATAAAAACAAATTTGCTAGTATCTTCCCAGTAAGGCTTGATTAAATCACTGCTTCAGTATTCAGTCTACAATAGCGGGAAGCTTCATATGATATGACCGTGCAAGGTCCATTCTATAACCTTTCCAAGACTGTCTGTGTACCTTTATAAAGCATGCTAAACCACTTTTCTCCCCGGCAATTTTGTCTACTTCCGGGGGTGGGGTGGGATGAGGGTTAGGGGAGATGGGGAGAGAAAAGGTAGAAGGGAAGGAGGGGGGACTTGGGGAAACAGGAGGATCGGGATAAAGGAAGGTTGGATAGGGGAGCACGGAACCACAATTCTTAGTTAAGGGACCCACTTTAGGGTGGACAGGAGACTTGACCCTAGAGGGGCTCCCAGGTGCCCAAGCTGAGGTCCCCAGTTAGTTCCCTGGGCAGCTGAGGATAGGGAACCTGAAATGACCTTACCCTAGAGCAATACTGACGAATATATTGCATATCATCCTAGAACTCGCATCTGGCGATGGATGGAGATAGAGACAGAGACCCACACTGGAGCACTGGACTGAGCTCCCAAGGTCCCAATGAGGAGCAGAAAGAGTGAGAACATGAGCAAAGATGTCGGGACCACGAGGAGTGCACCCACCCACTGAGACAGTGGAGAGGATCTACTGGGAGCTCACCAAGGCCAGCTGGACTGTTACCAGAAAAAGCATGGGATAAAACTGGACTCTCAGAACATGGCGAACAATGAGGGCTGATGAGACGCCAAGGACATTGGCACGCGGTTTTGATCCTACGGAATGTGCTGGCTTGGTGGGAGCCTAGCCAGTCTGGATGTTCACCTTCCTAGATATGGATGGAGGGGGGAGGACCTAGGACTTACCACAGGGCAGGGAACCCTGACTGCTCTTTGGACTGGAAAGGGAGGGGGAGAGGAGTGGGGGGAAGGGGAGAGGGGTGGGAGGAGGGGGAGAAGAGTGGGAGGAGGGGGAGAAGAGTGGGAGGAGGGGGAGGGAAATGGGAGGCTGGTGGGAGGAGGGGGAAATTTGTTTTTTTTTTCTTTTCTTTATCCTCCTTTTATCAATAAAAAAATTAAAAAAAAAAAGCATGCTAAACCAAAGCTCACATGCTCGCCTGTTGCTGCCATCAGAGCTTCCTGGACAGAAACCACCATTTCTGAGTTGACTGGACACTTTTATTTTTGTCTTTTAAAACAGTCATCTATAGCTGGCCATTGTGGCACATGCCTTTAATCCTAGCAATTAGAAGGTATATGCAGGCAGATTTCTGATTTGGAAGTCTGCCTGGTCTTCATAGTGAGCTATAGAATGAAGCCTGTCTCAAAAAAAAAAAAAAGTCAAAAAGTCAAGCATATAATGTATGTTTGTTCAAGTGGTCAGCAAGTGACAAGGTAAAGACATTTGTACAGAACAAATGTCACTAATGAAACCTGAAAACTTAAACCCAGAAAATATATAAAATATATTCTCACTCAACTAGCAGCCATTAAGATGTCTATAATGATGCTGGGGGTTCCTGGATGGTTATAGAAACACACCTAAAGACACCAGTGCTGCCAGTTTAGGTGGGAACTGGCATGAAGGGTGATGATTGACCTTCCTGTAGTTAAAGAAAGGTTACTGAGGGAAACACCTAAGAAATTAATTTGATGATAATTTTATGTGGCATGGACATTAGCACTTAAGTCCTTTACTATAGGACCCAAAACCTCAGGGCCTATCATCCCGGACCATCCAAAGCAGAGAATGAAAATAAACCACTTTTTCTTATAAGCCAACTCATCTCAGTCTTTTTTAATACGGCAGGTACATGACACTTTCTGCTATTCAGTAAACTCTGGACACATCTGTGCATTCCATAGAAATCAACAGCAAAGCCCCTTCCTCATGTTTAGTTGTTCACTGAAAGCAGTGGGAAAATTGGAGAACATCATCAGAACTAAAATCAATGATTTTGTTGTTGAGGAAATATATTGCATTCTTACGCTTGCCTTCTCTTTTTGTGACAATTTCCAACTGTATATTATAAGGTTTTTTTTTTACATTTTTTCATATCTATTTATCTCCTTTTCTTTCTGGTACGCCCAGCTTGCCCGCCAGAGTGCTGAAGTGCTCTTTAGATCCTGCCTTAGTGGGAACTGAAGCAATCTGTACTGCTAGGACCTCTGGAAGGTGACCATGAAACGACCCGAAACTTAGGTTATTTTAAACGAAGAAAATGAAAAAAAACAAAAATATACCAAGCTGCAATATCCCTGCACTGGCTCCTAATGAGCCTATATTTTTATACAGCTCCATGTACTCTCACCTTTTTTATTGGTTGCTTATTAAGTTTTTAATTGTTCATGTGGATGGACTTACAAAATAGATTTTGATAATTCTGCCCTCTAACCCTGGCCTTTCTAGAGGATGGTGAAGCACACTGGCTCTCAGTAAAAACTACACGAGGAGAACTGGGTTTCAAGAATCAACAACTAGAAAATAGTCTATGCTTTTTAAAGATAAATCTCTACAGATCCCCTTTAGCTCAGGCTGGCTTCAGACTCAATGTGTACTTAAAGCTGGTCTTGAACTCCTAACCCTCCTGTTTTTACTTCCGATTGCTAGCTAGTATTGTAGGCAAGGGCTCCAATATCAGGATTATTTTTTTAAAAGAAACTCTTGAAAAAATACCTTGTTTGGATTAATTCAGAATTGAGAACTGAGGAATTTCTGGACTTCTTGTTGGGCCTACTGTACTGAAAAGTATTATTATGAAATCTTTCTGGTGCAGTGGCTCTCATCCAATCACCACCTCAGGAGCACACATTAGGAAAGCCAAGGCACTGTTTCTGGTAACAGCAAACACAACTTTTCAGTATTACACAGAGCAAAGGTCATGTGTCTGTATGTATCACCTAATTTACCAAGTATTTATTGAGCCACCAGTGTGACAAGTTAATATGTGTACCCCTAAAAAGGTTATGCTAAACCCCAAATGGTGGTACCTGTATGTGGGACCCAACTGTGAAATATGGTCTTTGCTGATATATTCAAATAAAATGAAGTGATTGAATGCCAGTCCTTTACTGCCAAGTGTTCTTATGAACAAAGAAACTGTAACAAATTAGATACCCACAAAGTGAACACAGTGCCAAGATATACAGGTATCTTGCCGCATGGAAACAGGCAGAACCTGGAGCAAATCAACCAACCTGAACAGGAGCCACATCGACCAAAAGATAGGAGACAGGTATGGCACCGTTCACCTACCACCTGATGTCAGACATCTAGCGTAGAAACTCTAAAAGAAGGCATTTCTGCTCCTTCATGTCACTGGGCTTGTGGTGCTTTGTTATGACAGCACTGAACAATCATTTTCGAACAAAGGAGTATGATATTGCAAGAAGTACCTAAAAATGTGGCAATAGCTTGCGGTTCAAAAAGAGTGAATGGAAGGGTTTTAACGTATACAAAGGAAGAGCCCAGAGATATTTGAGGAGCCTATTTTAGAGAGTGGTACATTAAAGACACTTCAGGTAAAGCCACTGATGGAAAGGAACAATTCCTGAAGCCTGGAGGGAAGACCGTCTTGTTATTAGAAGGCAGAAGACACAGGTGACTTCTTTCTACATTGGTATGGAATAAGCTCATCAGTAATACTCAGACGTGAAGCTTTGGCTAGTTCCCAGCAAAATGTGGAAGTTTTAGGCTCACTTTTTAACGTTTGTAATGAATATGAGAGAACAGTAAGAAATTGAAGGAGAAATTTTGCCTTGAGGCTGTGAAAGGGTCCGATGTGCCATGTTTATAACCAACCCCACACCCTCCCACCACTAGTGTATTGGCATAAGAATATAGCATTTGAAGCTTTCTCAAAATGCTCAAGAACTCCTTTTAGAACTCACTATAAACCAACAGAACGAGCTTAACCAGAAAGCATGTCAGAAATTCTTAAATTTGGCTCAATAATTTGTCTATATAAAATTTCCCAGAACTTAAGGTAATTCATATTTACCATAATTCTTGATGTTAGAAAAACACATTGTCTAATTCTAAATGAAAAAAGTTTTCACTACGGTGAGTGAATTGTGTTTGTAATGGGCACTGGGTGAAATAAGAAGCTGAATTTAATATTACAATAGGTATTGTGGTTGGGATAACAATAAAAGAGAACAGAAATAGAAAAAAGTGCAGAATTGAGGCTACATATGAAATTGGTTCTGAAGTAAGCTCTTAGCATTTTATTCCTGGAATGAGACTTGGAAGTAGTTGGGCTGGCTTTAACAACACAAATCTTCAAGCAGCAGTGGCAAAGAATTTTAGCTTTGTCAAGTACTAAGTCTATAAAAACTAGTGTCTGTCCACTTAAAGCTTTATTTGTAAAAAATGCTACATAAAATTATATAGATTTTATACAAACAAAATTTTATGATGGGAAATGTAAATAATAATTAAATTGCTTCTTCAGTTCCATTCTCCCTCTGTGGCTAAATTAGCAAGGACTCAACTATCAACTAACAGGGACAATAGTGTTCTTTATTCTTATAGATGGACATGTACTATCTTACTTAAGGGTAGGCTTTAATTTATGGTATTCATTTACTAAAATTATATCTCAAGTATTTAAAAACACATGAATTTAATTTGTATTAAATGTTACATACGTGGGAAATAGTTTTAGTTCTTAGGAATATAGGCACAATTGATTTCTGAGTCATTTGCAATGATCATGGTTTGGACCATACTAGGGGCAGCAAGCGAGTGAAGAAATGACCAACATGGATCAGGTGGACTGAAGTCTAGGTTATTACATATAACTGAACAAGGAGGTGGGGTTATTATATTTAGATAAAAAGAGGCAGGGATTCTCTGGTATACAGCTCAGTCATTGAGCCAGTTTATCTAATTCCAGTAGGAGAAGCCTCTATAGTGAAAGGTCTTCAGACTACAGTTTGGGGATGAGGGAACTATGAGGGTATTTTCTACACTAACGCCATCAGCATTAAGACAAGATGTTGGCTTTGGCATCCCTCTGAGCCTTCCCTGGGAAAAGGCTGAGCTTTATTCCCATAGGTCCAAGATTACATGATTTTTGACTCCCTCAAGACTCCCTACTGATTCTACATCTCGTTCTTATTTCTTACATATTCATGACGAATCTTCAGGCTTAGTGTAGGGACAGTTCACTACATTGCTGTACAGAGGACTGGAAGGGTGATAAGAAGGAACAGCACATAATAGCTAACAAGACAAGCACAAGAATGCTTTAACAGGATAAAGAGATAGATACCTTGAAGTTCCTCAAGGACTGCTTTTGCAATCTTGGCAGAAACTGATTAATCACAGACTTTTTCTTCTCTCGAATGTAGCTGATATAATTGGGCCATATCCATGCTCTCATTATTGTAAGTCCAGGCTCTTGGGAGATGAATCCCAATTCACTCACAATTAGCCTGTCTAAATTGAAGGGCTATAACCTGTTTCAAATAGTTGCACAGCGCTCATTGGGACTCCATGTGGTTAGAGAACTCCCCATACCTCCCCAAATGGAGTTACTCATTTGTACAAGAAGGTGTGGAAGCATATGATAAAACCACTGGATACAAAAGCGTAGACTCGGGAGGCTTCTCTCCAGATCAGTCTTGCCAGCATGGGTAAAGTCATCAGATGCAAGCAAACTCAATTTGCAACATGTAAAGCCACCTACATATTTTCCCTTTAGTTATACCTCTTCCCCATAGCCCTGCACCACAGCTTTAGGGCACCTTGCTCTTGGCACAGCACAGCAGCAAAGTGTTAACAGAGGTTATTGTCACTTCCATATTCCTATAAGAGCAGGGAACTGAAATGGACCACCTCATCCATCCCTGACAGCGTACTACCACCACCGCCATGCCAGTACACTCACTTGCCTACTGCTTGTTTTTGGTTTTGATGTTTTGTTTCTTTGGTTTTGACAAAAATATAGCAAGAAAGTTGTTAAGGTCACCATTGTCTCCATATTCCTATCAATTAAGCCAGTGAAAGGGGCCACCTCAACCCGCCCTGCCAGAGCTCCACCACCACCACGCTACAGTGGCCTGACCACTGTTTTTGTTTGTTTGTTAGTTTTATATACAAATACAATAGGAAATTAGTTACACTGAGAGAAAAGCTGCTTGGGTTACTCAGTCATGAATACCCATCAAGCTTTCTCCTTTTATTTATTCATTCATTTGTTTATATATTTTTTTGGTTGTTTTTCAAGTAGCCAAACGCACCATCTTGTTCCCTGGAAACGAAAAGCATGTCTCTCTAACACAGCCCCCAAATCAGAAAAGCCACCATGACTTCACCCTACTTCTGTGATTTACACAAATTATCCTCCAAAGCACCAACATATTTCTGGAGACAAGTTGATTTTTCACAATGAAGCCGCTTAGTTTCAGTTAAACATTACTGTAGCTACTGCTGCTGTCCTGCGCCTTCACAAACACTGGATGGAACTCACAGGTTATCATGGACTAGAGAGCAGGGACTCTCCAGGAACGCTCAAGGGCTTTAGTGCCAGATTGGGTCCACAGAGTCATCCAGACTTGGGTACTTAACAACTATTGTAACTATTCAGCTTCTTTGCCATGAAGTCATTGTTACACTACTCAGACCCAATCAAGTTAGCTAAAATAATCAGATTTTAGTTTCCCAACATCATAAAATAAATATAAACACAGGCAGAGAAAACATAAAGGCACTTCTCCCTAGAAGTTTATTCTTGACACTGTAGACACTAGAAGGAAGCCATAGCGTGTATTTTCTCACTAAGGGAATATTTTAATGAGTTAACAAAAAACTCTGACTTTTAATAATGAATTATATTGAATATAGTTTTGTGGAATTATTTTGTATCATAACCATTCATGGTAAAAATGAGACTGATAAAATGCCAATACTCTAAACCATTAATATAAACAAAACATGAGATCTTTATTGTGCTCATAGTCATCATCTACCTTTTCCTACATGATTTTAACTTTCACATCATTTGAAAGAAAGACTCTTTCTCAGTTGATGCCTTGGCTGTGGTACCAACCTGTGGAGGGGCATTGACCACTCAGGTTACCCAGAAAAGTTTGCAAGCATTGGCAAACTCCCAAACTGAACTTTACAAACAACTTTCCAAAAAGTCAGGAAGAATTTCATTAACCTTTTAATAAAAATGCTGTATTTCTCACTTGTTCAACTCGAAGGCCATGCATTCCCTAGGGAGCAAAACAGCCAGTCCACTGCACCGTGATCATTATTTACATCACATCAGGGTTCTAGTCAATAAATGAAATTCTAAGATTCTTATACTCAAAAGATTTTCAGTAGATTTAAATATTTGTGTTTACCCTTACTGTTTTACTGATGGAAAATGGAATACTGGAAAGGCCCTCTCATAACTCTGTCAAAGGCATTGTTCCTTCTCCTGCCTAGTCTTAATAGCACTGGCAGGGTCTGAGGATTTATTCCTACACAGTCAAACTCATAGGTTTGATGGGGAAGAAAAAGAATGAAGAAATATTTAGCAGAGTGAGAATAAAGGAAACGACTTAGGATAGATTATCAAAATACATAAAATGCTATTCTTTCCTCTCACTTCATGTAAGTATAGACATAACTAATTAACGTCTTAGTCCCAGAATTTATTACAAATGGAGTAAAAAAAACCCATGAATTCAAATTTTCTATAATGTATGTTTAATTTACTCAGCTTAGACATCACAGCATCGATTTAATTTTTAACTATTTTTATAGATTCTAGAATAGTACAGTTTTTAAAGTTGAATGAAGATGAAACGTGAACTCTTTTGATTTCTGTGACTTTCATGTCTCTTACTGAACTTACTTCCTTGTTAGAGCTCACATATCAGGAGGCTGTAGGGAAATCAGTTGAGCATCATTCAATATCTCTGCTTAGAACCTGCCCTCTGGACCTGAACTTCTTGCTAACACATCAGTAATGTGACTCATATTACAAGTGGCTGCATTAAGTATTCTAGGACTCTGCAATAATCCATTTTTATTGACACATTTTTGCATCCATACACTGTCTTGAAAACCAAGGAGTAAGAGTTCCTTGTCACTGATAATATCAGCCAAATAATTAAAAAGATTGTCGGTAGCTCTTGCCTACCTTTTAGCTGCTGCAGTGTCTTTGTGAACTTTCAATGTTCTCTAGGTAGCTGTCCCTCTACTCATTCCAAGTCTGCAAGTTATTTGGCATCAGATCTGACCTTAATGTCTACAATGAGCTGCTGAGCTATGAAGTATTCTGAATTTTGGATGCTTTTGACAAATTTCCCCCCACCCCTGTCACCTTTAGAAGAACAAGGCCACCCATACAAAGGAAAGATGGCAGAGTTTCAGGGTCAATGATGCTGATTATTAGCACAACACGTACAGTGGAGCATGACATACACTTGTCCTTGAAGACAATGGCAAGTTCACCTGGAACTTGGCTAAGCGAATACAAAAGGTAATTACAAAGGAAGTGCCATTTTTACTAAATATACTTCACCAAACATCTAAGAAACCATAATTTAAAAATCTCTAATCAAATTATGGCCACTTAATTTCATTTTCAGAAAAAAAATATTACTAGCTCATATTCATCATACTTCAATAAAAATTTAATTGATGAAATTTATTCATGTTCCAAATAAATTATTAATTACACAAAGCATACCATTATCACAAATATGATCAATAAATGGCATAGTTGATGCTTAAGTTTGCTTTTCTACTGTGATAAAATCTCATGACCTACAGTGGCTTTAAAATATCATTTGCACTGAATATATCACAATTTTACTTAAGACAGCAGCATATTAGCATAGACTTGTTTCTGCAATAGCATGACACATATGCACATGTTAGGAGTACTAGTTCATGCCAAAGTCATATCCATGCACAATACATGCAAAGATTTAATGGAGTTACAATAGTGTTCAAAATTACTATACATAATCTGCCAAAGTTATCCTCACAGTATATAAATTCTCACCCCATGATGAATAAAGAATTAAAATTAGCTAATAACGTATAAATTATATTTATTAAAACAATTTAGTATCATATATTAGACGTCTATATAATATTATGCTACCTAAAATAGCCAAATGTTATAAAATTTTGAATACTGGAAAATTAGTCAATATTTTGTAGTTGAGGCTAATGATACACAGATCGTTTAAGAAAAAGAAAAGACCTTCATATTTTTTCGTGGGGTTGCAGATGGGCAGATGGAGCTGAGTGTTAGGGCTCTTGCGTCAGGCATGGCCTGCCCTGAGGCTTTCACCACAAAAAAAAAAAAGCAAGATTCTTGCCTTACAGGTGGAATAATATTAATTTTTTACAAGTATGTTTTCCTGTTATAAATTTGATAATCTATTTATCTATCATCTCTCATCTATCTACTTATCTTTCTATTACCATCAAGTGTGTATTCTGTCAAATAATAAGACACCATATTACCATATCTGAAATTTAAATATCATAACACTTTCAAACCAAAATTTTAGTATTCATTTTTTAATCTTGTCTTCACAAAAGTAATTTTTAACAAAGGAAAAATATAAAGTGATACTGTCTGCTAGTGCTAGAAAAGGTATTTTATAATAATTAAATCAAGTGCATCAATTCAAATTCAAATATTGTTTATTGGTCTATCCTTTCTGACTTTTAAAATCATAGAATTTACTCAACTGATGAAGTACAATATGATTCAAAAAATTAATGTAATATTGAACCCAGGAATAGTATATTGCCTGATTAATTAATATTTTGTAAAATATTAAGGTATTTCCACTATTGGATATAATTGAACAAAAGCATTGTTGGATCATACATCCACCCTAAGAAGAGTTAAAGAAAAATCAGAGGAAATCATGCAATTCAGTTTCCTGTATACAAGGACATCACAGACGTCAGGCAATAAAGATAGAAAATTATCTTTATGCTGCCGGTGTCTTCCCTGACACATAAATGTTTTAGTTGCATATTTTGAGATGAGCAAGAAAAAAATTAACTGAATCTTATATTGTTTATATTTTGCATGTAACAATTAATCATATGCTCTCCCAAATTCGTCAGGAACACCTGTGTAGCAAATCTTTATCTATTGCCTATATTTTGGAACGAGACATTCAGACTAACTCCAAGTATCATTCATCATAAAGAATGACACTTCATAAATAAAACACTTAAAAGAAAAGAATTCTAAAAGATAGTGGAAAAAAAACTGAACTTGGATTTGAGGATAACTTATAATACAGCATGAAATAGGTAATCCATGAACTGCTGTTCATCAAATGGTCTTCCCTAAAATGCAAAACCAGCTTTATGAAAGATAATTTTATGAGACTGAAAAGGACAAGAATGATAAGATTTAAGAAAGACATATTGACACTGGGCATTTAGTAAAAACACATGAAGCAAAGCTTCAATTCGACACTAAATGAGAGGGAACAACTGATTAAAAAGAGAAAGACCTGGACAGACACAGCAAAGAAGATACACAGAGGGTAAATAGCAAATGGAGAGATATTTCACATTATTTGTCATCAGGGAATGGAACATTAAAACACTTAATGACATACAATAGCACATCTAGTAGAATGGCCGCAGTTTAAACATGGCCATGGCCAAACCTGCTGGGGATATGGAGCTATAGCAACATTCATGCATTAATCTTGGTAATACAAACTTATTTTGGAAGATAGTTTCCCATATTCCTTCAAAACTATACACTGTCAACACCCAATCCACCATGTGCTCACTTTGATAGTTAGAAATGCATATCCTCATGAAAAACTTAATATAAGTGTTTTGTAATAGCTTCAACTATAATTGACCAAACTTATAAGCAGCTATTACTTGATGGGTAAATTAGTGAATTGTGAGCTATGGTCATTTGAATGAAAATGCCCTCCATAAGTTCATATATTTGAGTAGTTGGACCTCAGCTGGTGAAACTATCTAGGAAGGATTAGGAAGTATGATCTTGTTGAAGATGTGTCATGGGTGTTGCTTTGAGGCTTCGAAAATCCTCCTATTGTACCCAACTTGCTCACTGACTTCTGCATGTGATTTGAGTTGTGAGATCTCAAATATTCCTTCAGGTACCACAGACTCTAACACTCTGTAAGCTTAATTGTCTCCATTATTTTGCAATGTTTTCTTTACTATAATAAGACATATTTACTGAGATAACTAAGAAAAGGAAGAGTGTAATTGGTTTAGTTTCAGAAAGTTAAAAACCATGCTAGCAGCTAGCAGCACAGACAGCTGGAACAGTAGCAGAGAGTTCACATCTTGATTGGAAAGACCACGAGAGACACACACACAATGGGAATGGCACAAGATTTTTGGAAACTCAAAGCCCTCTATTTAGCAAGATACACTTCCTACAGCAAGGCGACATCACTGAAACCTCCCTAAACAGTTCCATGAACTGGGAACTGTGTAATCAAATGGATGTGCTTATGGTAGCCATTCTTATTTAAATAACCAGTTAAATGTTTTCTTTTGTAAGTTACCTTGGTCATGGTGTTTTATCAAAGCAATAGAAAAGTAACTACTTCTCCATTAAGAGAATCTTCTCTAGGACTAAGGAAAAACAAGTTACTAAAATAGGGAAAAAAAACAGAAGAAATATAAATTTGTATCACTCCAAGAAATAAGCCAATCTAAAAGAAAGAAATGTTTTATGATTCTAATAATCGTGTATTGTAGAAAATCAAAGCTATGCATATATGAAAATCAGTGATTACCAGGGTTTTAGGGAAAGAGGGATGAATTTGAAGAGCACAAGAAATTTTAGATGAAAAATTACCCTGTATAAAACAAGAACAGACATGCATCTTCTAATAATTTAAAAATGAATGCAATGCCCAATGCCAAGAGTGCCCATAGTGTACTCCTAGTGACTGTGATGTGCTGGTCCATTGGCTATAACAAATGTGCTGCCTGAGACAGAGTGTTGATAGAAGGTGAGACTCTGTCGGGGAGACCAAAGGCATAGAATGACTGTCAATATTATATGTTTATTTTTTTCTTATTGTCCCTAAAATATCTAAAAAATAAAGTATACTAAAAATAGCTTACACTTACATGTGGACAATCTTGAAATTATGTCAATGTCAGAGGTGCAGTAATTAGGTTTAAAAGAGTGTCTGGACCAAAGACTCAGGCTTTTCAAGCACCATGGTTTGTTGAGCTATGAATGTTGATGTATATAGCAGGTTCCTGGAAAACACCTCTGCCAATCAAGCTAGTCTTCTCCTATTTCTGGTTCTGTTTGTAAAGCTAGACAATTAAATTCAATTTGTGAATATAATACCCTTTTTAGGATAATTTTATGGACTACTGGAGGCTAAGAAAAGCTTCATAGGGCTTTTCATAAGAAGGTAGCACTCAAAGCAGTCATCAACGATCTTGTTCTCTGTAATGGGTGTCTCATCTCATGGCTTATTATTGAGGCACAAAAAAAATGAGGAAATTTCTTATCATTGGGTATATAATGAATAGTAATTAAATGAGACACTAAACTTCATGATGGAAGAGTTGTTGATTTCAAAAGAACTCCCTTGAAATATAACTATGAGGTTTTACAGAGCTGGTTTTTAAGAGCACCAAACAAAAACAGGGAACATCTCTGTCAGTCCCAAAGGGAGGTGGCAAACACAAAGGATCTCTAAGTGATAGCTTTATTCATGCTTGTTATTGTCAATGTCAGTTTAATTGTCCTTGGATCTCTGAAGATTTAAAGTTTCCAAACAAAAATAAATGTACCATGACTAGTGACCCCTCAACATGTTATGGGAATTTCTATTGGGGAAAAAAAAAAAAGCAAGGGAGGTTCTGTGATGGAAATAAGAAACCTCCAAATGTTAATGCAGTAAAATATCTGAAATGCTGTGGTCAGCATGTTTCCACCTTTCAACACCTGTTCTTGTGGAAAGAGTTCCCTGACAACCTTGATGCAGTTAACAAGTCACACCAGTTACATCAGTTTAGGCGAGATTTATGGCACTGCTCTTTAGAATTCAACACTGTAACCTTATATTCAATGGTCTTGTCCTTTCTCAACATGTTAAGTATAATGTCAAGATTAGAGTCACGTCAACGGGTGCCCTATTTCTGAATACCCATTGTAAGATTCTTTCCCTTGAAACAAATACTCTATCTTCCACACCACCCTTGCCTTCTCTTGCGATCTCACAAGTTTGATAGTTTTGTGCTTAGTTCAGAGTGTAGCTAGGGTTTATTTAACCAGTTATTTTTGGAATTTTAGTTCAAACTGAGAAAACTGAATCTAAGGTTAAAAAATATTGTAGAAAGTTTATGGAAATAAATTCTTTCTCCTTACAAACAATCCATATCCCCCTCATGACCCTTGCAGAGAACAGATACACAGTCAATGATTTGATTAAATTCTCTGTTCCCACTAGGAGTGAAGTCACTAACAAGTTCTGGAAAACATGGCATGCAAGAAGAGCAAGGTCACCCCATGTCAAAGCCTTCATAAAAAGAATCAATATTATCTTCCAAAAAACCCACAAAAACAAAAATAATTTCTAAACCTCCTCCAAGGCCTCTGGCCACCTATGGCTAACAAAAGACAGTGTTCTACTTCCCACAGCAGTGACTTAATGTTCCCTGCTGCTGGGGAAAATGCTATATTGGACAAAGAGGCTGCAAAGTGGCTATTGGGTTAAGTAGCATCTGCAGAATTTCAAACCATCCCACTCCAGAAACTACAGGTGTTGAGCATAGAACAGAGTGCCTACTGTATTGATTTCCACAGTGCTAAAGGCAAGGATCCACAGAATGAGACTGCTAGGAAAAGCAATATTAAGTCAGTAGCGTAACGGAACAGGCAATCTCTTAAGCAAAGCTATAGGGATAAAATTGAGTTCCCAGATAAAAAAATTCTCACTGTGAATTCCTTAACTGACTCTAACTGCTACACTCAGAATTTCTTTTTTTCAACTACCCGTTCCTACTTGAATTCCAACTTAGCTTTCATGAAATTTTAATTTTTTCATTAGAATTCAACAACTATTTTACTTATTCATTTTTCCCAAACTGATCAAATGGAAGACAATTTTTAAACTATAGTGTAACTAAGCCCTGATAGTAAAAGGCTGAAATCTCAATACTCTAGAGGCGAAGGTAGGAGGATTGAAAATATTGAAAGACATCTGGTCTACCCTGTGAGATTATATATCAGAAGGAAGTAAGGAAGGAAGGATGGAAGGAAGGAAGGAAAAAAGGAAGGAAGGAGGAGAAGAAGAAGAGGAGGATGAGGATGAGGAGGAAGTAAGGTCAAAATTACAATTATTACTTATGTTAACACACACACATACCAATAGGAACAGTACAGCAGTGTGTTTGTAATTTCCTTGAAAGGGAGTGAGCAGGATATGTTGAAATTAGCACTGAAGAAGCTATGTGATGCCATCTGCTTCCTTTCCTATGTGTCCTGTGTTGGTGGTGGCAATGGTTTGCATTCTGTGACCCTTTTTTTGTTTTTTTTTTAATTTGTGTGAATATTTATTTACTATTATTTTTTAATTTTTATTTATTTATTTTTATAATTTATTAATTATTTATTAAAGATTTCTGCCTCCTCCCCGCCACCGCCTCCCATTTCCCTCCCCCTTCCCCGGTCAAGTACCCCTCCCTCGTCAGACCAAAGAGCAATCAGGATTCCCTGCCCTTTGGGAAGTTCTAGGACCACCCATCTTCATCTAGGCCTAGTAAGGTGAGCATCCAAACTGCCTAGGCTCCCCCAAAGGATCAAAAACCCATTGCCATTGTTCTTGAGTTCTCAGTAGTCCTCATTGTCCACTATGTTCAGAGAGTCCGGTTTTATCCCATGCTTTTTCAGACCCAGGCCAGCTGGCCTTGGTGAGTTCCAGATAGAACATCCCCATTGTCTCAGTGTGTGGGTGCACCCCTCGCGGTCCTGAGTTCCTTGCTCCTGCTCTCTCTCTCTATCTGCTCCTGATTTGGACCTTGAGGTTTCAGTCTGGTGCTCCAATGTGGGTCTCTGTCTCTGTCTCCTTTCATCGCCTGATGAAGGTTAATATTTAGGAGGATGCCTATATGTTTTTCTTTGGGTTCACCTTCTTATTTAGCTTCTCTAGGATCACGAATTATAGGCTCAATGTCCTTTATTTATGGCTAGAAACCAAATATGAGTGAGAAATCCCATTCTCCTCTTTTTGGGTCTGGCTTACCTCACTCAGAATAGTGTTTTCTATTTCCATCCATTTGTATGCAAAATTCAAGAAGTCCTTGTTTTTTACTGCTGAGTAGTACTCTAATATGTATATATTCCATACTTTCTTCATCCATTCTTCCATTGAAGAGCATCTAGGTTGTTTCCAGGTTCTGGCTATTACAAACAATGTTGCTATGAACATAGTTGAGCAAATACTTTTGTTGTATGATAGGGCATTGGATGTCTTGCCTCCTCTAAATTTTCTTTTCTTTCATTTTGAAACTTACAGCAGAGTCTCCTGAAATCTTACCTGGCCCCAACTTGTTCCATAGGCAAGGGTAACCTTGAACTTCTGACCACCCAGTCTCTTTAACTTCTACATGCTTGGGACTCAGGTGGTACTTGTGCTGCCACATGGGAGTTTCCTAATCATGCTTCACCTTCCTCCATCTATACCATGTCCTGATTTTGTCCTTGTGACTTGTGAACCTGTATCCTATTTTTCTTAAATGGCCACCAATATGAGGAAGTCTCTCATTTTATGACATTTTTATTATATAACTATAAAACTATAAGGGGACATTGTTTCGGACTGACCTTTTGAATGCACCAGAAATACTCTGATGGATCTACTCAAAATAAAACCACCTCCATTAAATTTGATTGATTGCTACAAAATCAATCAAAACTGCAGTGGCTACTTTTCCTCAAGCAAAGAAACTCACAGTAACCATTCACAAGAGGACCAGCTTGCAGGGGTGGTGAAGATCATTGTGTTGTTATCCTATTAAGGAGAGTATATCTGAATATCTGTTTGTTTTTTCTTTGTTTGTTTTTCCTTCTGCTTCATTAGCTTACTCTCCTGCTTCCTGGAGCATGTTTAGATGAGATGCTCCCTGACGTATTATTGATGTACATTTTAGTAAATTATATAATTATTGATGAAAACTTGCCAATGAAAACAAGCACGTATAATCACTGAAAGCCTGATATTCAGGTAGTAAAGTTATGTAAAATATTGAGCGCTAAAGATGATTTCCAATGTTCTATCACCCAATCCAGCCATTTCATTTTTCTCATCACTTTTAGTCCCTGTGTAATGGATGATTTATTTTTCTAGAAATTCCCTCAGTGCCGCGCTGCCCTGCTTTAACCTGTAAGCCGGACCTAAGAAAACTTCACCTACTGTATCATTTCTGTGTCTGGAATTCTGTAACACACAGAATCCTGAGAGAACAGTTAGTGGGACTCTTCTCCCACACAAAATGCAGATGGTACTTTAAACTCTCCCATGAGTCTAGTTAAAAAGACATTTTGTGTTAAAAAAACCAAAGAGACTGAGGGAGAGTTGGAGAAATCTTTTAATATATTTTTAAATTTGTGGGTTTTTTTTTTTACAACAAAGCCCAAAATTCTGTTAAGCATTTAATGCCAGTAGAAGGGACTGGTAGAAACTTCAGAGCCAGTTTGTCAACCACAGCATAAAACTGATGGATGGCGCTGGAAGTTGCTCTGCGCTGTACCAATTGGCTTCAATCATGAATGTTTTAGAACTTTCTACTGTATGCATTGTGTTAAGTGCTCCAGAAAATGAAAGATATAAAACTCATCCTCTCAGATGAAACTAACCTTTCCTACAGTATCATAAAGGAGGAGATTGCCTAAACTATTAACTGCTAAATATGTTAGGTCTGATGAGGATTATATCTGTTTATGATTCTGACATTTTCCTCAATATCACATTGACTTTCATCTTCCAATTCAGACCTTTCCCCACAAACAGTATTTTTAAACCTCTGTGACCCTTCATTTATATCTCCTTGTCACTCAAAGAAGGGGTTGCCATTAACTCCTCCTGAATGCAGAAATACATTCTGGTGTACATTAACTTGTAAGACGAGTGATTTCAGCCCCTGTTGATGCCACTCTCCCTCAGAAAGGGTCTGCTAAGGTTCTGGAGACTGTAACAGTGTGTGTTCCATGCATGCCCACGCTCATAGAACACAGCTAAACATTCTCATCATGCAAAGAACTATACGCCAAGCACATTGGCATTGGTTAGTAGGCAAAAAAAAAAAAAAAGGTCATTACATCTTTGAAAAAACAATACTACTTTCAAAGCCTAATTGCGACAGGCCCATTTAGAAACAAAATACTATCTAAGTATAAAGAAGAGTGAGACTTGGCTTGGGATATACAGAGACTTCTGATTCCACTCTGCCAGACAAGTGTCTTCTTCTTATTCAATCACTACAACTGCCAAAAAAAAGAAATGAGATGGCTGTGATTTGCTTGTGCTTGGTGCCATTGTGGTCAGATGTGTAAAACAGAATCTTCCATTTTTAAGGTTTGTTAACTGTAAACATTAATAGTCCTTGGGGTTTTCAAATTATTATGTCCATTTCTAGAACTTTTCCAATATCCCTAATAGCCTTCTTTATCTATACTCATATTTTTATGAATATTCACATACACACTTGTCAGGAGCCAATTTCCTCCTAAAATCATTACAGGAACCATCACCCTGGGGAGTCTGCAGAGAACCCCACACCCCTAATTGTGTTAAGAATGGTTCTATTGACAGAGCCTACCCCACACCCAAATTGGCTGTTAATGAGAGCTATCTGTTAGCGGAACCCACCCCCCATTCCAAACTATCTAGGGAACTAGGTGTGTCATCTCCTAGTTGCAACTTCCAGGCCTACTGTGACTTGACCGAAGATAACCTCCTGCCTACGTGACCAACGAGGACCATGTGACCAACGTGAACCACGCGGCAAGAGCCCAGAACCCTGTGCCCCATCCCCCCAACTCCTTACCCTATAAAAGGTTGTATCTCGTCCCTAATAAACGGAGGCTCTGACAAACTATGCATGGCCTTCTTCCTGTCTCCTAGCCCATATCTTCCAGGTAGTGCCTCTCCGTGACCCTGGAATAACTGAACTGCCAGGCGGGCTACTAACCCTAGACTAAGTGGCCCGCCAAGGCAATCCACACACACTCAACTTGCATTACAAGACTGGTGAAGTGCTGAAGAAAAAAAATTAAACAACCCTAAGTAAAATTATCCATATGGGCTTGTGTTCTTATGTTAGCACATTATTTCTCTTGTGTATCTGTGCCAAAAGGAGGAAAGGGGTATTAAGAATGTAAGTCCCCTGATTTTAATCGCAAGAAAATTTATTAGAAGAGTCCAAATAAAATTTCTATATATGGCTCATATCCACAAAATTATGTTTCTGTGTGTGTGCATTGTGCATCTCAATATATGTATGTGTTTTGATATAGTATGGAAATATAATATATAAAATAGACAAACAAACTGAGTAAACTACCTCTGAGAAAAGCTAGAATACAATTATTAATAAAAAATAGTAGCCCATATCAGAAATAGTGTGCCTACATAAATTTTATCACATGGAAAGCTCACCTTAAACTATATTGTTTCTTCCATATAAATAATGTTATAATTGAGAAGCTTTATTCCTGAGCAGAACAAGGGTTTAAATAAATCACACATTTCAGCCCAAGATGTCATAAAAAACAAAGGTTTAAATATAACCCTTTGTAATCATTGAAAATAGTAAAATAATACTTCTTTATAGAATGTAGCAAGACTAAGAAATCTACTCTACATGGGAAGTAGAAAAAGATAAGATCTCCTGAGTAAATTGGGAGCATGGGGACCTTGGGGAACGACTAAAGGGGGGAGGGGAAAGCCAGGGAGGTGAGCAGAGAGAAAAATGTAGAGCTCAATAAAAATCAATAAAAAAAAATGTAGCAACAAGAATGGATTTTAGGATGTTCCAAGTTCAAGCTCCTTGCTTTACAGAGGCAAAATCTTATGTCTAGGAAAGATAAGTGACATTTTTTAAATTTTCCCGTTGCTCTGGCAGTGGTTTTAAACTGAATCTTAGCTTATTTTTCTATCCCCATATTTCTGTAGTTAGAAAATATTCTGAACTTCAGATTCCATTTGTGTTACAAATATGAACTGGCTATTAAACAACATAGAAACTGTAGATTATATTATATGCCTTGTAATATTTATATTACATTCATAATTTGGTTGCTTATAGAATTTTGACATAGTTACCAGCAACTGGGCTTGTCCATGTGATGGTTTGAAAGAAAATAACCCCCATAGGGCACTATTAAGAGGTGTGGCCTTGTAGGGGTAAGTGTGTCACTGCGGTGGTAGGCAGGTTTTAAGGGATCCTGCTCTCAAGCTTTGCCTGCTCGGGCGCACAGTTGCTTCTGATGCGTGTGGATCAAGATTTAGAACTCTTAGTTCATTCTCTAGCACCATGTCTGTCTTAAACATGCAAGAAGATAATGGACTAAACTCTAACACTGTAAGCCGATCTAAATTAAATATTTCCTTGTATAAGAGTAGCTATGGTCATGGCCTATCCTCACAGTATTAAAAACCCTAAGACAGTAAAATTCAATTAAAATACTTTTTTCTTTGAGACTATTAGTCCACTTTGTTGACTTTTTTGTGTGTGGGGGGGAGGATTGTTAAAATTTCACAACTAGAATAAAGATATTCTGAGGTATTGAATTATTATTTAGTATAATTACTATATTACTGTTATTCTAAGGGGAAAAATAGCAAGCATAGTGGCTGGCATCTGTAATGACAAAGCTTGCTACAGTAAGAAGGAGTTTCAACATGAGCTTGAGGCTAGGATGAGTTAGAGAGTGAGACTATATCTCAAATAAACATGACCTAAATAAATAAGCAAAATAAAACACTGACTTTAACAGTTTAACATATATTTTCTCTCTGCCTCCAAATAAAGCATTAAAATACATACACACACAGATACACAGACCAAACATGCACATACACATACAGACATATATATGAAAACTAGCTCACATACATACACATACATATATGGCCACACAACAAACGCTCTCTATTCTCTCTCTCTCTCTCTCTAGTTCTCTCTCTCTCTCTCTCTAGTTCTCTCTCTCTCTCTCTCTCTCTCTCTCTCTCTAGTTCTCTCTCTCTCTCTCTCTCTCTCACACACACACACACACACACATACACACACAAAGACACACCCACAAATACACACACATACACAAATACTTTGAAAGTTATCTTGGATTTAAAAAAAAAAAATCCCACATCCATCTCCTGAATTCCTTTTTGCAAAATATCAAAGTTAAAAGAAAAAACTGAATCATAGCTGTGCTATGAATGAGGTGTGTATACATGTCATAATGGAAATGAATAGGATGATGGGAGTGACAGTTTTCTTCATCATATGCATAATATTAGTGATTGAAATGCAGGATGTTCCAAAAGCTATTAGAGAAACCACCTTCAGATTATAGAGCAATCCTCCCAGATTAAGGAAGGAATACCTGGGTATTATGTCTCGACATGGCAAAAGAATGAAACAAGGCGTTCAGAAATGAAGCCACATGTTACACTGGAGTTAAATAAAAGATGGAATATTAAGAAGGGTGTCATATGCTGCTCAAACCTTAAACAAATCCTTTCTTGCTGAGAAAATAAACATCTCTATTCTTTTAAAAGTGTTTACATCTAAATGAAGAATCTGCATAATTTGGTGTGCTTATAAATATGCAAGCAGAAGAGTATTTTCTATTAAATGAAAGCTGAATTAACATTAACAGAAAACTCAGTATAACATTACTGTGTTGACAAATGGAATATGTCCAAATATTTTAGCTGTCTTTTACATTCACACTGGCAGAATGACATTTATGGCATGCTTTCTTAACAGAAGACTTTGAAAATATTTTGGCTTAAACTACCTTTCTGCAGGGATTATGATAAAAAGAGCAAAACCAGTTAGTAAAATATAAATACATGATTTGATGAATGGATGTGTAAAATAATGAGCTCACAGTTGGGTGTCTGAACGGAGGAAATGAATGGTCATTTCTTTCGGTGTACAGGGCACTTTTATTCTCTGCTTTCACACATTCGAGTTAGATGAGCCACCCGACACAACAGTCCACTCCTGTCTGTGTGACTTCTGACTTTGAATCTACACCACAGAAAAATTTCCATCATAATTTCTATTATCAGTTTACAATTACATGTCTATTTAAGCTATGCCGGATGGTAAAGGTAATAGAAAACTAAAACACTTACGGAGCTCCCTGACTGCATGTATAAAGACGGTCTGTAAAAAGAAGGAAGTAACTTACGGTATTCGCTATTGGAGATCAGCACTAGAGTGGAGCCGCACACAAAGGATGGCATTCGGGAACGGTTAAACCAATGGAAGAGAACTGACAAAACACACAGCACAAGACAAAACGCTGTGATTGTCAGATACTGTTAGAAACTCACAATACAGTAAATTAACTCGAAAGGAGAGTGAAAAGAATTTATCCTTATTGAACAAAGATTTGAAAAAAAATCTAATAGGTTGATATTATCTGATCTACAAACTGCAGAAGGTCTGAACAAGATCTGACTGTAGGCAAGCTTGTAGAATATTTTTTAAACTAGTGATTAATGTGGGAGGGCACAACTAATTTGGGCCATGACCATCCCTGTGCTTGCTAGTGCTTCTGGATACGACAAAAGAGCAAGCTGAACGTTCCAGTGAGTAGCACTCCTCTATAGCCTCTGCATCAACTCCTGACTCCAGGTTCCTTCCCAGCTTGAGTTCCTACCCTGATTTCCTTTGAGGGTGGATTGTGATGTGGAGGTGTAATAAACAAAATAAGTCCTTTCCTCTCCAACTTACTTCTGTCTGTGGTATTTCTTAACAACAGTAAAACCCCTAACTAAGAAAGCAGGTTTATTGACAAAAGTATATTTTGAAAGCAGTTGGCAATATTGATCAAAATTGGAATTGTTGAATATTTGCTTGACGCGGCATTTCTCATCAGAAACATTTACTTAAGAGTCCACCACACAGAATGTCAACATTTTCTGAGAGGAATGTTCATGAGGTTAACTTTTGGAAGGTAAACATATACAACCTAAGATACTGTGGGCTGCTGATTGAAGAATGTATAGTTTCTATAATGTCATACTATGGAATTGTTAAAATAACTGAGGTAGAAATGTGTACACTGTCAAATCAGCAATACAGTTAAATAACATCATCACAGAAGAACACATAGGGTTATGTGAAGTAATAAAGCTGTCTATTCTTTTTTTTTTTTTTTTTTTTTTTTTTGGTTTTTCGAGACAGGGTTTCTCTGTGGTTTTGGAGCCTGTCCTGGAACTAGCTCTTGTAGACCAGGCTGGTCTCGAACTCACAGAGATCCGCCTGCCTCTGCCTCCCAAGTGCTGGGATTAAAGGCGTGCGCCACCACCGCCCGGCTAAAGCTGTCTATTCTATAATCCATTCATGAGCCACCCTATGTAATAGCCCATTGTTGTCTATATGACTCCTGGCTTTGAATATTCAGCAAAGATGATTTGCCATTATAGGTCTACATAACTAGAAGTATTCCAAAAATACTCCAAATTATTAAAAATGGTTACTTCTGGGAAGCATAGTAGATTTGGAAGCAAAAGGAGGTGTAAAATTCTGTCGCTGTAACATTGTTCTCTCTGGGGAACTTGAAGGTGTATATTTATAAGTTTGTACTTTTTAAGATAATGATAACTACATCAGAAAATTCACAAGGAAGCTGAAGTCCTCCATCAGAGGACTGGGGCAGGGGCTGACTAGCACTGAAGGACAAAATTTGCTCAAATGCTTAGTGATTATGTGTAGATAACAAATTTGAAATTGAAGCTAAAACAACCATGGCCTCAACCCTACACAAAGGACTATAGGCAACTTAGAAAAGCAGGGAATGGGAGGGTCTTCCCCAAGGAAAAGCTCAGCAATTCTTATCCCATGCCAAATGGTAGGAACCATACACAGAAGTAACATTGTATGGTATGGGCTCAATAGGTTATATTTAACAATATATTCATATATATATATATATATATATATATATATATATATATATGCATGCAGTAAGAGTGAAAAAAGGCAATCAATTTGAAGAAGAACAGAGACCGATATATCGGAGGGTTTGTAGGGAGAAAAGGAAAAGAGAATATTTTATAATTAAATTACAATCTCAAAAATTAACAGAATTGAGAACTAAGAAAGATCTCACACATTCTTTGAACTTTATGCAAACCACTAGGAGATTCTGGCTTCCTGAATCAAGTCATGATCCCATGCTGTGTAACCGAAGGTGGGTGGCAAGCACAAAAGTTTGGCAATGGGATATGTTTCTGAACCTACAATACATGCTAGTTATTCAAACACGCAGTGAACCTGTGTTCTTTCTGACAGGGCTTTTTACAGTGTAGTGTGAAACCCAACACATCTCGAGAGCCACGCTTGGGAACTCACTTTATGTTACAGCCTGTAATACAACACTACATTCACAAACACTCCCTCTGGGGAGAACTGAGATTTTTTTGCATCTCACGGACTCTAGCATTTTTACTGTGAACATAGGACTTTCTACTGAAATAAAAAATATATATAACGTTTGAATTAACAAAAGTAAAGGCTTATACAGCAATCCGTCCTCAGCATGTAAGTATAAAATTAGAAAACCTTTGTACTTTTTGGAGTTAAAACATTTGATTTTTTTAAATAATATTTATGGTCATTGATTTGATTTTATTAAACAGAAGTTAAATAAATTTTGTTTGGGTTTAGGAGAGTGTTTCCAAAAATTCAGAAATGCTTATAAATACATTCCTGCCATTTGGCAGTATGTGAAGTGTCATTCTTTGCTTTGACAAATGTAAAATTAAAATATCAGTCAACTCTGAAAAATGATGAAGGTGTTTACAATATATTTGATATATACATATATATTAGAAAGAGAGATCATGTCTTAAGTAAACAGAAGCCAGAGCACAACTTTGAGTTAGTTTTCCCCTTACTCCAGGGATTCTGAGAATTGAATTGAGGTAAAAAATCATCAGTCTTGCACTGCAAGACCCACTGAGTCTTCTTACGGACACAAGCTTTATTTTTTGTATATAAAATAAATAAGCATATTCATCTCAATTTATACAACTTTTTTTAAATAAACTTCCTTACATGTCAAGAACCTGTAGTAAATTTCATTTTTTAGTATTAATTATCATTAAGTACTTTATTCATATACTTATACATACATTTAATAAAATGCACATAAAATTATCTCCGGGGAAAAGGGTTATGATTGGAAGAAAATAAGGAATACTTCTACAAGACAACGGTTCCTTGGGGAGAAGAAAAAGACAGGGTAGTCAAAACAAGCTAACCTTTGATTAAATTCCATTACTGAAGTCGGTGTCATGAGGCCTGCAACATGTCCACTGTGGCCCTTACACAAAGATGCTTTTTTAGGTTTGGGTGTCATTGTTCAATATTTTGAAAGCAGTGGCTTGAAGAAATGACTGAGGCACGTAATGTAGTCCCTTACTTCTCACTTGCACATCACTGAATTGCAATGTCACCATTTGCCAATGCTCATTCTTTCCTCTGGGCTTAGGTAGCATTGGGCATTAAACAGATAGGAAGGGTATCTTGAGATTTGAATGACATGTAGTGTTCAACGCTGACATATAGAAATGGTAGACAGCTGTCCTGGGGGTGAGGGGCAAGAGACAGACAGTTTCAGCCATCATGGAAAGAGGCAGAAAGTAAATAATTGGTGCATAAATGGGGCTTCAGATAACATGTTGAGCACAAAGGCCCTAGAAGACCAGAGAGCACCGTGCAGCCTCAGAAGCAAAGCTTGTCATGCGCCCACATGAATAAATGCAAGGGAGCTATTTGAAAAAAGGCCATGGCACAGCTAATCCAGAATATTAGCCAAGTAAAAGCTGACTTTAGATTAGACCATTATAGCAAGAACCCTGCCCAGAAAACAAGGAAGACCTAGAAGCTAAGAGATCAATAGCCCTCAAAACTAAGAAGTATTGTAAACATACTTGAGGGAGAGTTTTGCTTTTGTTCCTGTTTATTTGTTTGCCACTGAAAGAACAGAAACAGGGCATTAATTCTAGAATGTTGAGAATCCTTATATATCTAGCTCTACGTTTTCTTATTAAAGAACATTAAAATGCACATACTTTTTATTTCATCTGGCTAACTCTATAGGCTCTATATGAAATAATTAATTTGACATTTTCATGAGAGATGCAATCAAGGAATATTTCCCAGTTATTCCCGCAGAGAAACACTCCTTCCCCCTTCTTTCTTGGCTCTGGTATAGATGGGGATGGACAGCAAAGCATTTAGTTGGCAGCATCTGTGGCTCTGCATGCTTTACGAAGTTGTTGTTGTTGTGAGAGGAGGTAGTAATGAGTTTGCACTGTTCCTTCTCTGTTATCAAGTTACAACTAACTAGTACTCTCAGAGTAGCCTTAGTAATGTCCCAAGCAGTTGCAGATCAAGAAGAAAGGAAAATTAAACCAAAATCCAAGGTCTAGAAACCCAAATTGAAATACTTGTAATATCTAAACTCATGCCAGCCACACGGAAGGGGCTGGTTATGAGCCTCAGGAAGTTAGGAGTTAAAAAAAAAAAGAAAAAAACCACAAGGAGTCATGGGCAGGTAAAAAAAATCATTCATTTACTGGCATACAGGCGGATGGGGAGGCAGTTGCAGACAGGTGCTAAGGTATGTATCAGCGCACATACAGGTCTACACACGACAGCACAGACGAACAGGTACATGTGCCTCGAATGAGCACACACAGGTCTATACAGGTGGATTTGGCAAGGCAAAGGTGAAGACATAGGTTCTATATCTCCCCCCAATGCTGTGTTTATACAGACTCATGCAGGATGATAACGTACGTAACAAATACTATTGCTTATTTTGGGTCACTGTCATCATCAGCAGTTGCCACCAGTAGCTGACTCATGGTTCTCTGGACGCCTAGTGCCAGCCTCGGTTTGATGACTCATGCAGGGTTTCTATATCAGTGCCAAGTGGTGTGAACAGGAACAAGCCTCTATGGTCTTGTGTTCCCTTCAGGATTATCGTTTGAAATGGTGATTCAGCAACAGAAGGCAGTATCAAAATGGGCTCTAACCCATCATCTCCTGTAATTATTTACTTTACCTCTGATAGCATAATAACATATAACACAGTCAAAGAGAAAAGCAAGCCCCAATGACCTCATTTCCTTCTGTTGACCTGAGAACTAAGATCATATTTCCCTGAAGTGTTGTTGGAAACAAAATAATTATGTCTCCAAATACTTCTAATATGAGTCTCATATGTAGATAATCAATTTTACTTTGGATACACTCATAAGACTTTGTTTTGATTCAACAAATGAGTTATGGTCTGGTGGATATAAGATGAACTCATTCAGATTGAACACCTAAATCTATAATCGTTTCCATATGATCATCATTCACATTCCTGTCCATTGTCATGGCACCCTCTTTGTCTGTTTTTACTTTTAAATAATTCTGGGTGGTGCTAAACAGTCCAAATGATGTGGCCCCATAAGGTTTTTATACATTCAAGTTGTTTGGTCAGAACTAAATGTTCAGCTCTAGAGAGCATTTCATTTATCTGTTACCTTTAGAGCCTGACACACAGTAAGACATACACAGTAAATGTTTGTAAAATTATTTGCTGCCATCAGAGCACAGTTAGTTGTCTAAATACCCACTGAGGCACACAATGGCCGTAAACATGTTTTAGGGAAGTATAGTTTCCATTATTCATTAACTTTCAATTATCTTTCCTTCTTCTCTATTGAAAAAATTAAAGTCCCCTGAAATATTTAAAATTCAATTTATTCAAAGTGCCAGTCCAGTAGGAATAATGGTGTCATTAAATGTTTTAACTGAGATCTAGAGTATCATTTTTTTTAAAAAAATACATGTTCAGGTGGTGTGACATTCTGGATTTTCCTAGCATTCAACTAAGCTAATAAAGAGTCATAAAAGAATGTGTCTATCTAGCAATTAACTCTAAAAATTGAACAATACATTGGTTATCCATTTCATTTTCATTATAGGCTGTGTAGTTTGTAATTTAGATTAGTGGACTGTAGAATCTATTTTAGAACCCAATAAAACTGGATATGAATGAGGGATGCTCCAAAAATATTTTAAAACTTAGTTTCAGCTCTTAAATGCAAGGTTGTAATACTGGTAACCAACAGCAATTAATTGTCTCTCCTGAAAGCCAATCATAAAATAACACTCACGGAATCTATTCCACGCACATTTGGCACAAAGTTGCTAAAGCCTCTGGTATTAAAAGACAATAAAAGATCATATGCCTGAATGAGAAATCACAAACTAAACATCGCTTATTTTGTATCATAAAGGTTTCTAAAACGGACCCATGGATAATGATTCATCTTAAAGTCTAATAATTTTCTTTTATAATTATTCATATTCATAGAGAAAAGTTTTCCTTTGGCTGACTTTCACAGAAATCCAGATCCCACTCATGTCTCTTTGTAATTCAACCTGGCAGAATATTTCAACCTTGAAACCTGCTAATATAAAATGAGAACAAATAACAACAGAAAATCCAAACCAGGAAGGCTGGATTTGAAATCAGGAAAGAATCCCCCTCTGTCATGTACTTGGTGTATGACCCCACATACCGTACATAAGACTCTGTATCTGAGTGGAGATGCACAGTCATGCCAACTTGAGAGTGATGTTATGGGACTGATACAGAGGCGATCAGATAGAACTACTTTCAACAAGAGTGGGGGTACAAATTTCCAATCACATGTTCTTGAGTCCATAATATTTATAGGCAAGAGCCAGGCAGATGGGAAAGTGAGGGTATGAGTCTATTTGCCTACATAATATTTTCAACATATGAAAACTTACTGTAAGCCTTCCTTCTAGAACAGTTGGGGCAGAATGTGTAGACTTCATTAAGTCACTAGGAAATGGATATTTTCTTGATATGACAACCTTGTGCAAGAAACTGGAATCAGAAATGAAAGTTAGGAAGACTATGAAGACGCGTGACGACAGGCAGGGAGTTAAGCAAAATAAAGAAAGTAGCCACAAAGCATAATTAGTGACACCTTATATGCAGGCAAGAGCAAAGCCATCTGAACACAAGATAAGACTTAATAGCACTCACCAAATGGTGAAATGACAGATAGTAAAACTGTTCTCAGAATGATTAAAACGACAAGGTCCATTTTGTAGAAAGTCTTTTTGTACCTAAACTGCATCAACTCAGGTTCAAGCCATAAAAAAGCACAATCAATCATACAGTAAAAGCACTGATTGCCAAAACAATTAAAGAGTGAGTTAAGAACAATGTCAAACCTACGGTTAAATTACAAACACAATGCCAAGTTATTGAAAAGGACTTGAAAAATGTGATGAATGAAAATGCCGAAGCAGAGAAATGTTCATCTGAAAGGAACAGGAAATTAGAGTGGTATGCCCGAGAGCGATCGATCAGCTGGGCAGAACAGCAGACCTTCCGGGAGTGCACTACATTGTTCTTGTCCGTTCCCCTCAGGAGAACCTCTAACCTGGATTCAGCAGCAGCTCAACTGGAGGCTGCTCATCTGTAAGGCAAATGACATAAGTAAGGGAACTGGCCACCCCTCTGCTCACCACCTCACTGGCTTCCACTGCGATGTAGTTTAAGAGTAGACTAAGAATAGGACTTGAGCAGTCATGGCTTGTTCTTCATGTCTACACACAACATAGTGAAATACTACAAGAATGTATTTTAAAGTTGAAGGGAAATAGATACGATATTCTGCTAGTAAACATTGCCTAAAACACAGATGAGAACTCTTTCAAATACATAAGTTAGTCATTTTTTTTCTTCTAGAGTTCCCCATACACAGAATACATATACATACATAGCACAAACATGCATATACGCACTTGTACACAACACACACATTCATGTACACACACAAAAAATACATGTGCGTGCATTCACATACAAAGACAACACACATACACACACAATGAGAGCTTATTTTAAGTCGGTCTACTAAAAAAACAATCTCAGTATTCTTTCTTGAAAAGGTAAGGAGGTAGAACTGAGCTCAACAGCATTAAAGAGGAGAAAATTAGTCAGAATTCAAAGAGCTCAGGTAGCAGCAAGAGTGGAGTTTGCTAGAGTGGGATGAGTATTAGAAAGAATATGCTGTAGGTCCTTCTCTGTAACAAAATAATGGTTGTGTTCCAATGGAAAGAAATTATCTAATTCTACAGAGTCTTAAGTACATTGCAAAAAGTTAAAAAATAACAGTAACAAACAGAGACATTAATGTTATATAAACTATTATTACAGTTATGTTATAAAAAGTTTTATCAAAAGCATTAATTACACCAAAAACAAAAGTAGCTATGTCATAGCGCTGTTGCAATATTGAGAAAAGATTCAGAATATTGGATATGTTTAATTCTTCCAAAACATAACAGATCTCTCTGTCTGTCTGTCTGTCTCTCTCTCTCCATCCCCCCCTCTCTGTATGTGTGTGTGTATGTATGTATATGTGTGTGTGTGTGTGTGTGTGTGTGTGGAAATCATTAACTCAGAATACAACTTTGCTCTATCAGCTCTTCAATCCATATGAAATAATGTATTTCCATTGCATCAGCATTTTTTTTCATAGCAACACAAATAGTTAAATTAAATTGTTGGATAAAGTTTTACAGACAATATGTTAATTAATCATTGTGTGGTATTTGCCAATCATATGCAGAATGATGCTCACCTGGGACATCTTACATTGCATAGAGAAGTCAGCTCTTCCTTGACCACAATTAGCGCGAACCGGGTGAGTTTTCTGAATCTATCGTCACGGGCCACAAACTAAATATATATCCACAGAGAATCCCAATTTCAGCTTATTTCCTAGAACCACCCACCATCATGGTATTTGGACTCAGCATTCTTGCCCTGCACAACTGCTTAGAAGCAGTATTAATTATAACAGAAAGTACAGGACCTTGGCTAGACTTAGAGGAGAAAAAACAAATTTAGAGAAATATATAGCCTTTGAGGAAAAGTCAAAGGAATGAAGAATGTCCTGTCTGGAGAGCCTGGTGATGTAATACATATCCTTCAAATAAATAGAAGTGGTCTTTTGAAAGCTGACTAAACACTTAGGCTTGCATTGGAGAAGGAGGATTAGGGCGGGCTATCCACAGACTTCTAAAGTTCCAGTGTCTTGTCACGGAATTCTCTTTCCGGGAAGATATTTCAGAATAAATTCATCTCTGCCTTTCAGTGGAAATCGACTTTTGGGACAGAGAATGTAAAAAGCATTGAACTGGGTGACCTTTAAAGTCTCTGTGGCACCTTTGACTCCACATCACGCCTGGGGAGCGGATGCCAATTCCAACTGTGCTAGCCTTGAGAGATGGCAACCCCATGGCGATTTACCAGGTCTGCAGATGAAAAGCAACACGGTAGGAGATTCTCCATCATCAGGGTTCTCCACAGGAGACCAAACTGCTATTCCTTGGTTTTCATTTTGTCTATAGCATTATTTCATTTCCATTGCTCCGCAGGTAGATTGTACTTCATTGCACTGTGAGCCAGGCTCGAGTCAACTAAACTTTCAGGAGGAAAACATTTAATCCTGACAAGAACAGTAGATCTACATCACCCCTCCCTCAGTTTGATCGTAAAATTATTAGGTCAAATACACCCACTACTGTGGGTGTTACTGATCAAATACTTAGGGATTAAGGCTTAAGAGTTCTAACCTGAAGACACCCAGAAACCTCTCTGTGGTGTGAAACTTCTCAAACTACCTCTGAAATGACCAGAAGTCGGTAGGGAATACAGGAACCCCCAAATACGCAAATAACCCAAGGTCAGCGGGTTTTTGTTCTTGTTGCTGTTTGTTTGTTTGTTTGTTTGTATTTTTTTTTTAGCCTGCTGTGACTTAATGTGCTTTCATTAAGAAAAAAGTGAGGGATACTAGCCTAAGAAATTTGCTGGAATTACAAATTCTTACCATTTTTTAAATGAGTAATCTCATTAGGGTTTAACCACAAAATCTCTCTGCTGGTCTTCTGTATATTTCCTGCAATACACTGTAGAAGGAAATTTGTACATATATCTAGTAAGAATCTCTAAACACTGTCATTTTACATTCCCCTTACATTTTTCCTTGTTCTATTTACATGTATGTAGGATGGGAAATCAAGAGAGGGTGTCCAAGAGTTACATCTAAGCTTTTTATATTCAATTTGTCATACAGTGGAAGAGAATTCATTATTGGCATGGAAGTTTCTGTGGGTGAATTTGAAAATTCAAATGTGTACAATGTAGAAAATTGTGATTCTTTACAAGTAACCTGAATTTATAAAACAAGAATTGGTATGATAAGATGCACTCAAGAGACAACTTACACAACACTCACAGGCAAAATTTCATCTTGACATGTTTCTTTTTTTAAAAAAAAATAACCTATAAATGCTTATGGAGGCCCTGTTGTGCCCATGGTACTGTGCTAACTGATGTGAAGATAATGATGTGTGTGACATAATCAATTAATAAACATATTTAATTAATGTTTAGTGAGCATAATGTACAAAGCAAACTGTTTGTTAAGCTTTGGGAATATTGAAATAAGTATAAATGATAACAAGTCAGCTGTGATTCATATGTCAAGAAACCTTACAGCATGCAAGGTTGTGAGCAGGAATTGTGGGGTAAAGAGGTGCACAGGATCAAGAGAGTTGGGAAGATAGCTCAGGCATTCTGGGAAAGCTTCCCTGGTTAGGGAAGCCAGACTAATGCTTTGCGTATGGGCTTGATTTAGAGATGGAAGGAGAATGTCCCTATCAGACTATTAAAAGCCAAGAGTGGCCAGCCATCCAGAACCCTGAAGCTGAGCGGGAGCCACAGCAGAAGTAGGTGATACTCTATTGGTCAGAAGAATCTCCAGGCATGGAAGCAAAGACAGTGAGGCCTGACTGTCTAAGAGCTGCCTGTTGTTTCTCTTCTATTACTTCTTCCTTATTTGTTTTCATATTGTTGATAGGCTTTTCAAGCCGTGCCAGGCAGGTAATAGAGTAAGGGGAGATGTGTGTTTCTTTGTGCCAACGTAAAACTAAACCTTTAGCTGAGGAAGATCATATAGTTGCTGTTCCTTCTTTCCTCTGTTCTTTGCAACTGGATTGAAATAATTGAGCAGCATTCTCATACAGCACTGAAGAATTATTTTCAGATGCATAAAAAAAGTCTGAGGAAATTTACAGCCTCTCTCATTGTCCTCATAGCCATGTAAGTGAAGGGGTCTGAGCATACAGCTGCAATGGGGGAAAACGTAGCCCACTGTAGAAAAAGCTCACTATATACTTCACTAAGTACTATAGGCTCACACGGTCACAGCTAAGTTCATCTCTCTTGACAAAGCTCAATGGTGCTTCTGTAGTGAACTTGAGCTCCTTTTCCAGCTTTAGAAGATAGATGTTAGCAACCCTAAATCACTATGATTGAGTAAATCCAAGCAGGGTCTGTATTGTTGAGACTATGAGCTTCAACTATTACTTCTTCAGCTTCCACTTTATACTAAGGATATTTATTGTTCTGCCAAGGTGAAAATATACCTACTTATTCATGTTGACTACATTGCTTTGAAAATTATAGAGTCTGAGGATAAGTTATACAACTTCTTTGTATACAAAAAATAAGATGGATATATATCTTAATGAAATCTTTAATAACAAATTTTAAATAAAAATATTTTCATGCAGAAAAAGAACTAAATCTTTTTAGTGAAATGATCAAAATTTTAATTTTTATGTTAAAGGATCTTAAGTAAATAATTGAATTATCAAATAAAAGCTCAGGGAATAAATATAGGTAATTTTCAGCAACAAATAATGAAAAAAACAATTAGGAAAAAGAAAACATAAATAAGCAAAGTAGATAAATTATAATTCCAGACAATAAGAAATCCTGGCTAGCTGTCCTGAGAGAGTTCTTACTTCACTCTCTTGCAAGGTTTTATGGTAGAATAAACATGCAATTCAGGAAGGAAAAACTGTGTAGCCAGCAACTTCTAAATTGAACACAGCCTTCCTGAGTTTTAAGCTGAAAGAAAACATTCAACTTGGGATGATGTAAAAGAACCTGGCTCTGCAAAGCTTAAGTTTGTCTGTGACCTCTAGCTCTGGTGATATTCCTTCACAGTATCTCAAAGGAATTCATTTTTCTCATTCATATAAAAATAAGTATGAAATCTTGCACTTTTTATTAACATTATTTATGGAAATCAAACTTTATGATGCAAATACTATGTATTTCATGAGTTCTTTCTTAAATTGACTACTCTGTTCTTTGCATGCTTACATTGTGGCCTAACAGTCCATTGCAACATGATTATTTTGCTTCCTATAGTCGCTCACCTTGTCATTCTGTGGGTTACTTGTGGTAAGAGAGCATATGTAGATACCACTGTAAGGATCTATTAGAGTAAGTAAGATATAGGGATGTGACCAGAAAATTTATGTTGGGTGAAAGTAAGAAGGAAGTTGGTAGGTAGGAGAGGAGGGAGAGAAGGAGACAGACAGGGGACAGAAGGGAGGGAGGGAGGAAAGAAGACACTAATTTGCAGATGGGAGCTGAGTGGAGGGAGATTAGGTACAGAAAACTTACCTGGGCCTGCACATATTCTGATTCTGTGGACCCATTCTGATCACCCCTGAGTATGGGTTAAGAATAAACTGTGTCATCTTATTCAGTTCTACTAATAATGCTTATTCTTCAGGACTTTTGAATCTTCTTTTCTTAGTCCAGTAGAAAATAATTAGGACCTTGAGAATTGACACCAACTAGGGGACCTTAGTGGTTACCCACTGAGGGTTCCAGATATGTTTATCAATAGTAAAGATATATAAGACTAAAATTCTAATTGGATTTACAGGAAGGGTTGTGCTCAGCTGGAACGCATTCCCTAGGTTCACACCTGCCACCACCTGTTTGGTGTTAAGAGAGTTCAAGACTGTCTTTAGGCCTGAGTCTACAAGGTTGTCTTTTATACAAGATACATCCTGGCTGGATGACAGCCGTGACAATTTAAAAGTCACCCAAGCAGAGACACCCGAGGGTGCAACAGAAGAAACATCTCATTGCATTTTAACTGCATTTTATTTTACACAGTTGTCAGGAGCAAAATGAAGGCGGTAGAGTCGGAGGTTGAAAGCTTTAAAAATAAATAAAAAAGCGTTGCTTACCATGAGTAGAGGTGTTAGAGCTGCACAGACATATAGACACTTGGATAGTTGATGTAGCTATCAGTGTGGAAAGAGGGTTTATGTTGAGGGCAGTGTTGGGCACAGAGGTGTGAATACAGCCTAAGGAAGGGTTAGGAGTTTGGAAGGAAGTCGCTGCTATGGATGCAGAAACAATAAGATATGGAGATAGGTTAGCTCTGTGCTCAGGAGAGAATATTGTTGTTTCACTCTTCATTTCTCGATTTTAATTTGCTTAGAGCAATGTACTTCTCAAGCCCAGATTCAAACTAGTGGAGTAGGCATTACCTGGCATCCTAAGAAAGTCAAAACCATTGGCCCTGTCCCAGTCCTAACAGCACTAGAAAGTCGAATGACTCATGTTTAGCAGCTCTTTGGAGTTTCATTGACTTTTCAGGTTGAAGCAAAACTCACCTGGTGAGAACGTGCATGCTGAAACTTGAAATTACAGAAGATTGGATATGGGTCACAGTTACATTATTTAATATTCAAGTTGCTTTGTTTTCACCACAAGCCGTAACCTCAAATATACAAATAAACATAATTATAAAATATTTATAATACATTAAGAAAAAAGTAAAGACCCAAGTACAGTTACAGGGTAAAGTACAGTTTAAGAATGGGGTATGTTTCTGCCATACCTGTAGCCCATCGTCTGTACCATAGCCTTGCTTTTTAAATCATTCACAGTACAGGTCCAGGATCAGTCTAAAACACATGTGGGAAGCTAATATAATTTGGACACTTCGTGATATCTTGGCATCTCCAGACATCTTTCTACCCCAGCTATGTCTCAATTAAAGAAGCATTATATAAATATATACTATTATTAGTCAAACTTTTTAAATGTGTTGAGAATATGTCTTAAGTAAAAATTTATATATATATATATTAACATAAATCTGACGGCTTATTCTTTTTACAAATATGAAATGCTATGTAGCAGTTTAAAACAACAGACGGCATTAAAATGGGTTCTGATTTCGTTTATATTTCAGCCAATATTATTCTCATTATATACAAAATACAGGAGGATCAGCTTATAATGCAAAACTTCATTCAATTTTATCAGACATGAGTCCTGAGAGGCTGTCTCCTAGTCCTATGTAATGTGAGCCCTGTTTAGCATTATAGTGACATTATAAAGTCATGACGACTGTCTCCTTGAAGAACTTTTATTTATGGGAACATACAGACCATTTCCCTTCATTTCTAAGAGGAGATAATAAACAGGAGTTAGGTTCATGAAAAATAAAATCTGAAACCTACTTCCCAGAGAAGTAGATATGCATATAAAGCCTAGGAAGTCTACATAGAAAATATAAGCAGGAAAAGCAGTTGCTTATCACGGTCTTTTCTCTGATAACATGATTTTGTGAAACAGTTTTTCATATGACCATGTAGACATAGCATGGGGAACATTTGATGACACTCTTACGCTGCCAAGTCATCCTGAGGATCAATAGACTGCCAGATAGGCTTTGCAGTGCTTTTTTCTCCCTATGTGCTACGATCTTATTCACAGATTATTAGTGTAAGATAAATACTAAATGCCACCATGGCCAACTGCGTCCTCGCAGATGTACCCAACCATTTGAAACTGTGACACAATGTCATCTACAAAATTTACTCGGAAGCACAACACAGACCAATTTATTTTTTTAGAAAAAGGAAAAATGCAAAAAGAAAAGTCTCATAGCATTGTAAACATGTTCGTAATTTTGAGTTGGGCTGTATTCACAGCAGCAGTAAGATACACCAGCCCAGGCTTGCAAGCTAGGCATGCCTAAAAGAGTCGATTTCACAAAAAAAAAAAAATATGTGCACATATACAAAGTCCATAAATTGGCCAATAGAATCCAAGCCTTTCATTCCCCAAACTACCATTCTCCCGGTGCTTAATATCTCTCCTTCTTTCTATTTATTCTGTAATAAAACACATGTCAAAAGTCAAATGGTCTTCATTTGTCAAATGTCAGCATCCCTTGCCAATTGGTTTCTTATAAATTTCTCATCACCTAAAGGACACTGCATACAAACTATGAAACATGTGAGAGACAGCTGAGAACTACTTTCTTCTCTTAGGTTGTGAGTTCAAGTCTTATTTCTCTATTCTAATTCTCAGAAAGATAGGTGGCCTTAACGATCAGTGATTCCTGCTTAGAATTAGGAAAGGGAGGTGACAGGCCTGTGAGGTTATTGGAAGTTCACATCATAGTAACACTATTATTAGCTACCGTCCTGAGACTTAAATTCTACCAATCAGATCTTCAGCTTGCCAAGAACATTGCTGCTGACTGTTCAGAGATGTGCCATTTTTCTCCATGAAGCAATTTAGAGGATTTATTAGCAGGCATGTAGCAGGATCATCGTGCGTAGAGTTCATGATAAAGACTTCCAGTGGGGACCAGAGAGAACCAAACTGACAATTTATAAGGGCCCAAGAAAAAAACCTCAAGCCAGAGAGGTTGCATCTGTATATGCCAGAGAAATGAAAGCACTAACTCCTCATACAAATTCTGCTCATAACACAGGCAGAGCAATCTTGGCAACAAGTCCAGAGAAACACTGTAAATACACATCCAATAATATCTACACGCCCAGATCAACATTTAAATTTTTAACTGTGGAGGTGCCATTTAATGTATTCTAGTGGAAGGCACTGCAAACAAGCAGACAATTGAAATTACACTATGAGTTTAAATGAAATTGAAAATGCTCCAGAAAGTTTCCTGGGCATCAGATGATCTTGCTGTGTGGCAGAAAATCAAATTCAGATCAGTGAGTATTAGTTACCTCAGGATACTAATGTATTTGATGGTGGGTTAGGCGAGGCAATCAATCAATCAATACTGCCTGAGAATTCAATGAGCTCAAAGGACAGAAAACCAAGAATATCTATAGAGGATATTGTTTGCAATTTTTTTCTTTTAAAATGGACCTTTCACAATACATCTTCACAAGAAGTTTTTAACACTTAAGGGGACCATGTATCTTACAAGTTTGCAGGAGGGACGGAGTGGTCTGAGACGCGTCATATGCCCTGTGACTACTACCAGAGCCCGCATAGGTTGTGTTACAAAGGAAATCATCCAGAACCTCCTAGCAAGGAGTTGAAACATGAACTTCTAGCATTTGCATTCCAAATTTTGCAATTTTTTTATTAAGAATTGCTGGAGAAGGTTCAGGAAATTACAAATGGAGATTAATCTTAAAGAGAGGAAATGTAACTAAGCCTAAATATTTTAACACATGGGTTTTTCTCAGCCTAGTTATGCATTTGTAATGGATCACGTAAATCAGACTCTCTGTAAGAAGAGTTTTGCAAGAAACTGAAATAATTGAAGTGGCTCCACAGTCCTTAGAAGAGGGGCTAGCTCTACAACCTCAGTTTAGCCACATTGGCTTACAAGGTAACTGAACCCTGATAACAAGTCCTCAGAACTAAAGCAAACATTTACTGTGTGATCCTGGGCTTCAAAAGCTGACTGTGGATCTGGAGAAGTCTAGGAATCCTGAAACAAAGTCCGTGTCTGCTACAGGAGTGGCCATTGCAAATTGAATTCATTCTGTTTCACCTGCTCAGTCTTGAATAGAGCAGTTCCTCCAGACACGGCATATTTTCCTACAGCCCATGAAGGCTGAGAAGGTGCTCTGTAGGCTGGCCCAGCTTTGTCTGAATAGAAATGTCCCTAAGGGTCATTAAGTGTCATAAATCATTCTGAGATACGTATTTTTAATTTTCTATGACAAATCTTTAAGAGAGACAAGTGCTCCATGGATTTTTTTCCATGTTTGCACAGGCAGAGGTAGACGAGGTTTTATAAATCTTCTCTCATAGTCTTAACCTGATATTTATAGTACGCTCTTTCTGTGTCACACAAGTAAAAATAGACAGAAGATAACTGTGTGCTAGAGATGGGTTTGGTGCTGACAATTTCAACACTCTGTGGGTTTTGGGGTTTTTTTTGCTATTTTCATTATAAAAGCCAGACAGAAGGTGAGTGAGGATAATTTTAAAGAAACATAAGTTATTTAGTGGACAGGTTTATAACCTAAAATGTGTTTGACAATTGAACCATATAGAGCAACAGCCATTTTATAGCTCACAATGGAGCTTAGAATAATTAGTCAATTTTCCCAGGTTTGCATAATCGTTAACTTTAGTTTTCAGCTATTACTCTGACTTCCATATCATTATATTTCTAAATTAATATATTACAAACTTACAATAGTTAATATTTTGTCTTATTTTCAATAACACAGCTTTACAAAAAGACTTCATTTATTTAAACATAGAGAGCTAATTGCCAGCTACTGCGTACTTTGTGTATGGATCTGTATGTATGTGTGTATGTTACACTAAACTCAAATCATCACTACTTACATGGAATATAAAATAGGTATAAATGTTACACATTTTCTACTGGAAGGTAAAATGAAACGTTCATTCAGTCAAACATTCTAGTTTAGGGAGCCAGCCTTGATCACAATGGGTCACCTCCTTTGAAATGAAGCAATGGTTGATAACTGTAAATATAGTTGTCGCACAAAAGCAACCACTCAGATACAAATACCTTTCCCAAAGCCATCACAGGTTCTTTATACTGGAGGATAAATTTGTTTCCTGCCATGTGAAGAATCTTATGTGGGACATGAGCAACAACTCTTTATTCTACCTTTCCCTAGGAGCATTGCAATAGGAGCTAGAGAGATGGCCTTGCGTTAAGTGCACTTGCTGGGCTTTCAGCACCACATGGTGGCTCACAACCACCTGTAACTCCAGTTCTAAGGAATCAGACACTCTCTGCTGGCATCCAGAATAGCACATGCCTGCGACATATGTATATCTACATTCCTGAAAAGCACTTATACACAAAATAAATTTAAAACTCATTTCTAAACTTTAAAACATGATATTGTAATAAATCCTAAATTGTTTTTAAACTGTGTTTAAACATGCAATTGAGTCTGAAATTTGAATATCAACTTGGCATAATATTAGAAATAAAGAATGCATTTCAAATTAAACATTTTGTTTCTTTTTTTAACAGATTTTACTATTTATTTTTAATATTTATTTCTTATTACACAGTGTTCAGTCTGCAGGCCAGAAGAGGGAACCAGACCAAGTTACAGATGGTTGTGAGCCACCATGTGGTTGCTGGGAATTGAACTCAGGACCTTTGGAAGAGCAGACAGTGCTCTTAACTTCTGAGCCATTTCTCCAGCCCCCAAACATTTTGTTTCTTATTCTTTTAATGGTAACAAATGGTGCTAATTAAGTAATAGTTTTATCCTCATTAATTACTGCATCACATTGTGAACAAATAACTGCAATTGTTTGAGGTCACAGGATTAAATATTAACATTGTCTTTAAATGTCATTTTAAATTTGTTGATATTGTTCTGGCAACCAGACTTAATCAAATTTATGTGCCTTAGAAATTTACAAAGTCTATATGTGCACATAAATGTGTATTACAGTCATTCCATTTTGATAATCCTCTTATTTGTATCTAGTGACTAATAGTCATATGTTCCAAGTGTAGGAAGTACAGTTTAAGTGTGTATGGGGCACACTGGTATAAGAAGGATTAGAAAATTGTATAATTCGGCAGATATGAAGTAGAAATGCAAGCAAAATGCACATATATGACATAATAGATTATAATGCCAAATTGGCTGGGGTTTTAAGGCTCTGGGGCATAATGAACTTAGACCCTCATATTCTTTTATAGAAAACTTTTATATACATAAAAATTAAGGCCTACACATAATTAATTGTATTGTCTTTAGGGATAAATTCTTTGAAATCTGAAATAACTGAGCACATCCACTTAACTATACTGAAGCATGTTTGTTTCAGCCATACTCAATATTTACATATATGGTTTTAGAAATTAGAATATTAGAAATCACTGAAACAGATACAAAATCACACTTAGCAAGGTAAAAAATTAAATCCTAGTACCTATTACATTCATTTTCTAATGTAAAGTTTTGAAGACTGAACATGTAACTCTTGATAAAAAGTTTTTATGAAGCAAACTAATATTATTCTTGGTATGATGTGGTTTACCTCATATATACAATTTTCACAGAGTCCCTATTAAGAAACACAGTTATCATCACATGAATTATATTCCATAGGTGCAATGGTGCATTTGAATTCAGATTAGTCAAGTTATTCCCATTATAGTTATTAAGAACCTGACCTTCGGCTTCAAAATTATACCTTTTCAGGAATTTATAACAAATTAATATGACCTGAAACAAGGGTAATAATTTGAGGATAAAGAAGTCAAGCTTGGCCAGGTGATGTGGCACACACCTTTAATCCCAGGACTCAGGAGGCAGAGGCCAGCCTGGCCTACAAGAGCTAGTTCCAGGAATGTTCCAAAGCTACAGAGAAACCCTGTCTCGGGGAAAAAAAAAAAAAAAGAAAAGAAAAGAAAAAGAAAAAGAAAAAACAACAAAAAAGTCAAACTTGACCATCAGTAGATGCTCCACGAAAGTTCTGTTGTCTTAGCCAGTTTAGTATCATCTACAGACCCCTTCTCTGTCTCTCTCTGTCTCTGTCTCTGTCTCTGTCTCTCTCTCTCTCTCTCTCGCTCTCTCTCTCGCTCTCTCTCTCCCTTCCCTCTCTTTTTATGTGTGTGTAGCATGTTTATTTATATCATCAGTGGCCCCTGACCAGCGCAAATCTTTAAAATTAATATGTCCCATGTAGTCAGTACTTCTGAAATGGTTTTTAAATTCATTCTTTGAAAATGTCAGAGGTATATACATTGCAACGTAATCTTATCCACCTCCTTAGTCCTCCCTCAAGCTGTCCCTGGCCTTCTCCATAATAGTTCCCTTCCAGTTTCTTGCTGCTTTTTATTTTTTTTTTTTTAATTTATCTGCTTGTTTTTATTAACTCACCAGAGAGGAACGGTGCCTTATTCAAACATCAGAGAAGTTTAGTTCTGCAGCAGATGGGAACACATATAAACACCCAAGCCAGACATTATTCAGAGAAAGGAGATGAAGAGAGAGGGGGATGGAGGGATGGAGAGAGAGAGAAAAACTTGAAACACTGAGACCTAAAAGGGGGCTCTCCATTACAGCTCTCCCCTCAGAGCTCAGAGAACCCCTTGGAACAGGAGGCAGAAAGAGTGTTAGAGCCAGAGGGGATGATGGACACCAGAAAACAAGGCCGTTAAAATCAACATGAGCAAAGCTCACATGAACTAACAGAGACTGAGCAGCATGCAAAGGGCCTGCCTGGGTCTCCACCAAGTCCTCTGTACATTAGCTTCCAGTTTAGTGTCTGTATGGGATTCTTGAGTGTGTGAACAAGTGAGTTTTTCATTCCTATGTCTTCTCTTGAGCTCTCTTCCTTCTGTTGGTTTATCTTTTCCAAGTTTAAAATGATTGTTTCTGCTTTATCCTATTTTATCTTACTTCATCATAATTTAAAAAATTGATGAGTGAGTGGAAAGCTAACTGCTAGGCTAATGGTTAACAGCTGAACTATCATTCATACCTGCTGGGAGAGGGAAATCCGGTTTCACCAATGGAGTGACAGTGGGTATATTAGGGATATCAACTCTAGACCAGATCTTATGTTCAGGAGTAGTTGATCAACCTGTAATGAACTCCACACATTTGGTTGCTGTTTAGTCATGTTCTGGGTTTTGTGTTTGTTTTTCCTGTTTTTGGGGGGTGGTATTTTATTTTGTTTTCTTCATTTTGAGGGTCTTTGTTATTACATTGCTTTTTTGTTTTGTTTTGTTTTTTGAGAAAGAGCTTAAAGTTGGATCGGTGGGTAGGGTAGAGAATCTGTAAGAACTTGGTAAAAGAAAAGAATATGATCAAAATATATTTAAATTTAAAAATTGTTTTAAATAATAAAAATATAAATTAAATGTTTTTGTTTATTTTTTAAATTCCAATTAGCACTGTCCATAAGTTCAAGAATATGGTGTTATCTGCTGGGATGTGTACACCTCTTAGTTGCTTCCCCTACCTGCAAATGCAATAGCTCTCTCACTTCTTTTGCAGAGGTCAACCCTTAAAAGCTATCAATTGCAAGTAGATCTACTAGAGGGGAGCCCTCTGGAGCTCCTCCCCACTCTATGCTGAAAGAAATGATCTTATTAAAAGCATAACATCTTCACTTATTTTTGATGAAATTAGTATTCTCTATTTTCAAAAATATCTGAATATATTATTGTAAGGATTCATAAACACCTATTAACGGATGAATGTTTAAATGACCTTGTAGAATGCCCTATAATCCTCAAATTTGACTAGCAACTGCTCCAAGTACAGTACAATAAATTGAAATATTTTCTTGCCAAAATACTAATTTACTTCCCAAAAAGATTCACTTCATGAGGAGTATAATTGAAGAAGTATCATTTCAAAGGAGATGAAAAGAAAACATCTTGAGACTGCCTGCTACTGCTTGCTTCCCAGTTAGAAGGTCTGGTATCAAACACACAGACAACAGGTAATAATAACCATATCTGAAAATGTTTCAACATTTCAAAATATGTTAATGTTATTATCTCCATAGAAGTTAGTTTTCAAAACGGAAATTAAATTTAAACTATTTTTTTGGCTTGCAAACTCTTTTTGCCTTTGAGACCTAAGGAGATAAAAGGAAAAGTGGTAGATATAATGCAATAGGATGGAGGTCAGAAGAGCAGCCCGAGGGAACATTTATCCATGAAAGTGTTGGCACACATAAATATGAATGCTACATTCCCAAGATTCTAATGTCTTAAAATAGATCAGAAGTTCAAGTTGTTCTTTGATACCTCCTTGGTTTTGAATAATTAATGAGTCAATAAGATGTATCAGGACCAGACATAGCTTTAGTTTATATTTTACCGAAGGTAGGTGTTAAATGATGTCTAATTTAAAATTGCTTTTTTAGCTGGGCATGGGGTAGAGTTCCTATAATCTCAGCATTCAAAAAGCAGAAACAGAAAGATCTCTATGAGTTCAAGTCCAGCCTGGTCTACATAGCAAGCTCCAAACCAGCTAGGGATATACACAGTGAGACCTGTCCCAAAAGAAATAAATAAATAAACAAATAAGTAAAATTAATAGCATAGACTTAGCTGGGATTTTTTAAAAATTTTGTGAATTATTTTGTATTTTTATCTTTAAATCGAAGACATTTGAATTCGAGTCTTAACCAGTTCTTTCCATGTTCTCTTTGCTTTCCCTATACTAGTAATTGGCCAAATTTGATTCTCAAAGAATGAGATCGCAAGATGTGCAAGTAATTTTTTGATCATTGATAAATTTATCTACTTAAATATACTAAGATACCTGTAGATTTACATGTGTTTGTGTGAGCATGTACAAGCATTGTCCTTTGTTTTCCCCAAGGACTGCCTCAATTACCACACATTAATAGAAATGCTTATAAATACTAGCTGAGTACAGTGTTTCTGTTTATACTTTACACAAAAGAGAACAAACCACTTTGCCCTTATAAAAGCCATGCTTTCTCAATGTCCATGTCGTTTAGCAAGAAGTCCTGTTTACTTCTCTGGGCACTACAGTGCTATCGCGGTTAAAGTTATCTTCCCAGCTTGAGTGCATTCATAATCCTATTTCTTTCATGTGTAAATGCTTTTTATGTAGATCCCCATTTTCTGTGATTTGAAATAAAACACAGTATTTTCTCCCCTATTTCCTACCATCATACGTTATACAATATAACACAGAAAAGAATCTCACATAATTGGAAAGTAGTCCTGAGAAGTTGACCTTTTTCTTACATTGTTTCCAGGAAGCATTATCAAAGATCCGTTCACTTCCTAGTTCTGGTCACTTATAGAGTTGTAGATAACTCAAAATGGGCTTTATTTTATGTTTATATATATAAAATTTTGGTCAAGACAGAATATTGTTCTTATATATTATTTTCACTATGTAGCATGGATCTTGTATAATATTTTCACAATGTAGTATAGTGCACATGAAGAAAGATATGCCAGGCTTACACAATTTTGTCTAATAAACATGTCCACATTAGTTCTATCATTACAAATCTTGCTTGAGGCAAAGTGGTATGAAATAAGTTAATGCAATTAAATTTATATTACAATATTATGCTCTACCATAGCATATAACCAGTACAAGACAATATTTTTCATGTTTTGGATAGATATCAAATGTTTGTTTACTATGCAGTGATATACTATGACAAAAATTGACTTCACAATTATAAGTAATGTTAGCTGAGCATAAACTTGGATAAATTAATAATGAGAGGAAAAAATGCAGCATCTTTATATGGGTCCAAAGCATAATGGATATTTTTAGTAGAAGAGGAGTTAGTAAAGGTTTTCGTTGCAATATGACTTTTCTTCGTGTACACTGCAACTATTCAACCCTCCTGTCACAGGTTGAAAGCATGGACCACTGATCAGTGTATGTACATGACTCTGATCCAATATGGTGGCATTACAATATGGCTAGTGAATTTCATTTGTAAAGATAATAATAATAACAATAATAATAATATAGTGGCAACTTTTCATCTCAGTGCTCAGGAGGGAAAGGCAAGCAGATATTGTGAGTTCAAGGTCAGCCCGGTATGCAGAGAAAGTTTCAGGACAACCAAGGCTATACAAAGAAAGCCTGTCTCAAATAACAAAAACGGCGCAAAAGGAGACATATGGATATATAGCTGAGTGAGTTAGTACTTAACAATCATGATGCCCTGGACAATATCAACACAAACAAGAAAACAGGAAGCAGACACTATGTTGCAATTTAGACTCTGTATGATACGGCCATTTAAGACAAGGGAAGCTGGAACAATGATTTACACTTCATTTAATCAGGAAAATTATACGAGTGGTTATTGCAGTAAGACTTGAGGGCAAAGCAGGGGCTTGATGGCTTTTGTTTGCGAAAGCTTAAGTTTCAGGAGAGCTGCTTGGGAGAAATATGTACTCCTCTGAAATCTAAGTATGATAGAGCAGAACAGGGGGCATATAAAGTGAAGTCATTATTGTATAACAGATAAGTTAAGAGTAGAAACATTGAAATTACATAATGAGATAGAGACAGGTTAGGCACATAGCTATAGCTAGCAAAAAAAAAATCACGACTCTGGAAAAAAAGGCAACAATGGAAATATCCATGGCACCCGTGATTCCAATTTCAATTATATTATCAGTAAAGAAAGTGACAAACAATAAAAGCAAAGAAGACCCCCGTGGGTCTCTTTGTATTGGGCACAAAGCCCCCCCCCCCCCAGCACCTGTTTTCAAAGAGAGAACCTCCATTAAACTGAAAAGAAAATTTAAGGTGGCTGCTTTCTGACTCAAGAAGAAAACCTCAGTAAATGACATTGCAGGAGTAATTTTTTTTTTAAGAAGAGCAAAAAGGGATAGATTATGTTAGAATGCACTAAGGTACAGTGATATCTTTTAATTAGGTATATAAATTATTTGAACCTAACAGGGCTTTTGGTTGCTGGACTTTAATTCTTTGATAACTGGATTTGGTAGTCAAGCTCAGGAGGAGGAAGTGGCCAAATAACGGAAAAGACCTTGGTGGCTACATTTACAGACGTAATCTAATGGTTTGTGGCAAGACAGGGGGAGAGGAACAGCCAAGGCCTGCTAGAACACAGGCTAGATTGGGTTAGTGTCCCTTCAAAGACTATACAGGATAAGCTATCCCTTGTCATTAATACCCTATACATGGCCATGTGATATACAAGCCATTGGGACACCAGCAAGTGTTTTATCTGTTTTATGAAATGTCTGTGCACAGAGCTTTGACTATGAGAGCAAAGAAGTAATGGTCTGGAGTGCTATAGAATTGTCGGCAAAGTCACAGATGAAAACTCCGTTGAGAATGCTGTCTTCTATGATGAATAAAGAGTGCACAGTCTCATCCTTTTTCCACAGTTTTATTTTCCATGGTTTTAGTCACCTACAGGGAACAGTGGTATAAAATTCTAAATAGAAAATTTCGGCCGTAAACAATTTGTAGGTGTGAAAATACCAGCTATACTCAGTGAGGCAATGAAATGATTCTTTGTCTCGCGTACTCACCATGACACTCCCTGTGTATCAGTCACTCTGAAGGCTACCAGATTAGAAATAATGGAATTAAAGAAGCTATTTCTAGTGACCCTTACAGAGTAGCTTAACCAGTCTGCCTGTATCTTTCACTTTATTTCCTCTCACAGACACATGTTCTCATTTATTACAAATAAAAGAGTTTGTAGCTTGGGGAGATGGCTCTGTTGGTAAAATGCCTGCTTCTGAAACAGAAGGACCCAAGCCTGCATTTTCAATGCCAATTAAGAAGCTGGGCATGATGATGCATAGATTTTTACCTCAAGCTAGAGAGGTAAGGACAGGTAGGAGCTTGGAATACATTGGCCAGCCAGCATTGCTCGATCGGGAAATATTGTCTTACAAAGGAGATTAATGACCCACCAAAAAGACAGGAGTCAATTCCTCCAAGCACCCAGATAACTCACGATCAAAGTGCTTGACAAATAAAGGTATGAGTTGATTCCTGAGGTCCTACGTAGTAGAAAGAACCAACTCTCATAAGTTGTCCTTGGCACATGCCTACACACATTAAACACACACACACACACATACATACCCAAACAAACATATAATACCTCATACTTACATATATACATACAAATCGTATCATAATACATTAAGATTTTTTTAAGGACAAACTATATTCACATTACAGTTGTGACAATATTGTTCTGTTTGTCAGTTGCTACTGGTAAACACTTATTCAGATAGGCTATAATTAAACTTTATCCTTAAGATATATGAATAAATAAAACATTTTCTGTAAAGGGTTATAAGCATCTGAGGTTTCAGTTACCTACTGGGGTTTTGTAATACAAGCCTCACAGATAATATAAAATTACCATATACCATATAGAAAGTATACTTGTTGATTTTAGGACAATTGGACAAATGATTTGTATTAGTCCCGCATGGTGTGTCCCAGAGCAGGGGAATATGAATAGAAGAAGAAAGATGGAGTTAGGTTATATCACAACAACCAAACACTTTAAAAGCCTTAAGTTTAAACCTTAGTTATAGAGTAAAATATTCTATACTTTTGGGTGCTCTATAATTTTATAATAATATGGGTAGTGATTTCTTTAAATATTTCCTTTCAAACAACTGCATATAACTTCCATCATCCTCTGCTAATGACCCTAATTTGCCTCATGGTGTGGGATGTTCTTCTGTATATGTGTTGTTTTTATAGGCTAATGAATAAAATTGTTATGGTCAATGGCTTAGCAGAGCAAAGCCAGGTGGGAAATCTGTACATATATATATGTATATATATGTATATATATATATATATATATATATATATAGAGAGAGAGAGAGAGAGAGAGAGAGAGAGACAGAGACAGAGACAGAGACAGAGAGACAGAGACAGACAGACAGAGAAAGAGAGAGACAGAGACAGAGAGACAGAGACAGACAGACAGAGAGAGAGACAGACAGACAGAGAGAGACAGAGAGAGTAGGAGGAGTCAAAGAGATTCCATGTAGCTGCTGAAGGAGAAAGATGCCATCGGAAACTTTTGGGTAAGCCACAAGCTTGTGGCAATACACAGGTTAATAAAAATGGGTTAATTATACCTAAGCTACTGGCCAAATAGTATTGTAAATGTTGTAATTAATACAGTTTCTGTGGTGATTATTCAGGTCTGAGCCAAGGAATGAAGACAAAGTCTCCAGTTACTGCCTATGTCCTGGCTGAGGTGACATTAACTCACCCTTGTGTGGATAGAATGATCCATAAAGAGGTATACAACCTAATTAGACCCTCCACAGAGATGCTTTTCTGATACCAAAGGGTAGTACTTTCTCACTTTCTCTCCACATTTTAAAAATTCTACGCAGTTGGGTTTCTCTTTCTTGAGCTGAGCACACTGTGACATACCGATCTGGCCAGACAAATCTAACACAGCAGAGTCGATGGCTTGCACTTATCCCAGGACAATTTTCTTCATTAAACACAGTAGCGTCCCAGGTGGCTTTCTTATCGTTCGGTGGCATTTGAAATCTCACACTGCTGTACTCAGCAGTCTGTTTGTTAGCTTTAGCTCCAGAATTTTATTTTCCTTTTTTTCTGGGAGCATTTTTTTTTTTTGCTAGATCATGACTATGGATAAGGCTCAAACTATTAGAGAAACAAAGTTCCTGAGGGAAAGCAGGCTTCTCATTGTTCTTCATTATTTACATAGTCGCTTGTATATTTCTGACTACTTAGCCTAATTTACATTTTAATGAACTGCCTTACTGTACTTAGCCAATGCTTAGTAGGTCAATACTCCAGGCCCCATTTTAGGAGTCAGAAAAGAGAAATTATCAGACTGATAGCAATGATAGCAAACCAGCACTTCTGCAAAACTTACTAGTCAGAAAAATTTTTGGATTTCAAATGGAAGTTCGGCACCATTCCTTATTTTTTTTGTATTGTTATTTTTTTAGTGTAGTTCTTTAAATCGGATTACATCACTGTGTTTGGCTAAATTAATTATCTTAAAGTGAAACACTGCATTACTCAAGTAAACTCTCAAATCGAAGCAAAACAGAACAGAACGGAGGGCTGAGGAGATGGCTCCTTTGGTGAAGTACTTGCTGAGCAATAAGGAAGGGTGTTCAGGTGCCCAACACCCACATGTATGGTGAGATCAAACAGGAACAAGATACCTTGCATATTCATGTTTCTGTTTACAGTTAAGACAGAAATACATTCCAGTTTGTCCAATGCAAGTCAAGGTTTTAGTTTTTTTTTTTTTTAAAGAATAAGCTTCCTTTTGCCCCGTGTTAAGTCCTTGCAAGTTAAGGTCTCTGTTTCTTTGATCACATGTGAACTGAAAACATGTTTTTCAGTCTACCCTAAACTTGCGACCACAACCACATGATGTACACCCTTGCCCTTGTTTCTTCCTTTTCATTGATTCTTCCTAACCACATAACAGCCAACTCAAACATCTTTCCTTTAAAAGGGACCTCAATGGGCCAGCAGGGTCTACTCTCTGAAATTTCATTCTAGGGAGAGTCAACTAGACTGTCCTGTTCTGGGTACCTCCCAAAATACAGTTTCCTTTAATTGTATCATTGTGGATATGATCGATCTCCTTGCAATTCTCTTTAACAATACGTGCCAAGCAGGTATGTCATATATGATAAGCAGAGACAGCAGAATCCCCAGAGCAGCCTAGCAAGCTAAACTAACTGAATCAGCAAGCTCTAGATTCAAATCAGAGACTGCTTTCAATGAATAAGATGGAAATCAAGTGATAAAGACCCTCAGCATCAACCTCTGTCCTCCACACTCATGTACGTATATGTGTATTCCAGGTAACCTCACATACATACACACACATGCAAGTACATATATACACGTTACGATATATCATACACATCATCTGAGAAAACCCGAAGACAAATTAAATATATAATAATTAAAAGACAAACAAAAATAAAAACAAGCTTTTCCAGGGCTGACACTGTTATTGTCACCACGATCAGGGATCTCTGGAAATCTATTAGTAAAGATCTTTCTTCTAACCTGAGTAAAGGTCTAAAATTCCAAGCTACGCAAACGACAAAAGAGTTGGATAGTTCAATGACACATCAAGGGCACCATTTTTGGGGAAATATAGAAATCAGGAGAGTCTCTTATCTGAGAATGCCACTGAGGAGGATCCATGTGTTATAAACAGAGACTTAACAAACTATTTCCCTAGAGCCAGTGCACACTGGCCAAATGCCAACCTAGATCAAGGGGGCTATGCTCCATCCTAAGCTGACAGCAGAATTTAGCAGTGTTATCCACAAGCTATTGATTCTGTAGGAGCCGTGAAGGTGAAGCCGTTGCAGTGTAGAACTCAAAATGCCAGAGATGCTGGGAGCTGGAGAATTTTCTGAGAAAACTGCAGCCACCCAGTAGAGCCTGCTTAATAGAGAGGTTATGTACACTGCAGACAACAGAACTAGAAGCAGTGAAGGGGCTACCTAAGTCCTAAGAAGCCTAGGCAGGTCCATCACAATCCCCTGAGATCAGACACGGAGCTTTAAGACTTGCTGTTTCAGTTTTGTTTTTACTCAGTCTTTCCTGTGTTCCATTTGAAGAACACAACATGCTTTGTATTTTATAGGCATTTGTCGCGAAGACAATGCCTTAAATTTCTGGTGAAACCTGGAATTGTAGCTCCAAAAAATGTGTTCAAACTGTAAAAACTGTGTTATCAAATGTGAAATATGGTTGAGATGGTAGCTATAAAACATAGTGCATCCATGTCCAATAATGGACTGGTCTCAAGCAATAATGCCATTTCTGGAGAAATCACAATGCTTTATTTTTAGCTTTAGTCAACTTTTATAGCTCACT